>NC_048604.1:72955502-73289170 GCF_003668045.3 Cricetulus griseus | reverse complement strand
AATGTGGTAGAGGGCTGGAGAGATGACTCAACAGTTAACAGCAATTCTTGCTCTTTTAGAGGACTGGAAACCTGTTCTTAGTACCCATATTAGCCAGGTGTATAACTCCATCTCTGAGGAATCCAATTTCCTCTTCCAGCTTCAGGAGGAACCTGCATTCATGTATATACATGTGTGTTGGTACATGCATGCACATGTGAGCGTACACACACACACACACACACACACACACACACACACACACACACCATTAATAATAAAATATATCCTTAAAAATGTAGTATATATTTACCTAAGGGTTCTATTCAGCCAAAAAAAACCAAAAGGAATGAAATTTTGTCATCTGCAGGAAATTCAATAGAAATTGAGATCACCCTGTAAGGTGAAATAAGCCAGACTCAGGAAGACAAGACTATTAGACTTTTGTCTTGTTAATATAATAGAATACCTGACAAAGGAAACTTAAGAGAGAAAGGGTTTGTTTTGGCTCAGAGTTCTCAAGGTTTACCTCACAGTCTTTTATAGTGAGGAAGTCATGGTGAAAACAGCATGAGGCAGCTGCTTATATTGTATCTGTACTCAAGAAGCAGAGAAAAATAAATATGTATGCTCATCCTACCTTTCCTTCTCATTCAGTCCAGGACTGTTGCCCATGTAATGGTGCCAGTCATATTCTAGGTAGGTCATCACACCTCAATTATCAACACCTAAACAGTCCCTTGTAGTCATACCCAGAGACTTGTGTCCTTGGTAGGTCTAGTTCCCTTCAAATCTAAAAACATAATAAGCCTTTTATTTTCTCTTTTGTGTGGAATTTAGAGGAATTAAAAAAGACATGATATTAAAGTTGAGGGACAGAAACTATTAGTGATGTAGAAGGAGACAAATAGGAGGGAGAATTATGACCAATGTACATTACATATCCATATGAAAATACCACAATGAAACTCATTCCCATGTTAAACTAACATACTCTAATTTAAAAATAAAGTGGCTGGAGAGATGGGCCAGTGATTAAGGGTACTGACTGCTCTTCCAGAGGCCCTGGGTCTGGTTCCCACGACCCACATGATGGCTTACAATCTGTAACTCCATTTCCAGAGTATCCAGTGTCTTCTTTGGGCCTCTGAGGGCACCATGTACGCATATGGTACACATACATGTATGCAGGCACAACACATATACATATAAAGTATAGTAATATTTTATAAAGGAAACCACTATTTTATGTAAAACAATCTGGTCATAAAATCATATATTGAATAATTCTATATGCAGAAAGTACATTAGTTATTTTTTAAGGTTGAGGGATGCTTTAGGTGCAAATTGGAAGAAATGGGTAGCATGTTTTTTCTTTTATTGTCATGAAAAGGTTCTAGAATGTATTCCAACAACCCAAAAATCGCTTACTTGGGACATTTGTATATTGTGTGAACTATATTTAAATATACCACTAGAAAAAAGGCAAGGAAGGTTTTACTGAGAACTATAATTGAAGGTGGAAACCTAAAAACTAGATATGTTATGGCCAGTGCCTGAGGAAAAGTTTTGGATGATGTGAAGGCAAATTTTAGAACAGCCTCTGGAGAGACAGAACTCAAGGGACATGAAAGCCATTAAAGCTGCATATGCAGTGAGAATGACATAAACAATCTGTATTTAGATTAATCTGACTTTGATGAACCACAATTATCAATATCCAGGGATGCAGGGAGGAGGGAAGTCAGAACGATGAGTTAGTAAGCTCTTAAATATAGTAGTCTGAAGTGTTTGGTAACGTGGCGAAGGTTAATTACAAAGAGGTGGTTGTTTTCCTTTGGTCCTCAGAGTCCTAAAGAAAACAATAGATACTCTGAAACTGGGGGTTACAGATTGTAAGCCACTATTTGGTTTCTGAGAACCAAGCCCAGGTCCACTGGAAGAGCAGTAAGTATTCTTTTTATCTTTTTATTACACTTAAAACAATCTTTTCTTATCTTACATACCAATCCCAGTTTCTACTCCCTCCCGCTCTTGGTCTTCGCACCTGCCCCCAGCCTACTCCCATCCACTTCTCAGAGAAGGTAAGGCTTCACATGGGGAGTCAACAAAGTGTGGCACATCACTTTGAGGCAGGACCAAGAAGCTGCCACCCCCCATATCTAGGATGAGCAAGGTATCCCTCCAAAGATATGGGCACCCAAAACCTGGTTCAAGCACTAGGGATCAATCCTGTTCCCACTGCCAGTGGCTCCACAGTAACCAACTCACACAACTCTCACATTGAAAGGGCCTAGTTTGGTCCTATGCAGCTTCTCCTGCTGCCATTCAGAGTCAACGAGATACCACTAGCTCAGGTCAGCTGTTTCTGTGGGTACCCCCAAAATTGTCCTCACCCCTTTTCTCATATTATCACTTCTCCCTATCTTCGACTGTGATCTTAATCGCCACCTCTCCAGTCACTTAATGTTTTACTTTTTAATTAGAGTATGTTAATTTAACAATTCACATATATGTGGAAGCAAACACCCACGGGGTCAGGTAATTTAGTAGGCTAAAAACAGTCTCAAGTTAAAAGAAACGGAAGATGTTAGCTTGACTTTATCTCTGCAGCAAGCTACATTTACTTGCTGACAAAAAATACACAAATTACAAAATTATCTCGTATAAACGCAATATACGGGTATTCCTAAATGTGTAACATATGATTAAAATAAATCCATAAAATCACTTCAGAGAATTTATCTTGAGGTATCATGGAAATGCCTAAAATAATATTGTGTAAGGGGCAGCCTGGAAAGCCCACTCATATCCCCACTTAAAATATTATTTGCCCTTTTGTCTGTTTTCTAAAAAGATAAAATGTTTGCTTTTGTGAAAACGAAAATCCACTCTCATTTTGATTTAAAAATTATAAAATAATTACCAATGCATAAGTCTAAGTGCCAGGTGTGCTCCTGTGTTTGCCACCACCACCCCCAAACAAACAAAAAATAAAAACCCCAAAGCCAATTTTCCCTATCTCTTTTTGTTGGACCAGAGCTGTGCCTTAGAGAGATGTTCAGGTTGTGGTGGAGTGGAAGATAAATGCAGACATTTTGCCTGTGTTTGAACCTGAATTCTCGGTAAACAGTGACTTGGAAGACCTCTTGCCATGTTAAAGCATCCAAAACTGGCACTCCGTGGGCAGCAAAAGAAGCCACAGAGCCCTCAGCCTCTCCCCACTCCCCCCCCCGCGCGCCCCTTCTCTGAACCAATAGTCTGGAGCGCCGCCCACACTGTCCTTCCCTGTGAAATGCTATAAATCTGTTACCAGGAGAGCTTTGATCTGTGGGAAGAGCCTGGCAGCTCTGGAGCTGGTGCTCTCCTGCCTCAGCCCTTGATTGGCTGCTCTGAGCTAACTCTCCGTGAACCACACGTGCAGCCGCTGCGTTTCTTAGATGGAAGATTTCGCAAGACTACCAAGTAGTGCAGGAAACCCAGCTTTAGAAACGACCTGAAGATCCATCTCAAATCCTGGGCTCTTAATGGGAGGGAGAGCTGTGTCTTCACTGTATCAAAGCCTGGCAGGGTAAAAAAGAGTAGGTTAGTGATGGTATTGCCTGTCTACCTAGGATAGGCACAAGGAGCAGGAAGGGAATGGACACAGTTAAGCTAGATAGAGTTGTGTGATCTTCAGGCAGTTACTTCAAGGCTATTGCAGGGTGAAAGAAAGCTAGCTTGTTCTTACCAAAATGTCTGCCTTCTAGATCTAGAAATCATTGTTTGCCCTCAGGCACTCCTAAGAAGTGATAATTTGGGCTGTGCACTGTTGTGGATATCACATTGTTGGTCAAGGGGACTTTTAGAGTCTGAAGACATTGTGAGCATGTAGGGGTTTGGTCCGTGGCTGTCATAGGTAGACAAAAATTGTGTTACTGGAATTTAGTAAAGTGGAGGGATAGTTGACAATGTTTCTAGATTACTTGGCTTCTCTTCCAGTGTACAACAAATTAACAGATAGGCCCTTTAAAGAGGAAATGCTGAGTCAGGTGAAGATGCTGGTTTCTTTTTGTTGAGAGGTATTTGGAAAAGGTGTGAGAAGAAAGGGGATCCTTCAATATTGCCTAGGACTAAAATTTAGTTGTATGAGACATCCAAGAAGATACGTTGGATATTTTGATAAATTTGATGTTCAGGAAAGATTGAATGTCTCCTGGCCCTGTGTGTAGTGAATTGGTCACGTACAGCAGACACTGCAATGTTGCTGAACTGGTCACAAAAGGAATCTTAGATGCTGTAATGATAAACTTGTTTCCACTCTGTTTTGGGTAAACCCACATTTTATGTAAATATTTTACCCATTGTAGATGTCTCCTGGGAAAAGTTGGGGTGAGGAAAAATTATGGGGTGTTCCCATCCTGAAGATTTCCTTTTATTGAAAGCCAGAGGTAACTGGTGGGGGTGGAGGTTTATCACACAAGTTCATGGAAAGATAGAACGTGGGGTGGGGTTCTCTTGCAGTCTTTGAAGGAAATCCAGGGTGTGGGGGAAAAATTAAAAACAAAAAACAAACAATAAAAAAACTCTGTCTTTGGGGAAGATACTTGGTGAATTTGACAGATGGCGTTACTCCTGCACTGTTTCATGAGAAATGTGCTGTAAAGGGGGGGGGGGGATGGGATTTTTGCACTACCTGAAAGATCCAGCTTTACAGAAACCTGTAAAGGTGAAAATCAGATGTGCAAAGATTAAGGGCATCTCTCTTCTACCCAGGGAGGCTTGGTGAGTCACGCACATATGAGCTCTGATTGTTTACATAGTCCTTCGAGAAAATTCAGAAGACAGATCATGGAGGAAATGAGGAACCCGGTCTGTGAATTAAAAATACAGTCTGAGGCTATTTTATCTAGCTTAATATACACAAAAGGGCAGAAAAAAATTTTCTAGAAATAAAATAGCCGAACCTCAAGTGATCCAAATAATGGTTTTTGTTTTATTTTTTAGTGAGAATTTTATGCCAGGAGCCTCCTGCTTCTCTCTTCTCATCTTCTTTGTGTTTTCCCCTCTGCTTTCCTTTTTCAATGAAAAAAAAATGGAAGCACGGCAATCATTCCCCACACTGGTTTTGCAAAAGCTCATGAATAGTTTTTATATCACAGATTTTGTTTGGCACCACTGCAAGTACACTCAAAGACAGCTTTCTGAAGATGGATGCCCTTTCCCTAACTGTTTTTCCCATTCACCTGCTACCTTCCACCTCCAGATTCCCAGAATCTGCGTTTCTGAAGGCTCCATAGTGTTTGCTTGGGTATGGCTCCATGCAGGTAAATAAATAAATAAATAAATAAAATCGAAGGCCAAATTACCTTGGGGAGGTGGGAAGCAGGAGATTAGGTATGAAAGAACTTGAGTAGAGGGGTGTATGTTAATTACATCCTGGTTGCTGAACTGAAATGGGCATATTTAGATGAGTGAGGGGCTTTTTGTTTTTTGTTTTTGCTTTTTAAAGAGGAATTTACCCCATCGGCAGCAACCGCTCTCCGCCAAATCCAGATGTACTGTCTGGTCTAGCCCTCAGAGTGCTTGCGCCTTGGTAGGGAACACTAGAGCCCCAGTCACACAGTGGAAATGTGGAAAATAAACTAGCTCTGATCTAGCAGCGGAGGCCACCTGTGCCCCCCCCCACATCCCCCCCCCCCCCCCCCTCCCCCCCTGGTGTGTTTGCCAGCCCTCAAAGTCTCGCGCAAAGCTCTGCCAGCCCTCGCGGGGCCCCGCCCCCTATTGCTGAGGGTCACTACCCAGTCCCACTGACGCGGGGGAGTGCGCACGACTCCTTGCCTGCAGCAGTAGGCTGTGCGCAGAGCCAGAGACACCTCGGGCTCTGAGGCGCGCTGAGACCTGGACTGGCGGCTAGTCCGCTAGTCAGTCTTCATCTCTCCTCTGCCTGAGCAGCACACTGAGGCTGGTAGGCTCCTGGATTTCCAGTCCTTCTCCGGATAGAACGTTCTAAGGTAAGTCTCAACATTTACAGGAAAGACTGGAGATATCTGGGGGTGAGCTGCTGTTGCTGCGTCTGAAACCAGGTAAACAGGGAAATGGGCAGACTGCCCATGTAATGGAAGGGTTTTGGGGGCATGGAATGGAATCCCCAAGTCCACGCGCCGACAGCCCCTAGTCCTCAACCTGTTTGTTTGTTTGTTTTCAGGATGCATTTCTTCCACAGGTTATCCTCAAGCGCAAAATACTCAATTCTTAAGAGCTCTGGGTGAATCCCTAGACTTTCCCTCCTGATTTTTGTTTGTTCCTATCAGCAGGGATCCTGGCACTCCTGAAAAGTGAGGATATCTGCTCCAAAACCCTCTGGAAAGCCCTCCTTATTCACTCCATCCCATCCCATTCTCGTGCTTCTAAGAGTGTTTTAGCCCCCCATACTGTCACGCTTCCCAATGAAATGTTGTTGTCGTTGTTGTGGTGGTGGTGATTTCTTGCGCGTCAAAGTACACTCAAACTGTAAGCTTGACCTCGCGACTGCCAGTTTCAGAGATGCAGGGTCTCTGTCCCCCTCCCCCAGACCCTACAACATCCTCCCCATCTCCCTCTCCAGGGAGAAAGTGGGCTGGAAAAGACTGTGGTCAGGGGCTAAGTCTTCTCCCACAGGAACCCTTTCCTTCCCCGCTGGAATAATTTGCTCCATACCTGGGGAGGGGGCCCCAGCATAGGGTAGGGATGAATCAGTGTTCACCATCATTTCTACCCACAAGACAGAAAAGAGAAAAATCTCTGTAATTAGAACTATAGATTCTTAGTCTCCAGGGTGTTGCTAGAGGTTAAGGGGTGGTCACCAATAGCAACCACCCTCAGGAATCTAAGAGGTCTCTAGATGACGCAGTTCCTTAAAGCCCCGCCCTCCTGAAATTTGAGGAAGGGGCTATGAATGCTATTACCTATTCCTCTCCACTGCCCCCTTCTGATCATTTGGCTAAAGAGAAGTCTTTCTCGGGAGAAGTAGTTCTTCACAAAATAAATAATCTATTTTTTTTTAAATCCCTTCCTCACTTGAAGGCCTAGAAAATGCCAGAAACTGCGTAGAGCTCCCTCCTCCCCCATACTTCCCTGAAACGAAGGGAGGGGCAGAGGCTCAAACCTTTAAGGCCCAAAGCTTGGCTCATTTAAATGCTATGTAGCCCTTGCTTAGAGGAGCCACCCACCATAGCTTGACAGCCCCCCAGTCAGAAAGGAAATTCAGGGAAAATATGTGGTGAACGGGATCCCTAGCTTTAGCATAAGGATTCTCCTTGTTTGCCCCATACCACATTATTATTAAGGCTGGCTCCCACTATGCAGTTCCACCTGAAACTGGTTATTATAGCCCAGGCTTTCCTCAAGCTTATGGTTCTTCTGCTTTTACATTGCTGCTACTGGATTAACAAGTGGGGAGCACTCTGTCTGGTTAAAAAGTATTTGTGATTTAATTGTGGAGTGTTGGATATGGAACCCAGTGAAAAACCAAATGTGACTCAGCTACATCCCCAATTTTCCATAGTAAATTTTGTGGAGTGGAGGAGACAGAAAGAGATGGGAAGTAGAGAGGAAAAAAAGAAGGAAAATCTGTGGCTCCTCCCCAGTATTACCAATATCACAGACAGCACTACATTTTTGTTCTACACAAACATATACCAGACACATGCAGCAAAACATACCATACAAGTTCATGTACAGCAGAGAAACTCATCACACAAATACACAGCATGAAAGCATATCACACAAATGAACACAGGTGTTATTTAGAAAATGCAAGTCTGCATTGTGGAAATATAGTAATGTTACGTATGAGTTCACATATGAAATAGAACATACCTTTCTAAAACAAATAAGTCACACAAAACACATATACATAATTGTCTATGCAAACCTCCATGGACATGAACTAACAACAAAACACTTCACATAAAAACACACACACACACACACACACACACACACACACACACACACACACACCTATTTTCTCCCTTTTGGCCAGAACTTACTTGCTTCAGAACAACAATAAAAACAAAAAGTAGGTTTCCAATATTAGGAAAGCCAGAGATTTTTCCATCATGAGGAAGGTGTTTGAATGGTAAACATTTTTTTCATGCATGTTAATTTAATCTTCTCCACCAGCTTATGAAGTATATATAATTGTCATTGAGTAGTTTGAGAAACCAAGACAAAAATGCTTTTAAGTATTTGGTTTTAATTTTTGGTTTATACAATGATTATGCATATTTATGGGTATATTATTACATTTTGAGAAATGTACACTGTGAAAAATGTATTAGACTTTGGTAATTGGCATACATTTTATCTCATAAATTTACCATTTCTTTATAGTGAAAATATTCGAAGGTCTTTCTGAAATTTAGAAATATGTAACTAATTTTTGTTAATCATAGTTATTTGCACAGTCATACTGCAAGCTAGTGACAGGAGTGGGTAGTATAGAAATGTAAACAAAATCTTGCTTTAAGATTTACAGTCTCTGACATCCTACCCTTTTACATGTATGTTAACATGCACATTATTAAATAGGTGTCAGTTCCTGCAGCTGGAGACAAGTCATCTATTTAGAAGCCCATTTCTTCTGGCTTGATCTTTTTATTTATGTAAAATTCTCAGCACAAGTCAAAACAGTCAAAGACCTATCTTTGCTTTCACAAGGCAAGGTAGCAAGGTCAGACTCTCATAACCCTACAACTGTATGGCAATAATCTAGTTACCTATTCTGCTACACTGCAATAATGCAACTCTGATTAGGCATTAATTACTAAGCAATTAATTAATGGAATATGTATTAGAAGGCAGTGACTCAGACAAGATTTATACACTATCCTGGTAATAAAATAGGCTGGTATAGCTATCTCCTATATGGGTGATCTAATTGGCTTCACAGGATTCCATCATCTTAGTGAATGTGGGTTGACTAGCAAGCCTGCTGGCTTCTCTTACAAAAAGATGAAGACGTTAGATCCTTGCTTTTTTGGACTCATTATTCTATAAAATGCTAAAGTATTTAATCCTCTCCATTTTGGGTCAGGAGTTTCTGTTTGCCACGACTTGGAAAAGAACTCCATCGTCTGTATCCTTTCTGGTCTCTTGACACCTGTTAAATTCTTCTCCCTAAACAGAAATGAACATCTCTTTGCTGTCACAGATGGAAGGTTCCACTGATTGTCTCGGACAAAATGTCAGTTGGGTTCCATTCATCGAGGATCTAAGTTGCAATCAGACAAATCTGAATGCAACCAATGTTTCCAGTACAGAATGGGGAGGACCACCAGGATCATTGAAGAGATGGATAGGAGGCAATCCCCACATCGTGGCAAAGATTGTGCTGTCTTTGGCATATGCTGTCATCATAATGATATCTCTCTTTGGCAACTCCCTGGTATGCCAAGTTTTTGTCAAGCACAAGGAAATCAAGAAGTCAACAGGCCTTCTCATCTTCAATCTGGCGATATCTGACATTTTGATAATCCTGCTCAACAGTCCATTTGCTGTGGTGAGTGATTTATATAGAGTTGGTTTCAACACATAAAAAGAGGCCGCTCCACTTTAGAGGGGGGTGATGAGACTAAGAAAATCAAAGAGAATAAGCATGCATAGAGCCTCCATTCTAGACTCTAGCTTCTCTTCAATGCTTGTGGACAATATTTTAATAAATAACCTACCTTTTTTTCTTGGTTTCATACCCTAGGCTCGTTTCCTGACTGGACAATGGGTATTTGGTAGGATCATGTGCCATGTAAGTCGTTTTGCTCAGTACTGCTCCCTCCACGTTTCAACTCTTACACTGATGGCAGTTGCCATGGACCGGCACCGGGTAAGACCACTTGAGGACACTTTTGAATAAAGGATCAAGGAATGCAAAATGGCCAGGAAAGTTAGATATCTTGCAGAAATCTACAGGGTGGAGCCATATTTGAGAATAGAACATGTTTGTGGACTGGCTAGACACTTCTCCCAGCTATCATACATACTCCTACAGCTGGATACTGTTTTGAATTTCAGAGTTTCAGCACCATATGTATGTTTTATACGTTGTCTCTTTTCCCTCTAAACTACCTTCAATCCTTCTGTGTTCATATTGGAATCAGGTAAATTAATAGTCCAAGAAAACTCTTCAATCAAATCAGAAACTCATCAACCTGTGGGATTATGCAAACCACACTGACCTGGGCTGATTCAGGAAGGGTGTTGTTTGTCTTTTGTAGGTAATTCTGCACCCAATGAAACCAAGGCTGACACACACCCAAAGCCTCATAGTTGTTGCCGTGATCTGGAGTATTGCAGTGTTCCTGGCTCTTCCACATGCAATTTACCAAAACATGTTCACTTTCATCGGCATGTAAGTCAGACATAATGGGTAATTTCACCTTTTCTTCTTTCCAGAGACTCCCAGGAAGTTGACATTTGCAATGCTTTTAACTTCATTTTCATCCATTCCCCATTTTCCTGATTAGAAGATATGGTGTCATTTTCTAATTCTAAGGTGTTAGTGGAACCAACAGAATGGGCCACCAAATTAAGATCACTGCAAATGAAGAATTTGCCTGTTTTCAGATTGATTTATACCTAGACTGGGCCCATAAGAGATGACATTTTAGTTCATTCCCTTAATTTTAAAATTGAAGAAATTAAGACCTAAAGTTTCAAGGGACTGGGCGGGACTTGTTATGGAAGATGTAGAAGCTTTCTGGGGTCCTTTCAGTTAGTGTTATGATTGTAACTTTTGTTCTGCTTTCCTCCAGGGATGGTACTTCCAGGAGCTACTGCCTCCCTGCCTTTCCTGGGCCCAGCAAGTTGGTTTCGAAATATGTGGACCTTGGGACATTTGTCTTATTGTACATCCTCCCACTTATGGTGATTGTTGTAACCTATTCTCACCTAGGAAAGAGGTTGTGGATCCAGAATGCTATTGGTGATGCATCTGCTCGTCAACTTATGGCACACTACCAGAAGAGGAAGAAGAGCATCCGGATGCTGATCCTTATTGTGTTGGTCTTTGCAGTTTGTTGGTTTCCACTTAATTTCTATGTGGTTCTTATTTCCAATGCAGGAGTAGAAAATGACAGTGTGCTTTTCTATGCCTTTCACTGGTTTGCAATGAGCAGCACCTGCTACAATCCTTTCATCTACTGCTGGCTCAATAGGAGCTTCCGTGCCAAACTAAGATCCATTACATCTTTCAGGGTGCAGGCGCTGTTTATGTGTGGGAGCTCCCAGGTTCAGCATATAAAGCCACAGGAGAGTCATGAGCTTCGGGAACTCCCGACATCTTCACTGCTGCGAGTTCCTCTGGCTGTTCCAGAGCCCCCGGTATTTGAGGATCCCAGTTTGGCTACAGGGGATAATTCCCAGGTTTCTGTTCAAGGGGAGTGGGAAGATCCAGATCCCTCCCTAGATGAAGAGGCAGCAGCAGTGGTGGTGGTGGCAGCGGCAGCAACAGCAGGGCCCTCAACCCAGGATGCTTACTTTTGCATCCACATGCAGACTAGCAGTCACTAAGTTGGGCACCCATTTTATCCATTGGAATCTTGTATAATTAGTACTTTGGCACAGGCAATTCAGTCAGAGATGGGATAACCTATAACTTAGATATTGAGTAGAGTGTCTTGCTATCATGTGCCCCCTCACAGATCCATCTCTCTGAATATTGTTATGGTTTGAGTCTCAGATCTGGCATTAGAACTCTACTTGATAGGTCCACTGTACCATAATGTAGATAACTTACTGTGCCAGACCCTGAAGGAACTTGTTGATTTACTTACCTAACTTACTTTGCAGATGAATTCATGGGAACTAGATTCCCTGAATAAGATTATTGCTTTGCCTGCAGCTTTGACCTGTGGTTATTGCTAGCAGTGATCATGAGATGGAGGAACTTTGATTGAAAGAGATCTGTGTAAAGAATTACTAGAAAGACTACGTGCTAGCCGCTCTGTGCCATAGGAACACCTTTGTCTTCACTGCCCTTATGCACCGACTTGGTGCTCTCATATAATTGCTTTCTGTGTCAACTTAGTTTGAAGTAAATACTCATTTTAAGGAACAAGAAATACTGGGGAGCCACTCTGGACTTCTATTACCCCGCCTTTGTAAATGTGACTCTGTAAACCCAGCCTACAGATCTTTGCTTTTAGAGTGATTTCCCCAGCTTCAGATATCTCATCTTGTATATAACTGTGGACTTTATCTGGAAGAACTACTTGGGTTTGTATTAGTTAATTTAAGTAGTGTATACTGGCATATGTGTTCTCTGATGAATTTTTTGACCTTTCCTATCAGAACTGGTTATCTGAGTTGATTATTCACTGACTTGTGGTCATATCTTTCTCCTAATACTTTAAAGACAAACAGATCAGCATCTCCACCCCCCAAAGTATTCCCTATCAACTATAATTTGTTGCATCTAAACATGACATAATCAAGTGCATACATGTACACACATACATACACTTTTATGTTAACACAGGTATAAGCATGTATATATTGCTCCTTGTTACCCCTCATGCTATTCACCTGCCTGGTGCTCTCACTTATTTCTACCTGTAATTTTCATGCTAACTGAGCCTAGACAAGATTTCATGCCTTAAAGTGAAGTCTTGGAGGCTCTGAGAGTGTGGCAATGCTTTGCCTTTGGAATCAGCATTTATTTACAGTTGGTGCTTCATCTTTTGTTTGATTTTATTTATTTTTGATGTTGTATATTTCCCTGTGAAAATTGTACAGATTCATAATGTAATTTGTGCTCTTATTGCTAACTCCATTCTTTGCTATTTCTAAGCTTTTCTCTAACTATATCAAGTTATCACTTATCAGTGGCTTTCATTTTATTTCCCTTTCTCATATACCCATTTCAACTCAATTCACTTTAATTAATATTCTATATTATTTTTAATTAATTTTGTCAGTCTCACAATAGGGTGTGTTATACACTCCCTTTCAGAAGTACCCTCATATAAATCAACACTGGTTCTCTCTCCTTCCAACATTTCACCCGGTGCTCACTTTTCCATATTTTTTTTTCTGGGATATTTATCTTGGATTTTGGTTGCTGCCTTAACCAGAGGTTCACAACTCCCTGTGCTGAGGCTAATCATCACGTCACTAATTGAAGCCTCCTCATTTCCGGTGCTTTGTTTCATCATAGACTCTAGTCTTTCTGTTTGCTTCCCCTGCATTGCTTTCTTTCTCCCCCACTTTCCCTCTCTATCCCTCTCCTTTTCTCTCCCCTCCCTCCTTTCCCCTTCCATCCTTCCTACCTTCCTCTCTCTTTCTCTCTCTTCCTCCCTCCCTTCCTTCCTTTCTTCCTTCTCTCCTCTCCTTGGTGTTGATCTAAGTCTATATTAATTCATTATTCCCTTTTTGGTTTTCCCTCTACACAGATTTCCCTCTTTGAGTTTCTTCACTTTTTTGTCACAGACATTCCCTTCCTACCAAGGAGAAAAGTGAGCATGAGTGAACATTATTGTTCTTGTATATTATGTTGGCTTAGAAAACCCATCAGAGGGCACCATGTGCAAGGATATTGAGAAAAGTCTAACAGTTTCCTTGAGATGTCAGCATTCCTTAATGAGATTGTTCTTTCTAGCTAAATGTTTGCTTATGTTTTCTTTGTGAATAGTTATAATTTAATATCTGATTATAAATGTAGGCATTAGTATCTGCTTATAAATTTAAGAACTGTATCATTGTGAACTGATTTCAGCTAACTTTATGTATAATACAAATGTATTCATGGCCACAAACTTTACCTTAGGTATGGGACCTTTGGTGATGTGATTGATTTACTTTAGCAGAGAGTGAATGGCTCCAAGAATCCTGTTACTGAAAGAAATCTAGCACATATTCAATTTGTGTGATAGAAACAGCATGTATACTATTAAAAGCACTTTGTGCTTTGATTTTGACATAAGGAAAGAAGGTTCTATAATGGAAACAAGCCCAGACTCAGACTAATGGGACAAGGACTTCTTTGTTCTTGAGTCAAGTATTTGTGTGACCTTAGGCAAGTCATGTGGCCTTAGTGTGTCCCAGTTTCCTCATCTATAAAAGGTGGATAATAATACCTGCTACCTTATAGGGCTATTGTAAGAGTTATCTGTGATAACAGGTATTATTATTGCTAATAGGTTCATTTTCTTGTTACCCACCTTGTGATTATTGCTGTTAATATTACTCTAATTGTAAATGTTCCTACCTTTATTGTTAAATATTGTTAAATTAACATTGTTAAATTGATGTTGGTGTGCTCCCCTTGAAGTGCTGACCTGTATACAACTCAGAAGGCTATGCAGATATTTAAGAAAAGATGACTTGATATATCTCATTGGTGGAAGAAGAGAAGCTTCTACTGCCTGTTTAGATTACTTGAAACTACATTGGGCAGAATACTGCTGAGAGGAAAGAGATTTCCAGAGCAGAGACACTAGTTGAGTTCTAGGCAACTGAATAGAAGAAGCACAAGCCAAGTAATAGGGAAATGAATAATTTTGAGTTAGTCTCTTAAGTAGGTTTTTCAGTAGTTTAGCACTTCTGCTCTGAGAAGAGTGGCAGATAAGAAATCAAAGGACAAAACTTGAAAGAGGTAAAGTGTTTACAAAGTATAGAAATGACACAGGGTTTCTATTCTGAATTGTCATGTCTTTTCTAAGAACTCCTTTTATTTATGATTCAATGTAATTCTCAATAATTGTATACATATTTATATTTGTCAATGTTTTAGATATCATAGTAATATATTAAGTGTAATAGTACTCATTACGGTGCTCTTCTGAAGTGTGCTTCAAGTGTTTTATGGTGTTAAATTGTACCATTTTCCTGCCAAAATAGTTCGCAAACAAACTGCAAAAAAGAAAAAAAGAAAAGAAAAAAACAAAAAAAGAAAAAAAGAAAAAAAAATATCTGTTTTACTTATATGTGCTTGTTTATATGGAACACTGAAACTCCCCCAAAAGACTGAATATTGATGTTGGACTTTGGAACAGAGTACTACTATGGTATGTATCTAAAACAGGTTACAGTTGATAGAAACCCTTCACCTAGACACAGTAACTGTTTCTGAAACTGTCCTGCTTGACAAGCAGCAAGAGTGAATTATGAAGTTCTGGGCCTCCAAGCCCTACTCTGTAGATATGTTAAGATGATCTGGACAAAAGGGAAGAGGGGTCAAATTAAGGGTTTAGAGTTGGCTGACTGTGAATATAGTGTGTCAGCTGGGTTTTGTACTTGAGTATATTTTGATTGGAATATTTTTTCAGTGTTTAAAACTACAACCCTTTGTGAATCCTTTGTGTCCATGTATGTGCCCAATTAAAATTAAATAAAGTTAAACGCAATGAAAGCTGTTTCTTCATCAATGCAGACGCCCCCTGTACTATTTTAAGTTCCAAAAGAGCAATTTAGTAGCCAGTAGCCTAAAAAGGACATACTGACTTTAGAAGCAACAGCCTGTGAATTAAACTTGATTAAACAAAACCTCTTCCTGGCATGGCCACATTGTTGCTGCAGGAACAAGCATGTGGAATTAAAAGTGCTCTAGGGATTGTAGTTTCTCCAACTATTGGATTCAGTAAAAGGTACACTTCCAAAAGGCGGGGAAGGAAAATAAAGGATATCATAAAGAAAGGGTCAGACCCCAGATGCTCTTTGGGAGGCCAGTACTGGACTAATCCAGCCCCCTGATCATGGATGCCAATGGGGAGGCCCCTGCACTCCTGGGAGCCTCTGGCGGTGGACTGGCGTTTTGCCCTGCTGGGTGGGGGGGACTTCGAGAGCCCATCCCACTTGAAGGGATTCGCTCTGTCTCTGAACACATGGGGAGGGGCCTAGGCCCAGCACAGGAAGATTTGGTGGACTTGGTGGAGCCCCGATTGGGGGCCCTACCCTGCCTGGGGAGTGGCGGGTGGATGGGGTGGGGGGTAGGTTGGAGGTGGGGGAGAAGGAATGGGGGTGAGGGGAGGGAGAGGGAGAGGGGAAGTACATGTGAAACAAGCCTGTTCCCTAACTTGAATTAATAATAATAATAATAATAATAATAATAATAATAATAATAATATACACTAATAGAAAAAAAGGGTCAGAGGAGAAGTGACACAGAAGATATAAATATAAATATAAATATAAATATAAATATAAATATAATGATTATACTTTTGCACCTTTCTAAACATAACACTGTTAGTCCTTGTTGAGAAGTGACCACATGGAAGGACAATGTGAGGGAGATTGATTGGTCACTAGGATAAGGTGGGGTGGGATCAATTGACAGGTTTGAAGCTAGAAGCTGTGACTGAGTGACTGAATACTGTTAAAGAAAGGAAGACTGGGCTGTTGTATCAATGGGTCAAGCTGTTGTTGCCAGCTCCTGGATCTCTGATCATCATTTGCTCTGCACAAGAGTGAACTCCCACAAAAGGACTTGGGTACCCATTGCTGCTGTGCTGCAGCTGCTGGAACTATATCACGCATAGATTAGGCCAGTGAACTGGCCCCCAAAGGCACTGCCAATTATTTTCTTCCATGAATAGGCCCCTGTTGACCACCACTACCATCTATACTTCCACTGTCCCAACTACCACCATTGCAGCCACCCCACTGATCAGTATTGTTTCTGTCAGTGAAACAGCCTCAGAGAAAAAGGTAATAAGGCTGTTGAAAGCAAACATGGAGAGTATGCATCAACATTGCAATCAAGTAAATATAAGTATATAAAATGTGGACAGAGCACCAATGAGGTACCATATAATGGTTCCATCAAACCCCAGTTTGAGTTTGCTAAGCCAATGCACTAAATAGGTTTAGAGAACACAAGCAAAAGGTTATAGTACTTATTTGAGTGTATATGACCCCAAGCAGCTGCATCACCACAAAGTTGCAGCACATCACTGATGAGATGAATCATGAAGACCCCTTATAGTTATTTTTTTCTTTTTAAATTTTTTTATTTAAATAAAAATAATCTTATTTTACATACCTATCTCAGTTCCCTCTTCCTCTCTCCCTCCCATGCCCTGCACGAAGGCCCCATCCCATCCCCAATTGTCTCCCCAGGGAGGGTAAGGCCTCCCATGCGGGATAATCAAAGTCTAGCCTATTATTTGAGGCAGGACTTAGGCCCTCCCTTGTGTATCTAGGCTGAAAGAGTATTCCTCCCTAGGGAATGGGCTCCCAAAGTCCATTTGTGCACTAGGGATAAATACTGGCTCCACTGCCAGAGACCTCATAGACTGCCCAGGCCCTACAACTGACCCCCATGTTCAGGGGGCCTGGTTTGGTCTTATGCTGGTTCCTCAGCTGTCAGACTGGGGTCCATGCACTCCCACTTGCTCAAATCATCTGTTGTTGTGGGTTTCTCCAGTCTGGTCTTGACCCCTTTGCTCATCACTCCTCCCTCTCTACAACTGGATTCCAGGAGTTCAGTTCAGTTTTAGCTGTGGATCTCTGCTTCTAGTCCATCAGCTACTGAGTGAAGGCTCTAGGATGGCATTTAATGTAGTAACCAATCTCATTATAGGGGAAGAACATTTAAAGTAGCCTCTCCACCATTGCTTAGATTTTTTAGTTGGGGTCATCCTTGTGGATTCCTGGACAGTTTTTTAGTGCAAGATTTCCCTTTAGACCTATAATGGCTCCCTCTGTTAAGGTATCTCTTTCCTTGCTCTTCTTCTGAGTTCTTCCCTCCACTTTGATATTTACTTTAGATGAAGATTTAGATAATTGTAACAGATCCATTCTAATACTTCCAATTTAAACTATATTAATTTTTTTCTAATCAATGTTCGGCTCAGACCAGAAATAGCAATGTGTGTTCTATTCTTACAATTGTACATGTAGTCAAAGTCCCCTCTGTACTCTCTTTATTCATATCGAGAAACTTCTTGACTACTGATAACCTACAACCATAGCCAGTCACTTAGCCTCTCTTTTCACCAGCTTTTCTTTGTCTTCTCTTATTGCATTCTTGCTCCTTTGTAATACTATCATATATTTTCCACTGATTTACAGTATCCCCCAAACCTGTTTTTACTGTCCTTGACCATTCTATTAGACTTGTTTTATCTTTATATCTTACTAAGACCCTTATACTTATTTTTTTTCCACTTTCTATATGCCATAGCATCTCCTAAGACCACTAGTAGCTAGGGCAATTGTTACTGGCAGAAGTATGGGCTAGACATCCACTACTCAATATTGTCAATAGCTCTGCTACTGTTACCATAAATGTAGTTATTGCTATTGTTTTTTAATTATTTGCCATGGACACGTGGAAAAGATATTGTCTATCAAAGACGGCACCACATTATGCCTGAAAGCATATGGCCATACTTCAAGGCTGCATCCTTATCCTCACGCTCTTACAGTCCTTTAACCCCCTTTTCTGCTGTGTTCCCTGAATGCTGTGTTCCTTGGAATGTGTGGCATGTCCATGATCCTTTGTTGAGCATTGGAAAGCCATGACCTCTACAACAGTCACTTATTTTCAATGGTTTAACTAGTTATTAATCCTTCTAATAACAAATACCACTCACTATAAGAAGTTCTTCAAGGCAAATTGCATCAGTACTCTATGAGCATAAATATAGATGTTTAAAAGGCAGTTAGACAAGCATATCACATCCAGTAAATAAAAGCAACAAATAGAAGTTGCTTCCCTACTAGGACTTTCCCAGTTTTGTTGTTCTATCCTTATAGTATTAAATGTGAATTCTGTCTTCTGGAGTGGGCCTCACCTTCAAACAGAAGGTGGGTTGTTCTTGTAAAATTTCATGACACTGTTTCACCAGCTGACACACCTTGCCATGGGGCACATTACATTTCAGTAGCATGATATGCAGAAGGTAGAGCTGAGTAGCATTGTTGGTAAAAGTCCTTTTCCAGCAGCCTTCACTGCCCATTCTGTTACAATTACAGCCAGCCAGTAGCTAGGCAGATTAGAACTTGTTCCCAGTCTGATTTCTCTATGTCCTGAAACCAAAGTGTGTGTCATCTTCAGCAACAGTATCTTACTACGTAGTTTTGGCATACAAAAAAAAAAAAAAAAAAAAAAACCAGCAATGGCAACAACCTTTCTCATTTTGAGATTTTCTGTGGATCATTTGGCCAACAACCCATAGGAAGGCAGTCCATTCCTGACACTATGTTCTTCATTTAACATTATGATTTCTGGGAGTGCTGAAAAGGCACCCATACAAGACCCCTCCATCCACACTTTAAATCTGCTGTTTTATTGTTTTTCCAGGAATTTTTCCAGATCTATGTTTTAGTTAAAGTTTCTACAGCTGTGATAAAAAAAAAATCATGACCAAAAGCATCTTAAGGAGGAAAGGGTTATTTCAGCATACAGTTCCAAATCACAGTCCATCATCAAAAGAAGTCAGGGCAAAAAAATCAAGGCAGGTACCCAGAGGCAGGAATTTATGCAGAGCTCATGAGGGAAATACTGTTTACTGGTTCATTCTCATGATTACTTGCCCAGGGGTGGCACCACCAACAATGAGTTAGATCATCACAAATCAGTTACCAATTAAGAAAATGTCCCACTGCTAGTGGCCCTATAGACTGCCCAAGTCACCCAACTGACACCCACATTTAGGAGGCCTAGTTCTGTCTTATGCAGGTTCCCTAGCTGTAAGTCTGGAGTCCCTGAGCTCCTATTTGCTCAGGTCAGCTGTTTTTGTTGGTTTCCAGCATGGTCTTAACCTTTTTGTTCATCACTCCTCCCAGTATTTATACCTAGTGCATGAACTGGCTTTTTGGAGTCCATTCCCTATGGACGGATACCCTCTCAGCCTAGATACAAGGAGGAAGACTTCGGTCCTGCCCCAAATTATGTGACTGATTTTGATGATCCCACATGGGAGGCCTCACCCTCTCTGAGGAGTGCATTGGGGTGGGATAGGGAGAGGGGGACGATTGGAGGGAGAGGGAACTGGGATTGGTATGTAAATAGGATTGTTTTAAAATTAAATAAAAAATTAATAAAAGAAAAAGGTGCATTTGCATTTCTGCTTAAATTCTTAATTTAATTTAAATACTTAATGTAATTATATCTTACTTTAATTAAATAACTGAAAATTGAACTTAACTTGAAATAAAGATTTACTTTCCTTTCAAAACAGAGAAAATGTCACAAAGACTTGCCAATAAGTCAATTTCATAAAGAAATTTTCTCAACTGTGGTTCTGTCTTCTCAGATAACTCTAACTTGTGTCAAGTCAATAACACACTAGCGTGGACAATCTGTAAGAATTTGAGAGGTTAGTATTATATTATTTGTGTAAAAACCTTTTTACAGAAGATCAACAAGATCTCTGAAAGCTTGCTACCAACCTTTCAAAGTATGTTTGATGTTAGTAATCACTAGATTAGAATGTTTTAAAGAAAAATATTGGTAAAGTCTAATACAGAATGAAAGGAGTCCATTGTTTATATCATTTTTTCCTCAAAAGGAGTCACATTAGATACTGTGGTATGGATGGGACACACTACCTTATTTAGGTCTCTGAATCTGTGATCATTGTCCATGTGCCACTTCTCCTTTTCATCCTGGAGTACTTCAATGGAGCCTTCATTAATTTCTCCATGCTTAAATCATCTTTGAGGAATTAGCTCAGTCTGCTCTAATAAGGCCAGGACCAGGTAAGGCCATGCTTGCATCTATTGTGACATATATTCAACGTGGGTCATGGGTCTTTGGTAGGCTCTAGAATGACACTATGGGTGCAGTTGTAATTGTTTCACCACAAGCCACATGTAGCTGCTCATAGGGCCCTAGGCAGGCTAAACAATATCAATAGCAGCATACACTTTTTTTAGGAGAGAAGTGCACACAGTTTATTGTGTGGGTAATGGCTTGCCCCAAGGAAAAGTATGGTCTTTTTTCATTTTCACCACATTATCATTTTTGCCTTCCATAAACTCTTTTGACTTTAAAACCTACCAAAAGCTCACTAGCACATTTGGCTTTCTATCATTTTTCCCTTGAAAACTCTAGTTCAACATAAATCTTGCTACATATTCCTTTGAGTGACTCAGACAGATCAGATGCATTTGTCTGTTTTGCCTGTTTCTCATCTCTAGATTTCTTTAGCACTTAGAAGTTTTTATTGACATAGCAGATCTGATTTACATATCATTTAAGTCATTTAGACCAAACAATGTCTGTATCACTGCATAAAGACCATACCCTAGCATGAGCCTTAGCAAAATTAGCCCGATCCCAGTCCCAATGTCCCAACTGAAATAATTTGTTTCTTAATTCTCTGGTAAGCACATTCTTATTGGGCCCAGTGAACTGAGTGTCAAATTACCTCAGTAGTTCCTGTAGGTTCTCTGTTATCTTCCAGTACCTGAAATACTTTGAGACCCCACACTGTGATAACCACCTGTCTCTGTTGGATCATGTGAATTAGTACATCAGGGACTGGTTTACCTCAAATTTCTTCATGTTATGGAACTTTTGTTTCAAGGAGGAATGAATGGTATACTCTTCTGTTTCTCTGCTTCACAGGGCTCAGACTGATTCCATCTGCATCCATATCTCATAGACTCACAAATCAGGTTATGAACATTTCTTTTACTTTTTCTTCTTTGTTGTTTTTGTTTTTTCTAGACAGGGTTTCTTTGTGTAGCCCTGGCTCTTCTGGAACTAGCTCTGTAGATCTGAAGACCTGGCTGGCCTACAAATCACAGAGGTCCACCTGCATCTGCCTCTCAAATGCTGGGATTAAAGGCATGTGACACCACCACCTGATTTTATTTCACTTCCTGCTTCTAAATTCAAGGACTTCGGAGACAGAATAGTCCCTGAGTATAATGGTTTCCTACACCATGTCATTATTAAAACCACCATCTGTGTACCAAATCAATGATTTCTTTTCCTTGCTCTATATTAACATTTAGACCTGATGGGTATCTTCTAACATTCCTATACCATCTAGTCCCTTTTTTGTAGCTAACTCTTCCCAATTAGCACATATCTAATTTAAACTCTTTATTTTTTGGACCTCGAGATGTAAGAAGTGACAATCTAAACCTCATCCCATCCTTCCTTTTATCAATTTCAAAAAATGAACCAGAAGTTAACATAGAAGAATTAGTGTTGTGTAACTTTTTCATTGTAATCTTACATCTACACAAGAAACTTCTCACTTGACAGACATCTTGGCATCAGTGCTTGTCTTATTACCAATCACATTGGTCACAGAACTATCACAATGTTTTTTTTTCAACAATCTTGTCACAACTATTCTATCCTTAAGAATTGCAATGTGTGCTGTATACCTTCAATTGCTTTCAGGATACCCTCACAGTCATCTGGTAGACCTCAGTCATAAGGGAGGTCTGCATAGAATATAATGACCATAGGATGTCCGTCATTGCTACTCTAGCTCCAGATCTTGAGTTCCATATCCTTGGTTACATAACTTTACATGGAAATACAAAAGCCATGCAATTATTTCTCCAAAATTAATCTTGGGTTTTGTTATATCCAGTGTTAGGTATCAATTTGTTACATTAACTTTTCCTGGGAAGACATGAACAAATGTCTACTCACCCAAATTAGGTATCATTGTCAGACCAAAATAATGTTTTCATTAAGGAAAAACTTGGAAAATGAGTTAATTGGGCTTATTACAGAGCAATGGTAAGGGGTTACTAACAGGATTATCAGTGACCCTTAAGCAGTTGCATCACAACAAAGTACCACCATATCATGGTTGATGATTTTTATTTATTATATATTTTAGTATTTCCAAAGAACATTTGTAGGTGTTGGGAGATGGGAATTTATAATGGCTGGATTCCTAAATGAGATCTTGTGATTCTCTTCTCCATATGCTAGAAAGTATCAATAGCCCCATTACCATTTCCATATACTTATCTCTCTTTATTGTTCATCTCAATGCATTACCGAGGCTACTTGAACAAGGTATTTTCTGCTCCAAGAAGGAATTATGTAAGGTCCAGGGGAGAAAAAAAACCATACTACAAGGAGAACCCTGCAACAAAAATTCTAAAATATTGAAAAATGCACCAACTAGGGCAACAGCTGGGTACAAGAATTCAACTAAAGTTTATCCTTATTCAATGCTGGTGTGATTATAAACAGCAGATGATATAGTGACCTCCTGAATTTGCAAAATTAATGCTTTGAAAATGATTGTATTGTGAAAAGTAATACATGGGTTCAATGCAATACTCATTAAAATTCCAATAATAATCTTTACAGAAGTAGGAAAAACAATCCTGAAATTCATATGGAAACAAATTCCATGAGCAGTCAAAGCTGTATTAAGAAGAAAGAACACTGTTGAAGTTTTCACAAAATCTGACCTCAAATTTTACTACATAGTCATGGTGACCAGATGGTATTGGTATAAAATATGAACAGGTAGAGCAATGGAAGAAATTAGAGTACTTTGAATAAATTCATACAAAACTAAGTTAGATCCATTATCTCCTGTACTTCCCAAAGATCAATTAAGGCTAGAATGAAGTTTTAAAGCCTAAAAAGCTGAAAGTGGTCAAAGACAACACAGAGAAAACACTTAAATGTTTATGTATATGCAACAAAGGTTTCTAATAACAATAAATAGCTCTAAGGATTAAGAAATGGAATTATGTGGAATCAAAAGAGTTGTACAACAAAATAAACTGTTAAAAGAATAAACAATCAGCATATAGAAGCAGAGAACAATTTTATCAGCAACACTTCAGTCAGGGGATTAATGTTTAAAATATATAAAAAAAACTAGCATATAGAATAAATAAAGAAAATTAAATACTCTCTCCCAAATCCAAAGCCCAGACTAATAATTGGATGAATGAAATGAGCAGACCCTTTTCAAAGGAAAACACACAATGACTAAAAAATAACTTTTACAGGTATTCAACATCTTTAGTCAATCAGTATAATACACAGTAAAACGATTTTGCAACTTTATCTCCTTCCCAGACAGAATGGCTATTACTAAGAAATCAAATGGCAACAGATGCTTACAAGAATGTGAGGAAAGTTTATCCTTATTCACTGCTGGTGAGATTGTAAAAGTTGTTGTCATTATGAAAAATCAATGGGGAATTTTCTGAAAACAATACAAAACAGAGCTGCTGTATGACCCAGTTGTATCATTCCATGGTGATATCCCACCACAGAGATACAAGCTTGCTGCTTCACTATTCACAATAGCAATGATAATGAATTAGCCTGGATGTCTATTAAAAGATGAATATACAATGAAAATGTATTATATAATGGCATTTTCTTCAGTCATGAATAAAAATGGAACAATTTTCATGGATATATCTGGAAATTACTATATTAAGCAAAGAAACTCCAGCTCAGAAAGACAAATAATACATGTGCTCTGTCATCAAAAGTGTAGAATTTAATATGTACACACACATATGTATATATATGAAACATTTATTTTATGGTACATGTATGTGGCATAGAGTTTGAGTATATGTTATGAATCTAGAAAGGGAAATATGCAAAAGGAAATATAAGAGTTGAGAAAGGGGGAGAACACATGTAACATAAAAAGGAAAAAAATGAGTCTACTGGTGGTAGAAAGGTACAGTGGGGACAGATGAATGAGGTATTATGGGAGAAAGAGAATCAACAAAATAAATTATGTTGAAAATGCCTTAATGAAACAATATTTTGTATATTAATTTTTAAAATGTACTTTTAAAATTGAACTATAAAATTAAGACAGATAATCACCGAACTGAACTGGAACCCAGCTGCAGAGAAGGACGAGTGAAGAGCAAAGGGGTCCAGACCAGGCTGGTGAAACCCACGGAAACAGCCGACCTGAACATCGGGGAACACTTGCTCCCCAGAATGATAGCTGCAATAACAGCATGGGACTGATCCAGACCCCAGGAACCTGGGTTTCTGTGAGGAAACCTCGAAAATCTACGGGACCTCCTGTAGAAGTTCAGTACTTATCCCTAGCATAGGTGTGGACTTTGGGAGCCCATTCCATATAGAGGAATGCTCCCTCAGCCAAGACACCCGGGGGTGGGCCTAGGCCCTATCCCAAAGGATACAATAGGCTCTGATGACACCCTATGGAAGGCCTCACCATCCAGGGGGAGCAGAAAGGATATGTGATAAGTAGGATTTTAATTGGGTGGGGGTGCTAGGGGAGGACGGGAGGAAGAAGGGAACTGGGATTGACATGTCAAACAATCCTGTTCTAATTCAAATAAAAAAAAAGTTGAAAAAAATTAAGAGAGAATGACACCATTACCTATAATCCTGAGATGAAAGCTTGTTAAATTAGAGTGGGTTCACAGTTTCAGATGTTCCAATCTATAGTCAGTTAGTTCTTATGATGGTTAAACTTGTAAACTTTTCTTTATTATTTAGAATCACCATAGAAACACACCTCTGTGTGTGTGTGTATAAGACTGCTTTCAAAGGGGTATAAATGAAGAAGAAATACCTACCCTAAATGTGAGTGGCACAATTCCATGCACTTCGGTCCCAGACAGAATAGCAAGAGAAAGCTAGGTGAGCACCAGCATTCATTTTCCTCGGCTTCCTGACTCTAGATGAAATATGACCCAGCACATAACACTCCTGCTGCAATGCCTTCCACACTATTCGAGATTATATCTTGTCTCAAACTGTGAGTCAAAATAAACCTTTCCTTAAGTCGCCTTTACTAAGTATTTTATCACAGCAGCAAGAAAAGAAGCTAATACAGCCCCGCTGCTTTTGAATCTGTGTGCAAGTAGTACATTACAGTGAAAAGCCTTTTGCCTAGAAAAGCTGTTTATATCATGACTTGAACTTGAAAGAAAATGGAAAAGACCAGGGTCTCACAATCAACTTTCACAGAATACTTCCTAATTACTTGAAAACCTAATGCCAGGCCTCACATCTTAAGGATTTACCAACTCTCCAAAGTACAGAACAAGTCTCAACCATATGGAAATTTGGGAACTCACAACCCATAGCACAGAGGTAGTGTAACTTATATTTTTAATGGAAAAACATTGCTTTGTTGTCAGCCAGTAGACTCAGCCAACTCAAGGCTAATGGTATGAATCTGCACAAAGCAAAGCAAAACATCAGGCAGGTAAAAACTACATGTAACCTGTAATTCCTTTCATAATTATAAATATTTGGAGTCATTATAAACAAAGCTATAATAATGTAATAGATAACAAGTTCTAATCCAATTCAAACAGGTTCAATAGTTCCAAGTAACATTCCAATTTGATTCCACCTATGTCTCCAGTTTTATTGTTATTGTTTTGGAAGGAATGTATTAAAGCAAATCTCAGAATAATATTTTTTTCAGAATTTTTAACCCATACTGAAGTGTTCAGTTATGTTACCACATTACAAAATAAAAGAAAACAACTTTTGGATACACACACACACAACACACACACACACACACACAACACACACACACACACACACACACACACATATATATATATATATATATATATATATATATATGTGTGTGTGCTTTTAGATGTAAGAGAGCCTTTAAATTTTATTTATAAAAAACAAAAAAATCAAGATTTCAGTAATGCCACCAAGGCCTTAAAATTTGGTTCCAAGCAGAAGCAAAACAGAATCCCAACAAATGAATCATAACTTTCAAATTATATTTGACATTGGAAATACCTTTTGTACTCAGCCTTGAAACCATGGATACCCACAGTCAAATAGGACATGAGAAAATAATTTCAATCCGGCAGAAATTCTGTCACAGAGATGCTCTCAATAAATTCAAAACATTATGTATTTTCCATTCACAACAGACTTTAGAGAACTTTAATGTAATCATTTGCCTCATTTTATCTAAAATCCAAAATGAGGTAAGAGTTTAATTTTCCAAGAAAAGACAGGCAGATTTTAACAGAATTAGGTCTCTTTTCTGGTGATTAGTGTAAATAGCAAGTATTCTGCTGTTATGACACATCATTGTAATGATGGCTATAGTTCTATCCCCACAGAAAAGCTGGTATTAAACAAATTCCTTCTGAACTGAGGAATCTAGACAACAGCAATATATCAGTGATGAAAACCGGCTCCTCCTACCTTATCTCTCTCCCTCAATATCTGTATGACATGTTAACTTTTCAGGTGTATCTGTGTTTTTTGAATACCATTTGATCATATGGGTGCTGCATTTACCTACTTTTACATTTCTGTGTTTTAATTTTTCATTTATTAAAGTCCTTTTCCAATGTGAATTTAAGAATATTATTACCTTAATTTTTGATACTCAACATATGAATTAATAACAAAACAAATGTGGTGCTTAACCCCCACCACCACACACTGTCTCTTCATCCAAAACCAAAAGGTGTATGAGTTTGTATTCTATCCTTAGTATTCTACATTCCTTCTTCAATCTACTGCACTATCCTTATCTTTATCCATTTATAGTCTTGCTATAGGTTATCAATGGTGTTCTTCTAATTACTGAATCAAATGAATTTTGAAAAGTTTTCCATCTAATTTGACCTTCCTGAAATTTAACTGTTAATTGTCATCTTTTAATTTTAATTTTCATAGACTCACAAGAAATAACTTGTTCCTTACTATCTTTCTATTCCTTGGTAAATGCCTTGTCAGTCTATTTTAATTTTGTTTTCTCTTTGTGTGATTTAGCTGTAAGCAAGCTCCCATACTTGATGTACCATTCAGTGGTAAATCTTGTAAACTTGAATGGTTTGAGATATGCCTAGGAAAACACTAAACTCCTCCACTATGCTTATTTGTGAGGTAGACCTTAAAGAGAAAATAGAAACCCACCAGTTCTCTAGAGGTCTTTCTTCCTAGGCACTATGGCATGAACATCTCCTTTTCAAAATGCCCTTCCCACCATGAAGGTGTTGACTGTTTTTATTGAGATATAATTTATTAAGGTAAAATGCACCTTACTGAAGTACACAATCCAATGGTCACTAGCAGGTTCACAAAGATTTGTCACCATTAGCAATCTGTATCCCTAGGATACTTGCTTCATCATCTGTTGCTGAAAGTCTTTTCTATGGAAGATATATGCAGCATCTACCCCTTCTAAAAGTTCCAATGGGAAACCAAGGCATGATTCCACCAAAGTTTACTCTGGGGAACCAATTAATTAGTCTATTGGGCTTCCTCACAGAGAATAGGTAAGGAGTGACTTACAAGGGGGAGGCGGAGCCTCTAAAAACCCTAACAGATCACATTTGGAAAGCCTTCACTCACCAAGAGCAAAAGCTTCCTTAAAGCCATATTGATGAAATGCCCCTCCCCTAGTCTTTGCAGGCCCGTATATGCTAGCCCAGCTGGCATGAGCCATTTGCAATAAGGTTACCCCAAGATGGCAGTTGCTCCACTGAAAGAACAGTCACTCACAACACCATAGAATTAAATCTGGGACCCATTATGTGTCACTGTACATTCCACACTCTCCTCAACCCCTGACAGCCATATACTGAATTACTATATCCATAGACATGTTTCTTTTTGTTTCTCTTCTTTCAATTACTGCAGCTTATATTTTGACATTATTAATCTTACAAATTTTCTCCTTAAAAACTTAATAGTAATTTACCTTCATATTCTTCCATTAATTTCCACAGTTTTATAAAATCTATTTCCTTTTTATTGAGAAATTTTTAGAGTCAGAAGCAGCATATGTCAGCTGTTAAATAGTATTTGCTACATATTGTAGGATGGTTGCTTTTATACACATGAATTCATAGTGCCTGCATGAACAATGCCTTCATAACATCAAGCCATCAAAGATCCAACATGGTTCCTGGCCTTTTACTATTTAATTGCTCTTATGCAACCACTCCATATATATAATATAGCGTAAATATACACACCTGCATATATATTCCTAAATATATATTCCATATAGCATTCCTTGTATGTATATAAGTTCAGAGCTGACTACTTGGAATTTGACAGAGAAAATAAGGTAGTGAGATGCTCATTGAAGTGACTGGAGAGAGGAGACATAAAGGGAAATAATGTAATTACATTTTAATTTCAAAAAATAAAATCCCAGCATGGATGGAGGATGGGCTCATGAAGTCTCTCTCATCTCTAGCTGAGAAACTATTGACAATTGGTGGCTTCTGGGGGGAAAAAGATTTTGCTTTCTTTTAGGGATAAAGTTCCTGAGAGGCTACAATTCTCCATTAGATGACCTTACATCCATGCACATACAGGCACAACTAAATACATTTGGTGGGATTAAAAACAAGCCAGGTGTTGGTGGCAGAAGCCTTTAATTCCAGCACTCGGGAGGCAGAGGCAGGTGGATCTCCAAAGCTACACAGAGAAACCCTGTCTCAGAAAATGATTTAGCCAAAATAAAATGTCTCATTTGTGTGTGGGGGGAGGCACGAGCGAGTGTGCATTATATGTGTTTGTGTGCATGTGCCTGAGTTATTTTGTTTCATGAGGACAGTTCCCTAAAAGGATTTATTTCACAATAAGGACATTTTCTACTATACCCACTACTCTTCTTTTTCTTACCCTTCACATTCCCATTACTGCTTTCAGACACAGAGTTTTGTATTTAATTTCATGTTGTATATACATACACAATTTTATGAATCTATATACAATCTAGAAATGGCAAAGAGTGAAAGCCTTTAAGATCTATCTTACAGGCAGTGACTTCATTAACTTACTGTGGTTATTTCCACTTGCATCTATTTTCTTAAAAATAACACTAATTCATTATTCTTCATGGCTAAAAGTCCATTTGTATATATTCTATACATTCTTTATCCATCTTTCTTTTGGTGAACATCTAGGCTGGATTCAATACTTAGGTATTGTGGTGTCCCAATAGACATATATGTACAAGTATCTCATATGTTTGCTTATGCTCTTTTAGGAATGGTACAGATTGGTAATATGGTAGATATATTTTTGTTTTTTGAGAAACCTTCATAAATATCTGGTAGCTGGACTAGTTTACATTCCCATTAGCAGCGTATGAAGATGTTCTTGGTTCACTCTCACGAGAAATTTTTCCTTAACTACTACCTTTCTGACTGAGGTGAGTTAAAAACTAAATGTGGTTTTAATTTGCATTTATCTGATGACTAGTGAGGTTGAACATTTTTATCTGTTTATTGGACATTTGTATTTTATCTTTTGAGAACTGTCTGTTCATTTCATTAGCTCATTTATTGATTAGGTTGTTTGATTTATTGTTGCTTAGTTTTTTTAGTTCTTTGTATAGTCTAGATATTAATCATTTGTCACATATATACCTGGAAAAGACTTTGTCGCATTCTGTAGGCTGTCTCTTCACTTGATTAACTGTTTTCTTTGCTATACAGAAGCTTTGTAATTTCATGATATCTCATTTGTCAATTGTGGGCATTATTTCCCTAGTGACCAGAGTTCTACTTAGAAAGTCTGTGCCTATGTCTATACCATGAATCTTTTCCTTTACATTTTCTTCTTAAAGTTTCAGTATCATGTCTTATGTTAAAGTTTTGATCCATTTGGAGCTCATTTTTGTGGAGGTTAAGACATAATGATCTAGCTTCCTTCTCATGTATGTGCATATCCAGGTTTTACAGCATTGTATATTGAATAGGTTATCTTGTTTCTATATTTTTATTTATTTATTTTAATTTCATTTTATATTACAATAACAGTTCTCCCTTCCACTCCTCCTCCAGCCCTCTGGTTTCCCCCATCCCATCCCCCATTCACTCTTCTCAAAGGGTAAAGTGTCCCATGAGGAGTCAACAAAGCCTGGCCCATTAATTTGAGGTAGTACCAAGACACTCCCCTCTGCATTAGGGCTGAGCAAGGCATCCCACCATAGGGAATGGACTCCAACAAGCTAGCTTATGAACCAGGGATAGATCCTGGTCCTACTGCCAGAGGCCCCTCAGACAGACCAAGCTTCACAACTGTCTCCCACATGCAGGGGGCTTAGCTTGGTCCAATGGAGGCTTCACAGCTGCCAGTCTAGAGTTCATGAGTATCCAAAAGCTTGGTTCAGCTGTTTCCGTAGATTTCCCCTTCATGATCTTGATCTCCCTTGCTCATAAATTCCCTCATCCCTCTCTTCAACTGGATTTACAGAGCTCGGCCTGGTGCGTGGTTATAGATCTCTGTGTCTAGTTCCATCAATTATTGGATGAAGGTTCTATAATGACAGTTGAGGTGTTCACCAATCTGAATATAGGGGAAGGTCAATTCTGGCAAGCTCTTCACTATTGCTAGGATTGTCTTACCTGGGGTCATTGTTGTAGATTTCTGTGAATTTCCCTATTGCCAGGTTTCTCCCTAACACCATAATGACTGTATCAAGATATCTCTTTCATTGCTCTCCCACCATGTACCTCCCCCAACTCCACCATTCCATTTCCTCAAGGTATCATCCCCCACTCCCTCCCCTTTACTACCCCCTTTGCCCCTAGTTTACCCAGAAGACCTCATCTAATTCTGCTTCCCAGAAAGATCCATGTGTCCCTCTTAGGGTCCCCCTTTTACCTAGCTTCTCGGGGTTGTGGATTATAATCTTGTTATCCATAGTTCTATATCTAGTATGCACATATGAGTGAGTACATACTGTGTCTTTCTAGTCTGGGTTACCTCACTCAGGATATTCTTTTCTAATTCTGCAGGGTCTTAGCCCAACCACAGACAGTTGAGCTGGGTCTGAGGAAGATTAAGTGCGCTGCTCATCTGTTCTCAGCCTCCCTGAATCTTGAAGACAATCAGATGCAACAGGGAGTCTACTCAAGCAGAAACTTTATTACCACACAGCAAACATATTTTAAAGAAAAAATAGCAGAATGGGGAAAATAGACAGCCAGTGACTTTAAAGGTCAGCCTATCACTCACCCAGGCACTAGGCTTTACCTAGTGAACCTCATCTGATTGGATCTAGGCAACCAATCATCATCTTGTTTTGTAAACTACTCAGGAATCTTCCATCTGACTTCCCCTCAGTACCACCATTGACTGGCTCATGTGCTCTGCATAGTTCTATTCATTTGCCTGCACATTTCAAGATGCCATTGATTTTTACTGCTGAGTAATACTCCATTGTGTAAATGTTGGCAATAACCTTTGTTACAAAGATGTGTTCTGTGTCCATCTGAGCTCTCATACTGTGATTTTGTGTGGATTGAGCTCATATAGTGTTTGTTCATGTTGCTATGGCAACTATATATTCATATGCATAGTTGAGTTGTTATATCCAGAAGATTCTGTTTCTACCACATCAGCTCTTTCAATGTTTCTATCCTCTCTTCTAAAGTTATCCACAAGGTTTGGAAGAAGGCGTACTGTATATATGTTCCATTTAAGGCTGAGCATTCTGAAGCCGAATATGATCTGCTCCCTGACCAGTTGTAAGTCTGTGTGCTCACCACCACCTATTGCAAATAGAAGCTCTCTGATTAGGGTCCAGAGAGCCGAATTTGTTTAATTTTTATATAAATCTATCTAAATTAAGATGCATTAATTTATGGTTATAGTGACAAATCATTAGGAGTTAGCTTAATATTATGTTCATTTGACAGAATATGAGTAGTAGGATATCCCCTAGGACCTATGACCTGGCAAACCACTGGGTCTTGGCTTGATAATGGTGCCAAGTATGATTTTCATACTGTGAAGGACTTTAATCCAACCATTTAGTGTTTGGTTACTCACAGGATGTCAATTCCAGTATTGTACCAATGGTCATGTCTTACCAGGCCAGTCATTATTGTAACTTACAGAGTTCACAGCTAGGTAAACTGACAATTACTTTTCTCTTCCAATAGTGCACATGACACACCACAGCTCTATGAAAGCTAGCCAGTAAGGATGAAGTTTCCAAGTTAGTAATGGTTTGATTTTTCCATATTGTATGGTTCAAGTATGTGTTGTCCTTATCAATAGCTAATAATAGCTAAGATAATCAAGAATATCTAGAATGTTTGGGAGTCAATGGAATCAAATTGGCAAACAACTCTGAAGTGGTTACTCATTCTTGGATCTGAGTTTTTGTTAGCCTCTGGTGTCTGGGAGGGGCATTATTGACCAATTATAAGGTAGCTCAATTTTTACTCTTTTCATTCATTTAATATATATATATATATATATATATATAATGATTGAATATATATTATATTATATACAATATATATATATATATATATATATATATATATCCTCTTCTAAAGTAACATGATAGACTATCTAGCATATATTAATATATACTATTTCTTTCCTTTGAAAAATTTACAGTATTTGGAGTATTGTTATTCTTCATTTGTTTAACTACGTTCTGGTATGGTTTGGTTTTACTGTTGATTCATGGGCATGTTTATATTTCTCTTTAGACTGAAAGATTCCTTCAAGTATCCTCTGCATCTCTGTTTTAGCTGTTACCAATTCAGTCAGCCTATATTCATTGTTCATATTTTTCCTTTAATTATGACATAGATTTTCCTAAGTGTCTTTGGGCCACTAGCTCCCAAATTAATGACACAGAAACTTATTATTAATTATGAAAGTTTGGCCTTTGATTTAGGCTTATTTTCAACTACCTCTTATACCAAATTAACCCATATTTTTATTAATCTATGTTATATCAGGTGGCTTTTATCTCTATTCCATTCTATGTATCCGACTTACTCTGTGTCTGGCTTGTGTCTTCTTTCTACTTCCCAGAGTCCTCTCTGTACCCTTGAAGTTCCACCTAATTTCTTCCCACCTAGCTATTGGCCATTTATCTCTTTATTAACCAATCTAAAGGCACGTTGGCAAAGATACTTCTTCACATTGTAATAAAATATTCCACAACAAATAAGTCCAGGTTGCTAATCGTCTTTGGATCTTGAATTCCATCATTCTGAACATTCCTGATCTTTAAAGTTACTCACCATGCCTTTATATATAGCTTGGTGTTTTCCTCTTACAATTATCAATATACTTTGTTTTTCATTTTTAGTAGTTTTAGTATGTTATACTTCTGTGTGGTGTGTTAAGCACCTCAGTTACATGGATGGACATCCTTTTCACTAAATTTGAAACTGTTTCTTCTGAGATTTTATTGAAAATGTTTTATTTGTCTTCTATATGACTTTTTTCTCCTTCTATGACTAAGATTCTTACATAGATTATGTCTCTTCTTAATTTCCAATATCCACCAAATCTTTGGTTTAGATGGTATTAAATTATTCTTGTCATTTTATGAAACTTTAAATCATTGACCTTGTCTTCAAGACCTGATATTGCACACTACCCTTGATCTATTTCATTGGTGACCCATTTTTTTATTTGACTAGTTTATTTTCTACTTTCTGATATTTAGATTTGAGGATTTCACTTTAGTATTTGTAGCTTTTAATGAACTTGATGTTCATATCCTCTATTGACATTCTTATTTCATTCCTTTCTTTGTTTTTGTTTTCTTGTAATTCATTCAGGAATGTATTTGTGTCTTTTTTCATTTTTACTTAATATAATTGTTCTTTTGAATGTTCACTTGGAATTTGATATATTTCTATGAATAAATGAGAATAGCATGGAATAAGTAATTTTTGGAGAAGTCATATTTCCTTGGTTTTCCAGTTGCTTGTGCTTGCCCATTGGGATTTGTGCATCTTGCTTTAGGTTGTTGCATGAGGAGTTTTTAGTCACTTTTATTCATTTGTCAGTGAAATATTGATACTATGTGTAGGGATAAATAGACAAAAGTAGGATAATACTAGTAATTATATTTGATTGGCTGAGCAAAAAGTGGTCTAAGAAAAAGCAAGGAGAAGGGAGACCAGTATGAACTGGAAATAATACAAAAGCATTGCCAAAAGTAGGCCAAATAATGTGAGGTAAAGATTTCTGGCCCTAAAATGTAGATGTATGGAGAACTTACACACATTTATAGCCTATATTTTTCTATCAAAAGAAAACAATAGAGGAAAATAAGAGGACCAAATGATAGGGAAATGGGGGTTAAGAACAGAGCATGCCAGAGATAGACAGTCAAATCAATGTTTGATGTTAAATAATGGAAAAATAGTGGAGTTGAGAGAGCTGAATCAGAGTAAAGAGTAATTTTTAAATTAAAAGTTTGTGAGACATTCCAAAATTTGTTTTTCTCTGAATGTTGTCAATTGGTGGGTCTTTGTGTTAATTTCCATCTACTTCAATAAGAAGTTTCTCTACTTATGGTTGAGTGAGGTACTGATCTGTGAATATGGGATTATTTCATTGTCATTTTCATTTATAATAATAATAATAGCATTATTATATTATTATATTATTATTAAGCATTACCTCAGGCCCATGATTTATCTAGTCTCATGTCCTTGGCCTCATTAACAGTATCAGGCATGGGTTCTTTCTCACAAAGTGGGCCTTAATTTCAATTAAATATTGGTTGGTTAATCTTCTAACATTCATGGCAACAGTGTGCATGTCTTACAATCAGGTCATTATTATTTCCTTTCTGTATTATTTTTTTCCTTTCAGTAGTATGTATAGAACTTTCTAGCATTATGAATTACAGTCAGTAAAGGCGAAACTTCCAGTTTGATTTATCCACATTCTATATCATTGCTAAGTGTTTTAATGCTATGATAAAACACTATGACTAAACCAATTTGAAGATGAAAGTGTTTACTTGGCTTACATATTTTAATCACAGTCCATCATCAAGAAAAGTCAGGGCTGAGACTGAGACAGGAACCTGAAGTCAGGAACTGAAGCAGAAGCTGTAGAGCAATTCTGCTCACTGACTTACTCCTCATGAGTTTCTCAGTCTGTTTTCTTACAACAAACAAGCATGCCTGATAAGAAATGCCACAGTTCATAGTGAACATGCCTTCCCACATTAATCACTAATCCAGAAAATTTCCCCCTCAGATTTGCCTACAGGAGATTGATGAAGGTATTTTCTCAATTGAAGTTGCTATTCCCAGATGATTCTGGTTTGTGTTAAGCTGAAAAAAATCTAACCAGTACATGTGCCATAAATGTCCTCAGCAATATGGTCTTACTGTCAAGATGTTGAGATTAATCAATAGCATTAGCAATAAACTATAGTGTTTGGTGGGAGGAAGTCTATGGCACAGCTTTGGCCTATGACTCAACTCAGCAAGATGTAGCACATTTCTAATACTGGAGGTTTTGTTTGGTACTATATGCTGACTAGTTAGGGTACTGCTTCACCTAGGAGAGGGTGACTCATATCTGTATACACACACACACACACACACACACACACACACACACACACACACACACACACACAGGTTTTTTGGAGACCTGTTTTCTCTGTGTAGAAATTGCTGTTCTGGAACTCCCTCTGTCAACCAAGCTGGCCTAAAAGTCACAGAGACCCATCTGCCTCTGCATCCCAAATGTTGGGATTAAAGGTATATGCCACCCCTCCATGCTCTCTCTCTTACTATATATAAAATCATTATATATATATATACATATATATATATATATATATATATATATATATATATATATGGTTTCCATATTGCTTTTCAAATGGCCTTTAGTATTAGTTATCCCTCCCCAAAGTAGACGAATACTTTGTACTCCCAAACCCTACCCATTTAATACCCTTATTCTAATTCCCCCTTTATCCTTTTAAGATACTATGTTCTATATGACTTTCCTTACCAGATTCCATCCTTCCTGAGTCCCTTAATATTTATCTAATTATCTATCTATCTATCTATCTATCTATCCATCTATCTATCTATCTATCTATCTATATACATTGACATTTAAGAGAAAGTGTGCAATGTTTGAATTCTTTGTTGTTTCTTCCAGAATTATTGATTCTAGATCCATCCAATTACCTGGAGTTATTTTAGTTTCATTTTTCTTAACAGTTGAGCAACATTCCATTATGTAAATTCATCACATTTTCTTTCCTTTTTTGTAAATCTTTTTTAAATTTAATTTAGAAACAATCTTATTTTACATATCAAAACTCTCCCTCCCATACTCCCATGCCCCCCCTGACCCCCCATCCCACCCCTATCCACTCCCCAGGGAGGGTGAGGCCTTCCCTGGGTGATCACCAAAGTCTGTCATATCATTTGGGGGAGTAGGCCCTCCCCCGTTCATGTAAGCCAAGAGAGTGGTCCTCCATGAGGATTGGGCTCCCAAAGTCCATTTGTGCACTAGGGATAAATACTTGTTTCACTGTCAAAGGTCCCATAGACTTCCCAGGCCTCCTAACTGACACCCACATTCAGAAGGCTTGGTTTTGTCCAAAGCTGGTTCCTCAGCTTTACGACTGGGGGTCCATGTGCTTCCACTTGGTCAGGTCAACTGTTTCTGTCACCACATTTTCATTATCCATTCGTTAGTTGGTGGTTGTCTTGGCTAAACCCAATTTCTGCCTACTAAATTGGAGCAGCAATGAAAATGAGCAGGTACCTCTGTAGCTTACTATAGATGTAATAAGCATACTGTAGATTAGATGTTGGAGTACTCATCTAGTAATAGGGTTTCTCTATCACAGCTGTTCTTTCAAGGCTCAGGGCCCTATATGGAAAGGGGAAAGAATGATTATATAACCCAGAGGGGATAATTATAAAGAAAAATCATTTTGCAGACACAACAGGACAGGTGTATGCATTAACTCTCAGAGGCTGTGATAATGTACCTAAGTCCCACCGAAGCTCAAGCCTGACAAAATCCTAGGACAAAAGAGGGAAAGTAGACACAAGCTCTCTTCTCTATGCGGGAAGCTCTTTACAAATGATAACTGCTGGAAGAGTGAAAATTGTTTCCTTCAATGGAGAGACACTGTGTATATCAGTTGCACACCAGAATAGTCCCCATGCTCAGAAACAGTTGCTCAACAAAAATAAGAAGCTATGCTTTGGGTAGTTGTTATATATTTTCTGTTTTTTATTCATTTTCATACCAGCTACAGTTCTGCCTCCCTCGCCTTCTCCTGCTTCCCCTCTACTTTCCCCCAGAAATGATAAGGCTTCCCATGGGGAATCAACAAAGTCAGGCATGTTCAATTGAATCAGAATAAAGACCCTTCCTCCTGCATCAAGGCTGAGCAAGTCATCCTACCATAAGGAATGGACTCCAAAAAGCCAGCTCATGCACTGGGGATGGATCTTGATCCCACTGCTAGGGGTCCCACAATCAGACCAGTATATACAACTATAACCCACATGCAGAGGGCCTAGTTTTATTCCCCATGCAGACTTCCTAGCTGTTGGTCTAAAATCAGTGAGATCCCATGATTTGGGGTCAGCTGTCTTTGTGTATTCCACCTTCATGCTGTATATTAAGCCCCACATCTGAATTCATTGTCTATGTCAGTAAGCATGCTGATTTTCATAGCCAAACTGGAACACGCATAAAGAAATTCACTCCAATCCCAAAGGCCACATATTCCTGTCAATTCGTACATGAAAATCTGTTGCAAAATTAATAGTGTAACTTTTTCCAGGTTTATATGTATCTTCTCTAAAGGGAATTTGTGTACTAGCTCTACTTTCATTATCTGAAACCCATCCAACTCAATTTTGAACTGTTTTAAAAGATGAATTCATCTCAGATATCTCATTTGTTACATTTATAATCACAGAACTATGGTATGATGACCACTTCCGTGACGAGGAAGAAATGTTTCAGGTGACTTTACAGTTCCTTCACAGAAAGAGAGGTTATGTCAGTAAATTTGAGAGCAGAATAAGATGTTCTAGAGAAACATTCCACTATTATTCCAAAAATAGGCCACATATTTAGCAAGCTGAAGGTTCCTTTTTCACTTGTTTACATTCTGTTCTATAGAGCTCTGACACAAGGTGCTCTTGGAGAAAGAAACCAGACATTCCCTAGCCCTAGCAATTTAATACCTGTAAGCTGGGGTGAAAGTGAATGTAGTACATTTACAGTAGTGATATTTCTGTTGAAATTACCAAGAGTAGAAAAATTTACTCCTTAACACCCTGTATTATATACTGTGCATTATACATTCATACTTGTTTTTGTTATTATGAACATCTGATAACTTGTTCTATCCATATTAGATGATACATTCCACCATATTGAAGACTACTTTAATCAGTGTAACAATAATTCCAGAAAAAACTTACATTAAATGACTTTCTATTATTAATGTTGTCAATGCTGAAGAAAACATCTTAGCATGGCTTATCACTTACCTGCTCTTTGAAACTAGCCAAGTTTCAAACACAGAGGACATAATGCTTATATATATATATATATATATATATATATATATATATATATATATATATATAATTGATTGCTAAATAGAATATCTGTTAAAGTAGTTTCTGCATCTGCGAAATATTTTATAATTAAATAATCAAAAATATGTCACAATAAGAGAAGCTATGTACTCTTGATTTGGGATTCTTTTCAGTTTGTTAAAATGCAATAAACTTTACAACTTATAAAATATCTTTTTGTAAACATATCCTTTACTTCAATGAAAACATGTGATATAGCTTATTCAAATATTCTGTGGTTATTTAAAACAATGAATTAGCACTAAAATTCTGGCTATTACTTTGTAAAAGATAAGCATCAAATATGCAAGTTATTTTTGGTAGAATGATCACTTTCATAATATTAAGTTTTGAACCTAGAGCATGGGAGGTCTTTCCATCTTTTAGTGCTTTCTTCAATCTCTTCAGAGGTTATTCACTTCTTGGGCTAGATTAATTCCTTCATATTTTTTAGACTATTGTGAGAATGAGTGTGTTTATGATCTCTTTCTGAACATGTTTCTTCTTGGTGTATGGAAACAGGAAAATCCTAAAATTCATATGGAATGGAGATAAAGGGTGGGGGATAAAAAGGAAGTAGGAGATTGAGAAAGGGAGGGTATATCCAATGCAATCCTGGGTAAAGTGACAGGTCTACTGTAGACCTCAAAATTTAATACAGAGGGATAGAAATAGAAATGTCATTGCACCGACACAAAACCAACCATGTAGATCAATGGAATGAAATTAAAAGACCAAGTATGAACACACACAATTAAAGTAATCAGATTTTTAGAAAGATGCAAAAACCAGAGACTGAAGAAAAGACAGCACCTTCAGGAAAAATGGGATGCCTACTTGCTAAAGAATGAAATTATACCTTATCTACCACCCTGTACAAATATCAATTCCAAATGCATAAAATATTTTAATGTGAAAACTGAAATAATGTAATATCTAGAAGAATATATATGCAATATTCTATATGACACAGGTATGGGAAAGTGCTTTATAAATGGTATTAGTAGAACTTCATTTGCCTATGAATTAAGTTCAGTAATTAAGAAATATGACCTCATAAAACTTAAAAGCTGCTCTTGGGATTCTGCTTTTTCATGTTGATGCAGGTTCCCCCAAGTTCTTTTCTACTTCCCCTTTCAGTCTTTTCTTCTAGTCTTTTTCCATTACATTATACCCATAGAAACACTCTCTACTAGGGACCCCAAGTAGCCACACTAGGCTGTGAATGAAATCAATGCCTAGCTCAGCTTTCTACTACAGAGAAGATTCTTCTTGCAGTAGATGGAAATTAACACAGAGCTCCACAGCTGGACAAGGATCTGAGTGTGAGACTCTTGAAAGCTCAATGCTAAATGGGACCTCTTTACCAAACTGCTCTGCTCAAGAATCAGAAATCTATGCAAAAGAGATGACAGAAAGATCCTGAGAGTCAGAGGTGATGGATAACTCCAAATAGGAAGTGTCTTCTTGACACAAAAGGACTGATGTACAAGTGAACTTCCAGATAGAGTACCAGCACTGAGAGCAGTAAGTGGACACAGGGTCACACTTTCCAAAAATTTATTTGCTCAGGAGATCCTGCCCCTTCCCCTTCTCCAGGGTCCATGCATTCTTCACTTAGAGTCCTTCTTGTTTCCTAGTTCCTTTGGTGATGAGGATTGTAGGCTGGAAATCCTTTTCTCTATGTCTGAAATTCATATATGAGTGAGTATATACCATGTTTGTCTTTTTGTGACTGGAGCATGAGTGTAGGGAAGAGAGAGCTGGTGGAATGAGAAGGGGAGAAGAGGAGGGGAGAGGAGGAAATGGAGGAGCAGGAAGGTTGAGTCAGGGGAAGAATAGAGAGGAGCAGGATGAGAGATACTATAACAGAGGGAGCCTTTTTCAGGTTCAAGGAGAAATCTGGCACTAGGGAGATTTCCAGAGATCTACAAGGATGACACCAACTGACAATCTAGGCAATGGTGGATGGTTACCCTAAATGCCCTTCCCCTATAATGAGACTGATGACTGCTTTATTTGCCATCCTAGAGCCCTCATCCAGTGGCTGATGGAAGCAGAGGCAGACACCCACAGCTAAACACTGAACTGAACTCTGGAACCCAGTTGCAGAGAGGGAGGATTGAAGAGCAAAGAGGTCAGAACCAGGCTCGTGAAACCCACAGAAACAGCTGACCTGAACAAGGGGGAGTGCATGGACACAAGACTGATGTCTGGGAGGCCAGCACGGGACTGAGACTGATCCAGACCCCTGAATGTGGATGTCAATGAGGAGGCCTTACTTTCTATGGAGCCCCTGGTAGTGGATCAGTATTCATCCCTGGTGTAAGAAGGGACTTTGGGAGCCCATCCCACATGGAGGGATGCTCTCTTAGCCTGGACACATGGGTGAGGGCCTAGGCCTTGCCCGGGATGATATGATAGACTTTGGGGAACCCCATGGAGCTCATTACTCTCCCTGGGGAGCAGAGGGGGCATGAGGTGGGGGGCTGGCAGGGAGTTGGGGGGAAGGGGAGGGAGAAGTGATTGACATGTGAAGCATTTTTAAGAAAAAAAATTAAAAGTTATTTGTTATTGATACCTACTAACAAAGGGAAAATCAATTTTTCTTCAATGGAATGTCACTGGTGTATCAACCACACTCCAGGTGGGCACCATTCTCAGAAGTATTTGCCAACACCAAAAGAACCCATGGGGTTTTTTTAATTCGTTTGTTTGTTGTGGGTATTTTGCTTCATTTTGTTTGGTTTTGCCAATTTTTCTCCAATCAAGTTTGTGTTTGTTTTGTTTTTTAGTGGTTTCCTCTTTTAAAATAGTGATAATATGACAGAAAATATGCAAATGAATGGGTAGGAATTTAGGGAGGGTTTGAAAAGAGTAGAAGAGAAGGAATCAGATCAAAATATATTATATGAAAGCATTAAATCAAAAAGAGAAAAAATTCACATTGCCAGCTTTGTAACAAAGCTTTAAAGTCTTCTGTAAAGCAAACAATACAATCAACCAATAGAAAAGGAAGCCAACAGTCAGAAATAATAATAATAATAATATTAATAATAATAATAATAATAATAAATATCTGGCAGGGGATTGATATTAAGTATATTAAATAACCCCCCCAAATAAAACAAAGAGTGAAGAATAGAAACAACCCAATTTAAAAGTGGGCTATAGATATAATCAGAGTTCTCAATGGAGAAAAAAATGACTAAGAAATGTCTCAAGGAAGAAGCCCATGTCAAAGCTGAATATCTCCTTCCCAACTACTTACTTGCTCTCAGCAATTCATTGAAGTGGATGACAATTGCAAACCTTGAAATTTCTATGACAAAGAAGATTTTCCCATGAAGTAAAGTGACTAGCTCCATAGAAGAGTGTCCCTGCTGTTAAGTAGTTATAGACCAGTTAGAACTAGAGAGAGGGTATGCAAGACTGTTCTGATATGTATGTGGGTGCCAATCTGAGAGTTCTCAACTTGGCTATTGGAAAAAAAGGGAGAGAAGGGTATTCTTGGACTGACATATATTACTATGCATTATTGTTGGTAGCCCAAAAGAGCTAGCAGAATCCAAAAGCCTTTCAATTTCGCTAAAGAAGATTCTGTCTGTAGTTATGTTTCTGAAAGCACTTAAACAAAGAAAGTTAGAAGCCCAAGACCAAAACACCCATGATTCAGCATCTTATTACTCCACGTGCCCTGTAAGACAAAGACTGCAATATTCATCTTAAGAAAGAACACATTAATAACTATAGGGATGATGCTACAGACTATACCAAACTTATGTCTTAGAAAATTAAGGGAGTTGAAAAACAATTTCAGGAACAGATTACCAGGCAATATAGGTTGTTTTCACTGAAAGATCCTACCTCAAAGTCTGAGTCCAGGCAAAAATAAATCTTAGGAATAGCAAATGGTTCTTGAAACAAAAGAAATACACCAGCATCCTTACCAATTAGGGAAATACAAATAAAAACCCTGAAATCCCATCTTACTCTACTCAGAATGGCAAATATCAACAAACGACTGACAACAAATGTTGGAATTGATATAGGTAAAGAGCAATCATCATTGGCTGTTGTGATTACAGTCTGATGTAACCACTCTTGAAATAAATGAGGAGCATTCTCAATAACGTAAAAACAAATCTACCATATGGCCCAGCTGCACCACTGAGAGGCATATAATCAAAAGACTTGACATCTAGGTACCTGTTCACCCATGTCCATTGGCATTTTATTCATAAAAGTTGTTAAATGGCCACAATCTAAATGTTCAACTGATGAATGGATAATGGAAATGTGGTACATATATACTATGGAATACTATTAAGCCCCCAAATAAAAATGTAATCATGAAATTCAGAGAGAAATGGGTGGGACTAGAAAATATTATGCTGAATATTTGAATTAACTAAGATGTGGAAATAAAAAATCTTATTTTTCTTATTTGTAGATGCTAGCTCTAAATCTTTAGATGAAAGTACATATTCTGAAGTAACCACAAATATTAGAAAAGTAAAAGCAATCATGATGGATTGTGGGGAGAAATGAGAAAATCACATGAGGGAAATTACTTGAGGAGCAGAAAATATCAATACAGAGGAAGAAGGAAGAAAGGTAAGCAATAGTAAGAATGTTTAGGAAAAAAGTCATAAAGAATCATTATTTTATGCTGACTTAAAATTTTATGTGTTTGTGTGTATAATATATATTATATAAACTGAAGGTGTATCAACTGAGTTGACTATGCTCCCCATATAAACCATAAACTAACAAAAAATATTCTGTCAGCCATGGGAAATCTCCTTCTGAGTTGTTGGTCAGGGAAATAAAGAGACAAGAGACACCCTCAAAACATTATAAACTATCGCAGAAGTTCAGACTGTACTACTGAAGATACCACACACTTCAGACACAGGATTTAGAGCAATGTATCTGGATCTAACTAGAAACCTGAGGACTCGATCTCATAATTTTAGAAGAAGCTGTAAAGATGCCAACAGAGAAATGACAACAATAGTACCATCCAGCTGCAACAATAGTGTACCACAGAAATTATCATCAAACCAAGATATTCCAAAGGGTATAATGGTGACACCTAGATCATGGGTGTAACCAATAGTCACCTAATTGACATAAGGCCCATTGAATAGTATGGAATTTATGTTTGGCACTATAAATTTTGTCAATTACATCTGCCTGGTGGGGCCATGTTAACTGTAGTAGAACATATTGTTGCCAGTTTTCTAAACAGTATGAGCTCTAACTACATACTAAATACTTATTCTTATATCCACAGATATAAGAAGCTTCATTGTACAGCAAACAGAAAGCTACAAGTTGTCACAAGATGCTGAGGTCAATTGAATATGGAGTCCCCCCACCAATCAATATATTTTTTAACTTGTAGAAAGAAGAGTTTTATTTGGGTTTATGGTTCCAGAGATACAGTTGATCATGGCGAGGGAGGCATGGCAGTAGGTGGCTATACCAGGAAACTAAGCAATCAATTCTTCACCCACAAACACACAAACACAAGCAGACAAAGCAAACCAGAAACAGGCAACTATAAGCTATAAACTCTCACAGCTCACCCCCAGAGATGTGCTTCCTCCAGCAAGGCTAGACCTCCTAAAGGTTCCATAACTTCCCAACATCACCAATAACTGTTGACCAAGTGTTCAAAAACATAAGCCTGTGGGGGAGTATTTCACCCAAGCCACTTGAAAGCTTCTCTATAAAGATGCCTGAAAAACCGATACTGGGAAGTTGAACAGTTTCCAACACAGGGCTTTCTCACATTCAGTAGTATAAAAGACCAGTTTTGTATTTTGTATTAGTTTGTCAGCCTGGTGGTAGAGGGTGTCTATCTGTCGGTTCTTATGCCTTATTTCCAATCTTTCAGAACTGGTCTGTGGTCTTATTTCATTTGAAATGACTAATACATTGTTTTTACTGCCTGTGCCTCACTGCCCAAGTTTAACAATCCCTTAACTGCTCTATAACACACTCAATGAAATGAGTACAAGCTCTTTGGCTGTTAGAGGTATCCTGTGGTGGTTCACACCTTTAATCCCAGCACTTGAGAGGCAGAGGCAGGAGGATCTCTGTGAGTTCAAGACCAGCCTGGTCTATAAGAGCTCGTTCCAGGACAGCCTCCAAACCACAGAGAAACCCTGTCTCAAAAACAAAACAAAATAACAACAACAACAACAACAAGTAAACAAGAACATATCCTTTTCAACTTTATATGGAAAAACAAAAGACCTTGGATAGCAATAACAACCCTGTACAATAAAGGAATTTCTGGAGGCATCACCAATCAATATTTTTTAAAACACAGCATTTACACTTAAGGCTCAAGGAACATCACTGAAGAGGGTCTGGGAAGATCTTAAGAGCTAGAGAATCAAACAACTGTTGGGAGACAGTATCTTCCTTTTTTCTTTTCTTTTTAAATTTAAATTAGAAACAAGCTTGTTTCACATGTCAATACCAGTTTCCTCTCCCTCCCCTCCTCCCCTGCCCCCCACCAATACCCTATTTCATCCCCTATCTGCTCCCCAGGGAGGGTGAGGCCTTCAATGGGGGTTCTTTAAAGTCTGTCATATCATTTGGAGCAGGGCCTCGACCCTCCCCCATGTGTCTAGACAGAGAGAGCATCACTCTATGTGGAATGGGTTCCCAAAGTCCATTCAAGTACTAGGGATAAATACAGATCCACTACTAGAGACCCTATAGATTAACCAGACCTCCAAACCAACATCCAAGTTGGGGGTCTGGGAAAATCTTATGCTGGTTTTCCAGCTATCATCCTGGGGTCCATGAACCCCCTTTTGTTCAGGTCAGCTGTTACTGTGGGTTTCACCAGCCTGGTCTTGACCACTTTGCTCATCACTCCTCCCTCTCTGCAACTGGATTCCAGTTCAGTTCAGTGTTTAGCTGTGGGTGTCTGCTTCTGCTTCCATCAGCTACTGGATGAAGGCTCTAGGATGGCATATAAGGTAGTCATCAATCTTATTATCAGAGAATGGTATTTAAGGTAGCCTCTCCACTATTGCTTAGATTGTTAGTTTGGGTCAACTTTGTAGATCTCTGGACATTTCCCTAGTGCCAGAATTCTCTTTAAATCTATAATGGCTCCCTCAATTATGGTATCTCTTTTCTTGTTCTCCTCTATTCTTCCCATGACTGGATCTTCCTGCTCTCTCATGTCCTCCTCTCCCCTCCTCTTCTCCACTTCTCTTTCTCTTAACTCCCCCTCTCCTCCCCCATGCTGGCCCAATTAGCTCAGGAGATCTTGTCCCTTTCTTCTCCAGGGGACCATGTATGCCTCTCTTAGGCTCCTCCTTGTTTCCTACCCTCTCTGGTGGTATGGATTGTAGGCTGGTAATCCTTTACTCTATGTCTAAATTCCATATATGAGTGAGTACATGCCATGTTTTTCTTTTTGTGATTGGGTTACCTCACTCAGGATGGTTTCTTTTAGTTCCATCCATTTGCCTGAGCATTTCAAGATTTCATTGTTGGTTTCTGCTTAGTAGTAGGGAGATAGTACCTTCTAAAATAAAAAAATTGAGGACATAAAGTGAAATTTGGAGGAGTTGAGGGAGCTATAGGTGTGAATATAATCAAGGTTTGATTATGAAATTCTCTAAGAATTAATACAAATGTTGTTATTAAAAGTACATAAATCATTTTAAAAAGATATCAAGTTATTTTACAACTTATCTGATTCAGATAACTTTGGATTATATTTCAATTACCTATTTCTTAGATGCTTTTCATCTCCGACTTTCTAGTGCTCATTTGTAAAATACAAAAACAACGCCTATTCTTTTGGACTGTCTGTGGTATTAAATGCTTCTGGATATTAAAGTACCTTTAATGATGATTGGCATGTGGATGGAATTAATGCATTAAATGTATTATTAACTATTATTATTTGTGATTTTGCAGTTGTGAAATGAACTTTGCTTATTGACCACCAGTACTCTCACAGTTTAAGTGTGAAAGCAAAACCTCTCTTACAGATGGTGTTTATGTAGTATAATTCTGCAAAATGACTAAAGGCTTGGCACATTTTTAGTTTTTACAGTTACACTTAAAATTAGAAAGTATTATCTAGAGAGAACAGCCAATCATTTGTCACACATCATCTGACCCAATAGACTTCAGTGGTATGGTAACTTCTTATGGCCAGTATATGGTCCCTTCCCAGAATGTGTTGCCATAAACTGCTTCTGCAGAACAATGTGCTGGATATATGACATTTGTTTAACAGGAGCAAATAATTTCCTGGCATAATATTTTTCCAATTATATCCTTCCAAAATACTCTTATAGCTTGAGAATTTCATACATGGGTGTAGTGCATTTTGATTCCTCCATTTTCTCCCCTGCCTTATGTCACTATACTTGCCAATTTCATTAGATAATTTAAAAAAAATAACAAACAAAACCCAAATGAAACCACATAGTGCTACCTCTATGTGTATGAGTGTTAAACAATCTAGTGGCACAGGTGTAACTTCTCAAGAGCTATAACCCCGAAATAAACTGACTCTTCTTATACCAACAGTCACCAATAGACAATAGCCCTTCAGCTGTTGTTGAAACTTAGTAAGTTCCTCTCCAACTCATTTTGAGATTTTGTCTGGTTTGATCTTTTTTTAGGATTGCATTAGAAGAGGACAATGAGTAATGAAGAGGTAGATAGTGTCTGGATTACCATGCATGAAATAAGTTTACTTTTCCTAGGCCCATTAAGAAATTTCAACTACCAATTCACAGGAAAAATTCAAACCTGCTATTATAACTGTGGACAAAGTCCATAGCTTGGGAGGTCATAGATCTTAAAGAGGGACCTATTAACTTTTTATTGCTAAATTTACTTAATGTTAACCTGTCTTCCATATATTTCTGTTTGTACTTATAAATTAGTGCTGTACCTGGTTTTGATCGGAGAAGCTTCTGTTTGCAGTGGGTGACAGTATAGTGACTCATAACTGATCAATGTGCTGCCAGCAAATGAGTGCAGTGAAAGGTTAGAAGCACTGATATGTTGCCCTAGCTCAACTAAATAACAAATGACCCCTGCCTATGCTTAGACAAGAAACTCTAATGAAATTAAGTAACTCATACAAAGAAGACAGGTAATTAGAAAAGGAACTTGGGAAGAAGAGAGTTTTCTGGGAAAGGGAATGTGGTAAGTGAAAATGAAGAAGAAACTTCAATCAAAGAGTATGGTATATATGTATGAAATTGTAAAAAATACAAAAAATAAGATAAATACATTAGTTAGCTTCTCTATCATGGTGTTAAAATATTGCCAAAGACAAGTTGGAGAGAAAAAACGTTTACATGTCTCAGGTAACAATCCATCACTGAGGCAGGAACCTGGAGGCAAAGTGAAAAAGGGACCAGGGAGGAATGTCTCTTACTGGGTTGCTCTCCATGGCCTGCTCATCTTGTTTGTTTAAATAGTTCCAGACTACCCCTTCTCAGAGTTGACAACATTCACAGTGAGATGGACACTCCTATATCAATCAGCGATCAAGAAAATTCCCCATAAACATGCCCAAAGGTCAATCTGCTGGAGGCAGTTCCTTAGTTGAGATTCTGACTTCCCAGATATGTCTAGGTTTGTGTCTGGCACAATAAAAATGTTCATATTTTAGATACATAAAATCTACAATATATTTGAAACAGCCAAACAAACATTACAAAACATATTTATATTTTGTTGATCTTCAATATTCCATAATTTAAATTTTTGTCATTTGAAGTACAGATAGTCTCTTCTTCCAAGAGGACTCTAGCATATAAATTGGTGAGTACTACATTTCATGTTAATTTTATATGTCAAAATGAACAGATGCACTAATAAGCCTGAACAAATTTATAGCATGACAGAGTAAAATAATTCTCTGTGATTTCTTTTATTGCCTTAAAGTTATGTACTCATATAGATTGCACCCCTGGCCATGCTCACCTAAATTCTGGTTTTTAGAGCCCTGAGAGGCACAGGGGGATATGAATAAAGTTATCAATACATTTTCTAAAAAAAAAAAAAACCTTAATCATGGTGTGAAACCACAGCCTATGATCCCTATTAGAAATATTGTAAATCATTGGTCATCAAGATGTAATGAATCTGTTTGTCTCTGATGACATGAAGGGTCATGTATTTGAAATTATCCTAGCTGGTATTCAGAGTGACAAAGTCACTGTTAGAAAATTCAAAATAATTTCTGGGTATACTCATGCCAAAACTGTTTAAGTTTCATGGCATGAATCTTACCCAGGATAAAATGTATTCTATGGTCAAAATATGACAGACATTGATTGACATTCATATTGATATCAAGACAGCAAGTGGTTGTTTGCTAATATTATTCTGCGATGACTGAGATGAGACACCATGGCTATGGCAACTCTTATAAAGAAAGAATTTAATTGTGGTACCAGCTTACAGTTTTATAAGTTCAGTCCATTATCATCATGGCATGGCGCAAAGTATGGAAGTTAGCAGGCAGACGTGGTACTGGCTACATCTTGGCTTGAAGGTGACAGGAAGTCAACTGAGACAATGAGCTGTATTCTGAGCATAGGAAACCTCAAAGCCTGCTCCCACAATGAAACACTTCCTCTACAAAATCCATACCCACACCAACAAAGCCATACCTCCTGATAGTATCAATCCCTATCAGATTAGGTGGGTCATTTACATTCAAACTAACACACACACACACACACACACTCATACACACACACACACACACACACACACACACACACACACACACACACACACACACACACTTCTCCTTTATGCATCCCCCAGATTACACCCAGATTCAGGAGAAAATAATGTGCATCATGACATCAGAAATGCATACAAATGACTTGAAAGACATGGCTAATACACTGATTCCAGACAGTACTGAGAAAGACAGAGAAGTTGTAGAGAGTATAGTTACCATCTTCAAAACACCCCAGGAACAAAGCTAAAACCACTGAAGACATTAAATTAAATTGGGAATACTCATGGCCCTTCATGTTAAAGTTGGTAGTTCTGGGAAAAGCTACGGGATAGACAAGTGCTAATGAACAAATGGATACATACTGATACATCAATCCAATAATCTGTTTAAAATTCACATTTTAATAGTTACAAATAACTCTTATCTGTAAAATAATGCTATTGTTATTCACTTTCTTCATAGTTTTGTTTCTCAACCCTTTCTGCTTTACATTTTATCTGCACTGCTTCATTACCAGAACTTTCCTGTGGTATGCTTTCTTAAAAACCAGCATGTAATCTCTTTTAACATATTCTATAGTTTACTTAATTCTTACTATGACTGGCACATATTATATGATTTTCCACAGTACTTGAAATCAAGGATCACTGTCTTCTGTACTCACATGTATCACAATTGTCTAGTTCAATAAGTTAAATATGTGAATGTTTAATAAACTTAGTTATTCCTTAGAAAGCCTCTCAATGTAACTAAAGGACATGACATAGTGGAAATATTTTCATGATGAGGAAAACAATTCCAAAATCTCTCTGTTGTGAGATATTGAAGATGTGTTACATTTGTTTATGTTGTGGAACATTTGTTTAATGATGCAAAGATGTGTTGCATTCTTTAATATTTAACTTGTGAAGCTGTATACTTGGCATGTATAAAACCTCTAATTAATCTAATAAACAGCTGAATGTCCAATCGCTAAGCAGAAGTGAGAAATAAGCAGGACCGGCATGCAGAGAGAATAAATAGGAGGAGAAATTTGGAAAGAAAATATCAGGGAGAGAGAAAAAGGAAAAAAGGAGGAAGACATCAGAGGCCTGCCACCCAGCTACACAGCAAGTCACAGAGTAAAAAGTAAAAAAAGATATGTAGTAAAAGAGAAAGACAAAAAGCCTAGAGGCAAAAGGTACATGGGAAAATTTAAGTTATATAAAGCTGGCTAGATATAACCCAAGCTAAGGCTGGGTACTTTTAAGGAATAATAAACTTCCAGGTGGTTATTTGGAAGCTGGGTGGCAGACTTCCAAGGAGCAAAGAGTAAAGAGTAATAACAACCAATTACAGCTCTCTGATAATATGAAAATATTGGTTCACTCCTTCTACCATGTGATTTCTGGGGATTGAACTTAGCTTGTTCAGTTTGGAGGCAAGTGTTTTTAACCTACCAAACAATCTCACCTTCCATTTTTGGCTATTTTTAAAACTAATGTTGTTTATTTAAAGGCTTTAAAGAAAGAAATTGAAGAAGATATAAGAAGATGGAAAGCTCTCTCATACCCATGGACTAGTAGGATTAACATAATAAAAGTGGCCATACTACCAAAAACAACTTACAGATTCAATGCAATCCTCATTAACTTTTCAACACAATTTTTTAACAGACATTGGAAGAACAACGCTCAAATTCATATAGAAAAAAAACAGAAATGCTAAAACAATACTGTACAATAAAAGAACTTTCAGGGGTATCACCATCCTTGAATCAAAGCTGTACTACAGAGATATAGCAATAAAAACATGGTATTGACATAAAAACAGACAGATTGACCAAGGAATTGAATTGAAGACCCAGACATAAATTCACAAGCCTATGTACACATTATTTTTTATAAAGAAGCCAGAAATACACACTAAGAAAGCGTCTTCAACAACTCCTGGTCATCAAACTGGATGTTACAATGTAGAAGAATGCAAATAGATCCCTATTTATTACCCTGCACAAAACTCCAGTCCAGATGATCAAGACTTCAGCATAAAACCAGATACACTGAACCTGATGGAAGAGAAAGTATGGAATAGCCTTCAGGTGCTTTGGAACATGAAACTACTTTCTGAGCTAACAACTGTTAGCTCAGGCACTAAGATTGACAACTAATAAATGGGACCTCATGAAGCTGAAAAGCTTCTGTAAGGCAAAGGGCACCATCATTTGACCAAAGATTCAGCCTACAGAATGGGGAATTTTTTTTTACCAACTCCACACCTAATAGACAACTATCTATTCAATATATATATATATATATTATATATATAATATATATATATTATCCAAAATATATAAAGAATTCAGGAAAGTAGGCACCAATAAACCTAATAATCCAGTTAAAAATTTGGATACAGATCCAAACAGAAGAATCTCAAATGGTTGAGAAACACTTAAAGAAATGTTCAACATCCTTAGCTATGGAGGGAATTTCAAATCAAAACATCATTGAGATTCCATCTTACACCTGTCTGAATGTCTAAGATGAATAGCAAAACTGACCGTTTATGCTGGGGAGAATGTGGAGCAAGGGGAACACTCCCTGCAGTGCTTGTGGGATGCAAACTTTTACAGACACTATGAAAACTTGTTATGGCATGTTAGGTTGATATCCCTGGGAGAACTTGTCATTTTTTTTGAAGGCAAATGGAATAGAAGTGGTTCTGGGGGAAAGGGGAGGTGGGATGATTGAAGGAATGGAAAGAGGAGAAACTGCAGCCAGGGTGTAATGTATGAGAAAATAATAAACATGGGGTACAGACCTAAACAGAGAATTTTTAGTAGAGGAAGCTCAAATGGCTGAGAAACACTTAAATAAATGTTCAATATTCTTAGTCATCAGGAATATGCAAATAAAAATTACCTCATGATTCTATCCTCCATTTGTCAGAATGGCTAAGGTCAATAAAAGTGGAAGTTCTTCTGGTCGGGTCATGGAGAGCAGGCTGGGTGGATTCTTGAATCGGGAACTTGCGGTAGTCATCTGCTTCTTTTCTAAGTGTCTTCTCCCTGAATAAACTTCACTTAACCTGTAAAAAAAAGTGAAAGTTCCTGTTGCATGGGGTATGGAATAAGGGAAACTCTCCTCCAGCAGTGGTGGAAGTACAATCCTGTACAGCCCCTTTGGAAATTAATGTGGCTGTTCTACAGAAAGTTGAGAATTGATCTACCTCAAGATCCAGCTATACCACTATTAGGCATATACCCAAAGGACATTTCATCCTGCCACAAGGATCTTTGCTTACCCATGTTCATTGTTGCTGTATTCATAATAGTCAGAAACTAGAAATAATCTAGATGTCCATCAGTGGAATAGTATATACAGAAAATATAGTACATTTATTCAATTGAGAATTACTCTCGTGAAAAAAGGACATCATGGAATTTAAAATCTGCTTGTAAATGAATGGAACTAGAAAAATTCATCCTGAGTGAGATAACCCAGATGCAGAAAGATAAATATGGTATGTATTCACTTATAGGTAAATATTATTCATTAAATAAATGATAACTGACCTACAATTTGTAGACCTAGAGAAGATAGACAGGACAAGGGGGAAACTCATGGATCTTCCGGGGAAGGGGAAATGGGGGAAGATTTTAAGAGTGGATTGAATGTGGGGAGATGAGATGGGAACAGAAGGATCAGGTAGGGAGAGGAGAGGGGATTGAGGGAGGGAATTCAGAGTGAGACAAGTGGAACTGGAGGGCATTTAAGTGGAAACTTTTAGAAATATCTGTAAATGAGGTATCCAAATAACTGGGGGATAGGGAATACCAACTGGCCATCCTTTATCACCAAATGAGGCTTCTAGTACCAGGACTGTGTTGCATTCAACTGAATTGCTAGCCAAGGGAATCATATGGAAATTCCCAGACAACCTGACTATTGCCAAATAAAAAGGTTGCCTTCTAGAAACTAACAGTGGAGCCTCATTTCTGAAAACAGCAACAACACGACTTATTGAACATGGAAAATTCAAGCTGGTGTCTATCTGGAGATTTCACCACTATGTTCTAGAGGTTTAGGTTCAGGAAGATACTCCACAGGCTACCAAACAAGAAGCATAAACACCAACCAAGCCACAAAACCATTGACCTACAGTCTGTCCTGTGTGCAACATATACTTGGGCAATGGTGGCACAGATCTTACAGGAGTAGCCAACCATGTCTGGATTGACTTAAGGCCCACTCCAAAGAGGTTGAACCCATACTCAACAGTTATTGAGTGACCAAGAACCAGAGACTAGATATCCCAGAGACCCAGTATTAGTGCCTTATTCAGTCATCATCAGAGAAGCTTCCTACTGCAGCAAACAGCATAGACCACAGCAAGTATTATGAAGAGAGAGAGAGAGAGAGAGAGAGAGAGAGAGAGAGAGAGAGAGAGAGAGAGAGAGGTGGGAACTTACAATTCTCCATTAAGCGTTAAGTCCCTTCCCTCAGAGCTTGGTGAGCCCAACGGAGGAGGAGGCAGAATGTGTGTAAGAGCCAGAAGGGATAGAGGATAGCAGTTGAACAAGTCCCTCCTGCCTGCTCTGCCACCTGAATGCCAAGATTTCAGGCTCTGATTCTTTTTTATATAAACTTTATTTAAATTAGAAAAAAATCTTATTTTAAATATCAATCCCAGTTCCCTCTCCCTCCTATTGGCTCTGATTCTTATGCCTGCTCTGCTTGTATATCATTGCTAATTACTGTGAAGTGCATGTCAGTTGATATGGGAGAGGAACTATGTTTGATCCTTTTGTCATCAATTGGTATGTTTTGACTCATTTTAAGCTTTCCTCACTCTCCTTTTTTCACAATTTTAATTTATGTATTTCTCAGTAGATAATTGTCAATGACATTTCTGAATTCAGTGATTCAGTATTGTAACAACTTATGTAATATGTTGTTAAAATTTTTATTGAATTTTTAGATTTTAGTTATTTTTCAGCACCAAATTTTCTTTTTTTAATTTTGTTTTTCCTTTCACAATATCATGTGTGTATATACTGTATTTCAAGAATTTCTTCCTTTACTACTCTCCTTATCCACATCCCAATGTTGCTAAACCCCATCTTCTAATCAACAAATTCTCCCTCTAATTTCATATCTTTTATTGGTGGCCCACTAGCTTGAATTCAGTTTATATCTATGAGCACTGGTGGAGATTATTTCCTAGAACATTGGCAGCTAACTCTTGTCACCTAACAAATGTCTTCCTCTTCTCCAGCAACTATAATCTGCCAGTACTCCCTCAAGGAAAAATGAAGCCCCCAAAGCCTCTCCTCTATTCATAATGGAATGCTGAAGTGTTGAATCTTATGTTGGTAATCATATTTGTTTCACTTTCATGAGTCCAATGGCTTGTCATCTCCAGAAAATAACATTTGCAGCACTTCTCTTCCCTTTCAAGCTCTTACATTCTTCCTGCTTCCTCTTCCACAATGAGTCCTGAGATGTGGAGGTTGAGCATGTAATAGTCAATTCTTTAACAACTACCCACTAAGGGAAAATCTATTTCCTGTTCCAAATTACATGTTTTCTATTTCATTGTTGGAGGTTTTCACCAAACATCTTTGTGACAGTTATTAATAAATATGTTAAGTAAATCATATCTCTGCCGTATTGGGCCAGGTTTACTTTGTTTCTTAATGTAGTTCCGATTTTCTTCTTTTTTATTTTCCTTGTGTATATAAACATTGTTACCTAAATATTAGAGAAAGCAAATTCCTATCTGTTTTCATGGATTTGCCTTCTAGTAGCTGATGATAAAAATCCTTACCATTTGGGTCTGCCAGACTTAGTGTTTCAACATTTTTTCCTTGTCTATGTACATTGTTACCTAAATATTAGAGAAAGAAGATTCCTATCTATTTTCATGGATTTGCCTTCCAGCAACTGATGATTAAAAATCCTTACCAGTTGGGTCTGCCAGAGACTTAGAAAGTGTTTCAACATTTATACTAGCCTAGTGTATTTTCTGAGTTTGCTACAATGTTTATGTCTCTTCCAGATGTGTATTAGGTCATATAACATTTTGTTAAAGTCCAGACTTGATATACTGATCAAAAGGAACTCTGATAAATAAGCATTCATTAATGTGATTCATGAAGAGAGGGAAGATATCGTATTCTTCATAATGGTATTTCAGCCTGTTAATGAGCTGTGCCCCTCAGCTGTGAACTTCTCAAATACCTTAAAGTTTTCAGCTACCTTTAGTGAAACAAGATGAATGAAGGCAATTGGGTGTTGTGTATTTTCATTCCCCACACAGAAGGCTAGAACGGTATGGATCTGAATTTCTATTTCCTTAAACTATGTAGGTTCTAAGAAAAATCACATTATGTTAAAATCTGGCAAAACAATTTCTTTTTATGGCTGTCTTTCTTAAATGTATTTTAAAAGGCTATTTCTCCCTTTTCACTGTAAGATGTATGAGGGACTTTTCTGTGATCATTCTGCCAGTAACTGGTAGAGTTATAGGAATTAAAACTCAAAGATGTTCAGGGCTCTTCACAGACTTATAAACTCACAGATTAATCTACTTCAAGTTTCCAGTAATTCAACTATGTTTTAGGTTCTCTCATCTTGTTCTGGTTCTAATTGATAATTCTGCTTGGAAATTTCAGCTAATAAAAATTGTGATCTCTTTTTGTCATATGTCAGTCTCTCTAGTTTAAGGGCTAAGGTTTTCCTTTTATCTCATTTTTGTGGTACATTATTTGAACTGGTAGATTTCCTAATTTGTTGGATTTTGTAGTTGTTCATAAGCTATAGTAGTGGCTTCTATACTCTTTCCTTACTACACTTGAAAATGATTTGTCATATATCCTATTTAAATATTTATAGATATATTCATTCATACACTTGGATATTTTGGAAAGCTAAACAAATTATTTTTCTGGTGTCTACTATTGTGAAAGTTGTTCCAAAGAATGACTGCATTTTTATTGTAAACCTTTTAGTAGCATTTGGAAATTTTGTCATAAGTGTCCACAACTTTTTTCTAAGTACTAAAAATAATATCACAATAAATTAGCAATGCTTTAGTTTCCTTTGTCAGCCTTTTCTCTGAATTGTCATACAGATTTGACAGTATCATAATTTTGCACCATGTTTAGAAAACAGAGAAGCTACAGTTCCTGAATTTTAAGTTTTGCAAGATACAAAATACATGAAGTGTAGAATCAGTGAAACAGTAACATGTTTATGAAAAACATAAATTCCCCTACTACCAGGGGAATTCTACCATGCTAAAATAAAAGACAAAACAGAGGAGGAATACAAAGTACATGTATATCCAGAGTGCTGTAAAAAGAGTAAATGTCCCTTGGTATCAAAGGTCACAGAGATGAGAATTCATGTGAAGGAAATTATTTCAGTATGACAGTTTGTGAATAACTAATGAAATCCTATTAACTTTTGGTTTACCAGGCACAGGAAACTCTTCTCCTTACAGGGAAAGGCTCTACTTTAACATTCTAAATGTAAGACCACTGTGGTAAGACATGCCTTTAACTCCAACTCTCAAGAGGAAAAAGTAAGAGGATGGAGATAATTACATGAAGTGTAGAGATGATTCACAAAGAAGCAAAGGAAGGAGGAAATTTTAGAAGTCATTGTAAGGATTAAGTTAAATGAGAGTTTATAGAAAGTATTTAATAAGGTCTCTGGGCTATCCAGCTTCTGGTTCCTAGTCATCCAGGAAGTGTCAGTCATGGGATTCCTCTCATGATGTCAGCCTCAAGTTAGAGGAATCTTTGGTTGGCCATTCCCACAAGTTCTGTGCCATCATTAGCACATCTTGCAGGCAGGACAGATTGTAGGTGGAAGGTTTTGAGGCTGGGTTGTTCTCCTAGTCTTACTACTGAAAGTTTTGCCTGCTTAGAGAAGATGGATGACTCAAGCTCCTTGTCTCCCATTATCAGGAGTCTTCAATGAGGTCACCCTCATGGATTCCAGTACTAGGTTACTGGAATGTCCACATTACCCCCTCCCAATGTCTCCCATTCCTATCATCTCTCCCGCTATTTTCTCCCTCCATCACTCCCACCTGATTCCTCCTGTTCCCATCCCTGTCTGCCCCCTGTTCACCAGCAAAATCTATTCTATTTCTCCTTTTCTGGGAGATCCATGCATCCTCCCGATGATCCTTTCTTGTTACTTAGCCTTTCTGGGTCTGTGGATTATAGCATAATGATCATTTACTTTACAGCTAATATCCACTTATAATTGAGTACATACAATTCTTGTCTTTCTGTGTCTGGGTTACCTCACTCAGGATGACTTTTTTTCCTAGTTCTATCCATTTGCCTGCAAATTTCCTGATGTTGTTATTAACAACTGAGGAATACTCCATTAGGTCCTCTGTATATATGTTATGATTGTGTAGCTTGTCATTCTTGCAGAACTCCTAATAGTGGGAGTGGGGTATATGTCTGACTCTTTTGCCTGCCCTTGGGACATTTTTCCTCCTACTGGGTTGTTTCATCCAGCCTTAATATAAGGCTTTGTGCCTAGTCTTACTGTATCATATTATGCCATATTTGGTTGGTATCTCTAGGAGGCCTGGTCTTTTCTGAAGGGAAACAGAGGAGCAGTGAATCTGGAGGAGAGGGGAAGTGGGAGATGAACTGAGATGAAAGAAGTATGGGAAAATTGTAGTTTGGATGTCATATATGAGAGAAGAATAAACAAAAAATGACATAAAAACAAAAATAAAGATGTTATACCACATACATAATATTGGGACTAGATAGTACTCAGATAGAATGTGTGATATTACCAAAACTATCATACTGATCTCCCAGATGTACCCACTGGTGGGATAGTGCAAGACTCTTTTTGGGGGGGAGGATAACAAACCACTGTCTTGACTGAACGTGAGGCTTGTTTCACAGGAGGAATTTATGCCTGGAATTAGAGATATGGTCAAAACCTAATACTGGGAAAGGCATAGGCCTCATGTGATAAAATATTGATATTGCTTTGCTAAATATTGTGTTGCCAAACTGCCTTCTTAATATGTATGTTTGTGCCCACATTCTTAAACTACTCTCAGTCTCTGTTAGAGTAGCTTCATTTTGTGGTAGATAGTGGATAATTCAGACACATCACTGTTCAGTGTAGTTAGAATAAGCTACTAAGAATGCTCAGATGTACATGGGATATCTACAGAACTCTTGCCTACCAAAGGCTCAGGGAAATTCAGCAAGGGGGTAGACAATCTATGAGTCAGCTGATAAGAAGGAATGGTGTGAAGTTCTGTCTGCTAGATAACATAGCCATTGAGCATATGAACCCACAATAGATGTCACTATTTGTACAAAACCTATAAAAGAGGAAACCAATGAAAAACTTTGCATATAGAGGAGACATTCCATGCTCTCCATCACTAACTGATAATCTATTGATGGCTGATGGAGAGAAAGTCACATTCTTTGGGGTGTGCCTACTAGTAGGTAACATCTGCTATCATGAATGATTCCATAGCCATGCACACATGGGCAGCACAAATTATATTCAATTGTTTATAATGAAAAAAAGAACATCATGTTGAGAGATTGTTATGTAATTCATTTCCTGTGAATATGTATCTACTAACCCTAGATAGAGTTTGGACAAAAGACCAAAATAAAGATATCACCAAAGTCCTACTTGGTGACCAGTGAGCTTTATTGAGGTCACATACAGGAAAAAGAATAACTCAAATACATCTTCAACACCAAAGCCTGCTCATGCATCCCTGACAATTCATGAAAGTGGGAAAGCACACCACATAGCCTGTGAGTGGCTTAATAGGTTGTAGAGTGTCACTGGTTTCTATTTCTTTCAGGTGGTCCATCTGGTTTTTAAATCTTACAGGCATTTCGGCTTAGATGTTTCTTCCAGGTCATTGGGGTACTTTGTCTCAGAGTCTTCTAGGCAGCCGAGCATGTTTGAAAACATTTTTCTGAATGTCTTTCATCAGTACTTTGGGGAGGGAGGGGTAAGTATGGTCACACCATGGGAGAAAGAGGGTAGTATATATGGTCAATTTCAGGGACTTCCTGCAATTACTGAGTTGCTAATGAAATTTAAGGACCTTACTTGTAGGATGGAGTGTTTGACCTCCTTGTAAACATTCTGTGTTTTAATAGGCTTCCCTTCAAAATGGAAGGCTTTAGTTTTGAACACTGTTACAAAACAGAAGACCCTGGTGAGAAGGTAAAACAGAGGGACTAAAAGTCATGTATGATTAGGATACATTATGTACACATATGAAAATTTCTAACAATTACAAACCCTTAATTTTTTAGAAACACACCTGCAAAATTAATTGTGGAACATGTCTCTGATATAACACATGCAGTATCTGATAATAGACTCATTGAACAAAATTAGTAATGCTTGAGGAAACAGCTACCAACAGTGAGTTGGATTCAAATACAACTAATCTGTCCGAAAATATATAAAATTATTTAGGTTGTTTTGATGGCTATTCTTGGTTGTCAGCTTTACTATGTCTGGAATTATCTACAATCCAGAAATGGAGGTGAGATGACACACCTTTAAAGTATCTGGAATAAGCTTTTTAATTCACCAGCACCTACAAACTCACCAGCATCTTCAGCTACAGAAACCTTTCCAGTCACTCCTCCTGGAAGTTTAAAGAGTACTAAAAGCCCATGGTGTAAACTACATTTCACATTTAAAGAGGCAAATGCCTTTGATTATCTTCATTCATAAATAGTGAGTGGCAATGAATTAGTGACCCTAAAAGATGACCTACTGAAAAGGAGTTGGAGATGCCTGATATCCCTTGGCTTAGTGTTGACAAAGGGATTTTAAGGCTTAGGAAAATTGGAGTGCTAGAATGGGTACACTGTGCAAAACATAATCCTCCGCAATGGGAAGGCCAGGAAGACATGTCCTTCATGAATCCTATAAGAAGCAAAGTGGTGAGAGGGGTACCAGCACATTTGAAGAGTTTTGTTGTCACCATTATCCTATTGCCAGGCTTTATGATTAGAAATGCTGCTGCTCAATTGGAGAATTAAATACCATGGGTTTATTTGGGCTCAAGGTAGCAGGGGGCAAGGTGGCAGCACTGAATTGCCAAGACATGATGATCATACTAATTATAATGGGCAGTGTAAACAAAACAATATTTGTAATTGCCTAGCCTATAAAAGTCAGCACAGGATAAGTGAATTTTATTTGAATTTTATTTAAAAATTATTTTTCATTTTACATACCAACCACAGTTCCCTCTCCCTCCCCTTCTTCCTCCCACCCCAACCCACCTCCATCTACTCCTCAGAAAGCTTAAGGCCTCCCATGGGGAGTCAACAAAGCCTAGTACATTCAGTTGAGGCAGGACCAAGGCTCCCCCTGACACCCCATGTATCAAGGCTGAGCAAGGTATCCCACCATAGGGAATGGGCTTGAAAAAGCCAGTTCATGCCCCTGGGATAGGTTCTGGTGCCATTGTAAGCGCCCTCTACAACAGATCAAGTTATGAAACTGTTACCCACATTCAGAGAATTTGGTTCGGTCCCACGCAGGTTCCAAAGCTGTCAGTCTATAGCTCATGAGCTCCCATTTCCTCCCATCAGCTGTCTCTGTGGTTTTCTCCATCGTGGTCTTGACACCTCCCCTCTTTTTCATATGATCCCTCATCCCTCACTTCAACTGAATTCCAGGACCTCAGCCCAGTGCTTGGCTGTGGGTCACTGCATCTGCTTCCATCAGTTACTGGATGTAGGTTCTATGATGACAATTAGGGCAGTCACTAATTTGATTATAGGAGAAAGGCCAGTTCAGGCACCCTCTCCCCTATTGCTAGGAGTCTTAGATGGGGTCATTCTGAGAATTTCTCTAGCACCAAGTTTCTCCCTAAAAACATGATGGTTCTCTCTATCAAGATATCTCTTTCATTATTGTCCCCCTCCATCACTACCCCAACTGAGTCTTTTTAATTCCTCATGTTCCCATGCCCCATCCCCTCCTTTCTATCTCCTCCCAGTTTACCCAGGAGATCATAACTATTTCCCCTTCCAGAGGGCTTCCATGTGTGTCCCTTTTAGGGTTTCCCTTTTTACCCAGCTTCTCTGGAATTGTGGATTGTTACCTGGTTTTCTTTTGTTTTACATCTAATATCAACTTATGATTCAATACATACTGTGTTTGCATTTCTGGCTCTGGGTTACCTCACTCAGGATGATTTTTTTCTAGTTCCATCCATTTGCCTGCATATTTCAAGATGTCATTGTTTTTTCCCACTGAGTAATACTCCATTGTGTGAATGTGCCACATTTTTATCCATTCTTTGGTTGTACGTTGTTTCCAGGTTCTGGCTATTACAAATAATGCTGCTATGAATATAGTTGAGAGAATGCCCTTGTAGTATGATTGTGCATCTTTGGGTATATTCCCAAGAGTGGTATTGCTGTATCTTGAGGTAGACTGACTCCCAATTTTCTGAGAAATCACCATACCGATTTCCAAAGTAACTGTGCAAATTTGAACTCCAACCAGCAGTGTAGAAATGTTTCCCTGACTCCACATCCTCTCCAGCATAGACTGTCATCAGTGTTTTTTATCTTAGCCATTCTGATAGGTGTAAGATGGTATCTGAGGGTCATTTTGAGTTGCAATTCCCTGATGGCTCAGGATGCTGAGCAATACCTTAACAGTCCTTCAGCCATTTGAGTTTCTTCTGTTGAGAATTCTCTGTTTAGCTGTGTATTCCATTTCTTGATTAGATTATTTGGTATTTTAGTGTCTAGTTTCTTGAGTTCTTAATATATTTTGGCGATCAGCCCTCTGTCAGATGTGTGGTTGGTAAAGATCTTTTTCCATTCTGTAGGTTGCTGTTTTGTTTCATTGAGTGTATCATTTGCCTTACAGAAACTTCTTAGTTTCATGAGGTCCCATTTATTGATTGTAGCTCTCAGAGGCTGTGCTACTGGTGTTATATTTAGAAAGTATTGTAGGACCAGAATACAAACCTGGTAAAGAAGCTAGCTTGTTTGAGCCCATTCTCTATGGTTCGATGCCATGCTCAGCCTTAATGTGTGGTAGAGGGGCCTGGCCCTGCCCCGATCTATTGTGTCAGACTATTTTGACTCCTTAAGGGAACCCTTACCTGTGAGGAGAAATGGACTGGGGATTGCCTGAGGGGAGGGGAGGGTGGTGGAGGAGATAAGTCAAGGTTGGGTGGGAGGAAATGTGGGAGGAAGAACTGTGGTTGGAATGTAAATGAAATTAAAAAAAGAAAAGAAAACGGTCTCCTGTGCCAATGTGTTCAAGACTACTTACCACTTTCTCTTCTATCAGGTTCAGTGTACCTGGATTTATGTTAAGGTCTTTTATCTACTTGGATGTGAGTTTTGTGCATAGGGATAGATATGGACCTATTTCCATTCTTCTACAAGTCAACATTCAGTTATGTCACCAACATTTGTTGAAGATGCTTCGTGGTGATTTTTTTTATGATCCAATAGAGCTTGCCTGAAGATCAGAGAAGCAAAACAACCAAGCCACTAGAGAGTTCTTACCTCTACCAATGCTAAAACCAAATGGGGGGGTGATCCTGTCCTCAGAATGATTGCAGACTGCAGTGCTCTCCACCAAAAACGGCTGCTCAACATGATAGCACACAGCTCCTGCCTTACATTCCTCTACTGTTACTAATCTCCAGTTTCTTTATGTAGGCACTCAGTGCTATGAACTTTCCTGTTAGCACTGCTTTCATCGTGTCCCATAAGTTTGGGTATTTTGTGCTTTTATTTTTTTTTTTTTTGAATTTTGGGAAGTCTTTAATTTCTTTCTTTATTTCTTCCTTGACCCAGTGATGATTCAGTTGAGCATTGTTCAACTGAACATATAATATCTATCTGTAGACTTGAGTTTGTAGACTTTCTGTAATTAGTGTTGTTGTTGGATTCTAACTTTAAGTCATGGTGATCCGAGAAGATACAGAACATTGTTCTAAATTTTTGTATCAATTGAGGTTTGTTTGGTCAATGTTAGAGAAGGTTCCATGAGGTGATGGAAAGAAGGTATATTCTTTTGTGTTTGGGTGGAATGTCCTATAGATGTCTCTTAAGTTCATTTGAGTCAAACATGTTACTTACCTTATTTCTCTGCTTATTTTCTGTCTGGCAGACCTGTCCATTGGTGAAAGTGGAATATTGTATGTGGTAATGTGTTGCTTGTACAAATAAAGACTGTCTGAAGGTCAGAGAATGGAGGTTGCCATTAACTAACCATAGAGGTCTATATAGACAAGAAGTGAGATAGCTGGGTGGAAGCAGGATATAAACAGGAAGAAACAGGAAATCTTGCTCGTCTATTGAGGCGCTAAGGAGATAAGATGTGGCTGTGACTTGCTCCTTCTCTCTGCTCTTTCAGCATTTTCCTCTATATCTGATTCTGGTTTTTATTATTTAGAACCATTAAGAACTCCATTTATAATTGAAGACCCCCACTATTAGTGTGTGGGGTCTGATGTGTGATTTAATCTTGAGTAATATTTCTTTTACAAATGTGGGTTCCCTTGGATTGGGGATATAGATATTTAGAATTGAGACTTTATTGTGATGGATTTTCCCTGTGAGGAATATGAAATGTCCTTCTCTGTCTTTTTTGACTAATTTTAGTTTGAAGTCTATTTTGATAGATATTAGGACTGCTACATCCACTTGTTTCTTAGGTCCATTTGACTAGAAAATCTTTTTCCAACCATTTACTCTGAGGTAATGCCTGTATTTGAGGTTGAGGTGTGGCTTTTTTGTATGCAACAGAAGGATGGGTCCTGTTTTCATATCCATTCTGTTAACCTGCGTCTTTTTATAGGCAAATTGAGACCATTGGTATTAAGAGATATTAATGACTAGTGATTGTAATTCCTGTTATATTCTGTTTTGATGGTGGTGGTGGTAGTGTTTGTATTTCCCTTCTTTGGAGTTTTCTTGTGTGGTATTATCTTTTTTCCTGTGTTTTCATGGGTGTAGCTAGCTTCCTTGTGTTGGAGTTTTCCTTTATTACTTTCTGTAGGGCTTGGTTTGCGGATATCTTGTTATGGAATATCGTGTTTTCTTCATCTATGAGATTGAAAGCTTTCCTGGGGAGTAGCCTGGGCTGGCATCCATGGTCTCTTAGTGTCTGAATAACATTTGTACAATACCTTCTGGCTTTCAGTGTTTCTATTGAGAAGTAAGATGCAATTCTGATAGGTCTGCCTTTATATGTTACTTGGCCTTTTTCTTTTGCAGTTCTTAGTGTTCTTTGTTTATTCTGTATGTTTAGTGTTTTCATTATTATATGGTGAGGGAACTTTTTTGATCCAGTCTATTTGTTGTTCTGTAAGCTTCTTGTACCTTCATAAGCATATCGTTTTTAATGTTGGGAATTTTTTTATGATTTTGTAACATATATTTTCTGTGTGTTTAAACTGGAATTTTCTCCTTCTTCCATCCCTATTATTCTTAGGTTTGGTCTTTTCATGACGTCCCAGCTTTTTCCTGGTTATTTTGTGTTAAGAATTTGTTGTACTTAACATTTTCTTTGACAGATGACTCTATTTCTTCTATTGTATCTTCAATATCTGAGATTCTCTCTTCCATCTCTTGCATTCTATTGGTTATGCTAGCATCTGCAGTTCCTGTTCATTTATTCAGATTTTTCCTTTCCCTAATTACCTAAATTTGTGTTTTCTTTATTGCCTCTATTTCAGTTTTCATGTCTTGGCTTGTTTGTTATTTTTCTATTGGTTTCTCAGCTTTCTTTAAGGGCTAACATTTTTGTTTGTCTTTTTCTGCATTTCTCTAAGTGAATTTTTTAATTTCTTCTTTAAGGGGCTTCTATCATTTTCATAAAGTTATTCTTAAGTTCATTATATTCTGCTTCATCTCTGTTGGGTTATTCAGGTGTTACTGATGTAAGACCACTGGTTTCTGGTGGTGCCATATTGCTTTTTGTGTTGTTGAATGTATTTACACTGCTGTCTACCCATCTCATCTTCCAATAAGTACAGGTGTGGCCTGTAGCTCTGTCGCTCTTCTTCCATATGCAGTTGGGGTCTCTCTCTTTCTCCAGGTGCAGTTGGGGTTTCTTCCTCGGGGTGAAGTTGGGGTCTGTGACTCTTGTGGTCTCTGTCCCTCCAGGTGCAGGAAGAGCCAGTGGGTTGGGTGTTTTCTGTCCCTCAGTTGTAGGTGGAGCCAGTGGGTCAGGTGGTACCTGGGTGTGGCAGCTGTCCCTCTAGGTTCAGAAGGAGCCAGTGGGTTGGTTGTATGGTTGCTGCTGAGGTGGGTGATGGAGAGAGTGCTGCTGCCTGGTTGCTGGGAGTGCTTTGGATGTGGGAGCAGTGGGTGCTAGGTTCTAGAGAGCATGGCTCTCCAGCCAGGTTCTCAGACACTCACATGTCCCTCCAAGTGCAGATCGAGGATGATGGTTGTTGGGCTGTTGGTTGTTTGGATGATGGTTGCTGTCTGGTTGCTCCAAAGTGAATTTTATGGTGGAATTACTCATATGTATATTTAGTGCTAGATAATCAGTTCTGTATTTCATGAAATAGATAAGAAGCCTACTGCTTTTTTGTTTGTTTGTTTGTTTGTTTGTTTGTTTTCTGTATAAGCAGAAGGAAAGGCTACACTGGATTGCTGTAGCAAAAGGCATTCTCAGCCAGTGAATCAGTTTCCACACTTGAGCCAGTTTGCAGCCTGAGAACTCCTTGAATGAAAGGGTGGCCAGGTTCCTCCAAGGAAGGACCCTGATAAGATACCTAAAAGTTCTAATGTTAACCATTCTCCAGTTCCTCCCCAGAGGAAGCAACTGGTTTTACAAGGGTAACTGTACTCTAGGGGAAAGGAAACAATCAGACTTTCTAGGGTCTATTGGAGGACAGCCCAAAGAACATTGTGGCCCTCCAGTTAATGTAGCTACTTAGGAAGGCCAGGTGATTAATGGAGTTTTGGCTGGTGTCTGAATCACCAGTAGGTTCAGTAGGTTCCTGAACTCATCCGGTGGTTATTTCCCCAGTTCAGGAATGTATAATTGGGATAGATGTACTTATAAATTGGCAGAATCCTCACAATGGTTTCCTGACCTATGGAGTCAGGGTTCTTATGTCTGGGGAGGCTAAACGAAAGCCTTTAGAGTTGCCTCTGCCAAAGAAAATAATGAAACAAAAACAGTATTGTGTCCCTGGGCAAATTGCAGAAATTAGTGCCACTATCAAGGACTTGAAAGATGCAGGGGTGGTGGCTCCCACCACATCTCCCTTTAACTCTCCTATATGACCAGTGCAGAAGACAGATGGATTGTGGAGAATGAAAGTTGACTTTCAAAAATTAATCAGGTACTAACTCTGATTGCAGCTTCTGTACCAGATAAGGTGTCCTTACTTGAGCAAATTAACACATCTGGTACAAGCTATGCCGCTATTGATCTAGAAAATGCCCTTTTCTCAGTACCTGTCTATAAGGAAAACCAGAAGTAATTTGTTTTCAGTTGGCAATGCCAGAATTATACCTTTACAATTTTGTCTCAAGGATATTTTAACTCTCGTGCTCTGTGTTATAACTTAGAAGGGATATTGGTCATTGGTCTCTTCCACAAAATATTACACTGGTGTACTATATTGATAACATTATACTTAACTGACCAAGTGAGCAGGAGGTAGCATCCACTCTGAACTAGTTGATTGGTAACACATGTGCATATCAGAGGATGGGAAATAAATCCAACCAAAATTCAAGGACCTTATACCTCAGTGAAATTCTTAGGAGTTCAGTGGTATGGGACAGAGATATTCCTTCAAAGGTGAAGTTATTTAACCTGGCTGGCTGTCCCACCAACAAGAAAGAATCACAATATTTAGTGAGCCTATTTAGATTTTGGAGACAGCACATCCCCAACTTGGATGTGTTACTCCAGCCATGTACCAAGTGAGTAAGAAAGCTGCTAGTTTTGTGTGGGGTCTGGAACAGGAGAAGGCTCTTCAACAGGTCCAGGCTGCTGTACAAGCTTCTTTACCACTTGGACAATATGATTCTGCAGACCTGATGATACTTGAGGTGTCAATGGCAGGTAGGGATGATGTTTGGAGGCTTTGACAGGCAGCTATAGGTGAATCACAGAAGAGGCATTTGGGATTTTGGAAGAGGGCTCTCACATCATCTTCAGAAAACTATTCTCCCTTTGAAAGACAAATCTTGGCCTTCTATTGGACCTTAGTGGAAACTGAATGTTTGACAATGGGCCACCAAGTTACCATGCGACTTGTACTGCCCATCATGAGCTGACTGTTGTCAGATCCACAAATTTATAAAGCAGGACATTCACAGCAGCAATATATTATCAAATGGAGGTGGTATATATGTAATCTACCCAAAGCAGGTTCTGAAGTCACAAACAAGTCATATGAAGAAGTTACTAAAATGCCTACGATTTCTACTTCTGTTATAATGCCATTTGCTGCCAAGCTTCATGGGGTGTTCCCTTTGACTGGTTGACTGAGGAACAGAAGACTATGGCCTGTTTTACTGATGCAGGCACAACTCAGAAGCAGAAATCTGCAGCATTACAATCTCTTTCTGGGACTTTAGGCAGCACACATAGTATCACATTTTTTTGGAAGAAGAAATGGTCAAATGCATGATTGTTCACTGATTCATGGGATGTAGCCAATGGATTGGCTGAATGGTCGGGTACTTGGAGCAAACATGGTTGAAAAAATGGTGAGAAAGACATCTGGGGAAGAAGTATGTGAATAGATCTCTCCATATAAGCAAAGGATTTGAAGGTTATTGTGTCCTACACAAATAATTGTCAAAAGGTGTCTTCAGTTGAAGAGGAGTTCAATAATCTAGGAGACAGGATTACCCATTCTGAGGAAAGTCAGATTTTCCCCCAGCTATTCCTATCGTTGCCCCATGAACACATGAACAAGTGACCATGGTGACAGAAATGGGTGCTATGTAATGGTTCAACAACATGTACTTCCACTCACTAATGCTGACCTGGCTAGAGCTGCTGCTGAGTACCAGATCTGCCAATCACAGAGAACAACAAGGAGCCCCAGATAGGGCACCACTCCCTGGGGTGAGCAGCAAGCAACCTGGTGGCAAATTAACTACATTGGATCGTTTCCTCCATGGAAAGGACAATGCTTTGTCCTTATTGGAATAGATACCTTTTCTGATTATTGCCTTGTATCACCATCTTCTATATGGCAGTTTCTCCCATAACCAGGATCCATGGGTCCAGGGATCAAAGGGTAGAAAAGGGAATAGTTCTATTCACTATCACCCCTAGTGACCTGTGGGGAGCCACAGCCCCAAGATGGCACCTGGCTGGATGCCAGGGAGACCAAGCTTAGCTGTAAACAAGCCTTATTTGGAAGTGCTTAGTGGATCTGGTGTGCCTCCTCCAGCTGTGACCTATCCGGGATCGCCAGGTGGCATGAGCTAATTGGGTAATGAGCTTGCTTTTAAGGGTTTGCTTAAAAAGGGGGTGGGGGGAGTAGAAGCTGATGTACAAGGTTCCTGAATAAACTGCTTGAAGAAGAGTCGTCGTCGTGTTTCTCTTGCTGGTCGAGATAGACGTGACAGTGACCCATTAGGAAAGTTTTTTTCTTCCTGTTCTAGCAGCCCTAAGTTTTGCTGGTCTAGAGGTTTTGGTTCCAGAGAGGGGTTGGTACTCCTGCCAGGAGCCACAGAAAACATTCCATTGAACTGGAAACTCAGACTTCCCTCTGGTCACTTTGGGGTTCTAATGCCTTTAAACCAACAATATAAGAAAGGAATAAGGGTGTCAGGAAGGGTGATAGATCCAGATTACCATGGGGAAATTGGATTGCCTCTCCACAATGTATGCAAGAAGGATTGTCTGGAGTGCAGGAGATCCTTTAGGGCATCTCTTGGTGCTTCTGTGCCCTTTGATTAAAGTTAATGGAAAAATACAACAGCCTAATCCGGGCAGAATGACAAAGGGCACAGAACCATCAGGAATGAAAGTATGGGTCACTCATCCATGAAAAGAGCCAAGACCTAGTGAACTTCTTGTAGTGGGTAGAGGAAGTACAGAATAGATTGTAGAGGAAGATAGTTATAAATACCATTGAAGGAAGATAGTTATAAATACCATGTGCCCAGTTTCAGAAATGAGGATTCCAACTGACATGAGTGCTTCCATTGTATTTTGTTAAGAATGCATTTGTACAGATATTTGTGTTTTCTTTCAATTTCTTTAACACCAATTAAGAGATTATAAATGGTTATCACATTTAAGTTTGATACTAAAAGGATGTCTCGCAAGAGACATTGTCAGCCATTATAAATTTATAAAGGATTTAGGGTTCTATAAGGGATAGTGGCATCAGTTTAGGTATTTGTGACCTGGTTAAACATATAATACATTGGCAATTGTGTGTGGTATAGTTATATTATGTTTAGGTGTTATTATGAGCTGGTTATTGTTTTTATCTTAAAATTAATCGTGATGTGATTGTGCCAAGTTGACAAGGGGTGGGATTTCAATGGCTATTCTTGGTTATCAACTTGACTATGTCTGGAATGAACTACACTCCAGAAATGGAGGGCACCCATGTATTCCAGATCTTAAGGCAAAAAGACACACCTTTAATCTGGGCCACACCTTTGCTTAAAGCCTATATAACGACAATAGATAAGTGAAGGTTTCCTTCTTCTTTTGCCTACTTGCCCTCACCTTGCCATCACATCCATTCCTTAACTGGCATTAGAGCTTACTTCTTTGGGATTCCAGCACATACAGAAGACCAGCTGAGACACCCAATTTCATGGGACTAAGCAACTACTAGATTCTTGGACTTTGCATGCACAGCTAGCCATTTTTGGATTAGCTCGAATACAGTCTCTAAGTCATTTCAATAAATTCCAATATATATATATATATATATATATATATATATATATATATATATATATCCATCCCATAAATACTTTAACTCTAGAGAACCCTGACTAATACACAACTGAGTCTACTTTTTTGTCATTTTCATTGTATATATATATAATATCTACAGGGCAATGTTCTGTGTAAGTATATTTTTACAGAAATATTTTATGAAAACAATGTAATGTTCTTGGTGAAGGGGACCTGTGCAGGAGAATCTTAGCAATCTTAGAATCTTAACAATACACATACCTTTAAATAATTATTAAATCATTTCTGAGGAAATCAGAACGTAGCTTTTAATTTATGGTAAATATTATATGACATATTAGCCTTACCAGCCATAAATAGTCTATATATAGATCTCCATTCATATTAATATGGCTTCTAGTACTGTATTTTCCAGAATGTCATATGCATAGAATTATGTGTTAAACTAAGTTGAAGTTGGTTTAAATACATCTTTATTCTTGAGTGATACAGTTTGGTTCAAAGAATATTCTGTGTATATTGAACTTTATCTTATCTTAATAATACAAAAACAGGAACTAGCTTTCTATTGACCTCTTTAGTGATTCCCATTTTAATTCTTTTAATCCTACATTCTTTTATTGTCTCCATTATTTGGTTGCTTTTTGTTTTATTCCTTTTTATCTTCATTTTTTTCTTTTCTTCATTTTGTCTTTATTGTTTCTTTTTATTTTAAATGAATTATAAAATTTAAGTTGGTAATAAATTCAATTACAAGTTAAAAACATACTTTTGTACTCCCTCACACATACATTAGTTTTCTTGAAGTCATCAACTTCTTTCACATTTTGAATACATTATTAAATTTGGGAAATTATAATTACTTTTAATATTTTATTTTAATTTTATGCTCTAGTGTCATATGATCTTAATGTTACTATTTCTATATTATTTTATTGGTATATGGAAATGTATGTTATTTCTCATGAACAATACAAGTGCATACACACACATACATATATATATGTATATTTGCTACTGAGGATTACAGATCCATATACTTCATTACTGATGCTTTACAGTTCTAGATGCTTCACAGCATCTAATTTTTAGCTTGAAAATGGACCCCAATCTGTTTCTTACAAGTCAGTTTTAGAGTTAATACAATCACTCAGAATTTGATTGCCAAAAAGGCATGAATCTCTAAAATATTTTCAAAGTCTAGCTTTTCAGAATATACTATTCTTGATTATAATCTTATACTTTCTGTATTAAATATATCTTGTGACTACTTTCTGGGATATAGAATGTATGATGAGTTATCTATCTATCTATTGAAAATTTCACTTATACATTATGTCACTTTAATTTTTCTGTTTGCTTTTAAATTTAACACTAATCAATAAGATCCTCTATAGCCATCTTCATGTTCAGTCTATTCAGGAACTTGTAGTATTTGTATCTGGAAATCTGTTTCTGTTCTGGACTTTGGAAATCTATGAATAAACTTCCTGTAAGTTTATATTTTTCTTTTTTATGAAACTGCCAAATTATGCAATTTATTTCATTTAATCTTTCTCAATGAGTTTATAAATTTTATGGCATTCCTCTAGTTGGGTAATTTATCTCCTCCCTATTTTACTACATTTAATTCACTCTATTTTTTCCTGAATGCTCTTTGAACATTTTAAGTTTCAATTTTGATATGTTTGTATTACAGTGGAATATATCCGTTTTTATAGTTCCCATGATTTTTATGTAATCATATTATAGTGTATCATAAGCAGCATCTCACATTCTAATGACATCTATGATCTACTATTTTAAGCAAGGTTTAGTAAACATATACTATTTTGCAATCATTCCTATAACCATTTCTTTAAATGCATTTGTAAGACATAAAAAACATGCTTTTTGGAGAAGACATTTTATCTTAGCTTTGTGGTAGTTTGAATGTAATTGGCTCGCATGGAATGGCACTATTGGGAAATATGGCTTTGTTGAAGTAGGTATGGTCTTGGTGGAAGTGTGTCATTGTGGATGGATTTGAGGTATCATATATGCTCAAGCCATACCCAGTGTCTCAAATCACTTTCTGTTGCCTGCATGTCAAACTGTAGGACTCTTAGCTACTTTTCTAACACCATGTCTGCTTGCATGCCACCATGTCTCACCAGGATGATAATCTACTGAACCTCTGAAAATGTAAGCCACCCCAATTAAATGTTTCCCTTTATAAGAGTTGTCATGGTCATGATGTCTCTTTACAGAGACACCCTAAGATGGGCATCATATATGCTCAAGTTAGGCCCAGTATCTTAGACCAGTTCCTATTGTCTGTGGGTCAAGATGTAAGAACTCTCCTCCTTCTCCAGCATTATGCCTGACTGAATTCTGCCTTGCTTCTTGCCATGATGATAATGGGCTAAACCTCTGAATTGTAAATGAGCTACCCCAATTAAATGTTTTCTTTTGTAAGAGTTGCTGTGGTCATGGTGTCTCTTCACAGCAATAGAAACCCAAATTAAGAATGCTTTCCTATTTTTTCTAGTGCTGGAAGTTGAGCATCTGGAATTAATTTATTGAATAATATTACACTTTTAAAAATTAAAGCATTCTTTCTTTTTAGAACAGAGTTGTTTGCAATGTTCAAAAAAAGACTAAGTAATAGTAGTAAGCATAGTGTTGCTATGTCCTTTTCCTGTATGTAGCTGTTTTTCAGAGCCAGATGCTACATCACTAAGGGGTCTTCCTTTGAGGGTCACATTTTTATATACCAAGAATAGGCATGATAATAAAAGAAAACATGCCTATTCACAATACCTTCAAAAGAGATTAAATGTCTAGAAATAAACCTAACCAAGGACTTGAAAGACCTCTATGATAAAGCACAACATTTCTGAAAAAAGATATTTGAAAAGATATTAGAAGCTGAAAAGTCCTCCCATGCTCATGGATTGACTATGATCATTGTAACAAAAGCACCTTATAGATTCAGTCCAATTTCAATCAAAATTTCCATGAATTACATTCTTCACAGTAATTTTAAAAAATCATAAAACTTAGTGTAGAAAGATAAGGCCTATGAGGCCAAGGGATGCCCTACCAACAGGCACTGTCCGAGGTCCTGATCATGCCTAGCCAACGAGGGGTGACCATGTAATGTCACCAGATCTGGATGCAGCCTGGGTGCTGGGAAGAGGGTATGTAATGCTCTCCCCACTGCTGAATAAATGAGTCTGCTGTTTGACTTTTACCTGACTCCCTGTGTCTGTGCTATTGACTCTGTGCCTTTTCACCCTCTTCCCTGATGGAGCCCTTAAGACCCAGTAAGAATTGGCAACCAACATTGGGCTTCTGGCATGTTTTTTTAACTTGTTTAGTCATGGTCATTTTTCCTTGTGGCTGTAATTTTGGGGTTTTGATTTTTTTGTTCGTTTTTATTATCACTGTTTATGGAGCAAGTAGTTACTTTGGCTTTCCTTGTGCGGGTTCCAGTCTTCTCTCTTTCCTCAGTCATGGTACTGGACAGAGCCCCAAAGATGGTGTGTTTTGGTGAGAAGGCCTCTCAATTTTTGATATGTTTTTTTGGGGCCCTTTCATAAGGTATGCATTGGGACCCCCATTTCTTTCCTTCTTTTTTGTTGTCTGGCATGTTTGTCTGCCTGTCCAGTTAGGAAGCTTACTTCTGCAATCTTATTCAAGAGCCAGAGGAACTTTGTACTAATTTTCTTGCATATGTCAATGGAGCAGTGGAGCAGACAGTAGACCCAGACCCCACTAGGGAAATATTAATCAAACAATTGGTTTAGAAAGGGCTTAATGCTTCCACCTGCAAAGTGGTCACAGAGGTTCTCAATGAGGTCATTCACAAGTGGGCACTGACCACAAGTGATATTAACCCAATAACAGTCCTGTCTCTGCTCTCACTGCTTCCCTATATGCCCTTCCTGTGGGCATGTGGCATGCCAATGACCCAACCAAGTGCCCCAAGCAGATAGATAATGCTGGGGGATGCAGCAAGCAAGACCATCTGAGGTGTGACTGCCCCTGGGCAAAACCTAGGACCTGATGCCTCAGATGTAATAAGAGATTTCATTGAACAAAAGATTGCCAAAGCACCAGTCCCTTTAAACTCCAGGTGGGGCACTCCTCAGCCCTTCCAGTAAGAGGAGGCTCTGATAATCCAAAAATCTATTGCACAGTACCCATATTTACATTCTTCCCAATGCTGACCATCTATCTTGATGAACAAGCTGTTAGAAGCTTGGTGTACACAGGTGCAGGCATCATTGTGTTAACAGAAACAGAGGCATTCCACTTCCCTTATTGGAAATTTAGTCCTGTCCCTCCCATCAGTAGAGTAGGAGACCAACAAGATTCAAAAATTACTACCTAACCAGTCCATTGGAAAGACCTTGATGGCAACAAGGGAGCTAGCTTTCTACCCTATCATTTCTACAGTACAGAGAAACCTCTGGGATAGAGGCTTCCTGGAGGATATGGGTGTTGTCATAATTACTGATGATAGAGCTTTCTTTGATAAGCTTCAGGTCCATGAAAAGGCAGGTTTGGCAAGTTGAGTTCCTATGCATGAGTCACACCCTAAATTCTAAGGGCCACTGTCTGTCAGAAATTCACCATGATCAAGCCTCCTAGCCCCATTCCATTCACGTGGCTCTGGAATCAAAACATCTGGAAGAAACTGTGGCCTATAAGTGAATGCAAGCTGTTAACCTAAAGGAATTAGTTGCAGAACAGCTAGAGATGGGGTACATAGAACTGACCACAAGTACAGCTAACACATGAAAATTTTCAATTAAATCAGACAAGGATCTTCATTTTTTTAAAAGATTTGGCAAAGTATAGAATGGCTATTAGATCCCTACTGGATGCTCACATATGCCTTAGCTGGCAGGTGGTATTGTTAATCCACATTCTCTTTAAATGTCTCCTGCAGCTTATTCAACAGCTATGGAGGACAGCAACTGAGGCAACTCTTCAGGTGTTAATGGCTCTTTGTCATCCCTCTTGCAGTCCTCTGTAGGAGGTTATACTTGCCTGGTTGCCTGGAATTCATAAGACTACCTCCTAGCCCCCTCCCCTTCCCCCTGAAGCTCTCCAGGAATGGATGCTTTTTGAGGGCAGGTAGTCAATTAGGACTAAAAGCTTGTTTGGAAGGCCATCTTAAGACAGGCACAGTCCAGTTGCTGAACCCTCCTGAGACAGGTTCAACAAGGCCCAGCTCCCACTAAGTGCACATATCATAAATAAAAATGAGTAGATATGTAAGAAGATAAGGCCTATGAGGCCTAGGGATGAGCCAACCTGAAGTCTGCCTGAGGGCCTAGCAACAAGCGCTGTCAGCAGTCCTGATCATGCCTAGACAAAGAAGGGTGACCTGCAATGTTACAGGATTGAGACACAGCCTGGGTGCTGGGAGCAGGATATGTAAGGCTCTCCCCATTGCTGAATAAAAGAGCCTGCTGTTTGCCTTTTGCCTAATTCCTGGTGTCTCTGCTGTTGACTTCATGCCTTCTCACTCACTCTCCCAGGGAGGCGTTAGGGCCCAGCAACAAACCAGAACATGCTTGTTCAAAGCAATCTGAGCAAAAGTAACAATACTGGAAGGGATAACATTTCAGATCTCAAGATATAGTAGATAACTAAAGTAATAAGCACTACATAGTACTAGCAGAAAAACAGGTATGTAAATCAATTGAAGAAAGTAGAAGACGAGAACATGTTTACATGCAATTACAGCCATCTGATATTTGACAAAAATGCTAAAAACATGCAAAAGATGAAAGACAGCATCTTCAAAAAAATACATGGGTATTTTTTGAATGTAGAAAGATGAAATTAGATCCATATGTATAAATCTTCACAAAAATAAACTCCAAGATTATCAAGGTCCTTAACACATTATCTGAAACACGTAACTCCTAGAAGAAAATATGGAGATTGTCCTACAAGACACAAGTGTAAGAAATTTCTTTCTGAATAAGCCTCCACTTGCCAAATCCCTAAGGCTTGTAATTTAGAAATGGGCCTTCATAAAACTAAAGAGCATATGGAAAGCAATGAAATAACTGACTAAAGAGGGAACCACAGAGTGGGGGAGAATTTTTACCAGCTGTACATTTGACAGAGGATTAATATTCAGAGTATATAAGGAACTAAAGAAACAGAGTGAAAAATGACACACTTAAAAAGGTGCAGCAAATCTGAACCAATAGTTCCAAAAGGACACAAAAATAGCTGTTGAATACAGTAAAAGTGTTCTTCATCCTTAGCTATTAGGTAAGAATATATCAAAACTGCATTGATATTTTAACTTCCCCTAATAAGAATGGCTAAGTTCAAGAAAACTACTGACAACAAACACTAGTGAGGATTCAACAAAAGGGGAATCCTTATTTATTGTTGGTGGAATTAAAATGGTTGCATCCACTATAGAAATCAAAATGGAGTATTTTCCAAAAGATAAAAATAAATATACTGTGTGATCCAGCTATACCACTCCTTGTCATAGGCTTGAAGTATTCAACACTGTACTCTACAGATATTTTTTAAGCTGTGCTCATTGCTTCTCTATTCATAATAGCTAAGAAATGGAAATAGCACAAGTGACCTTTAATTGATAGATAATGAAAATGTCGTACATATGCACAATGGAATAATATTAAGCTGTAAAGAAAACTGAAATTATGAATTTTTAGGTAAATACATATACCTGGGAAATATACTTAGCGATGAAATATTGCAAAATAGTCCTTTATGCTGTGTGGAGATGTGTTACTGTGATTGGTTTAACAAAGTTCTGAATGGTCAATAGCTGGGCAGGAAGACTGTTGCCAGTCAGATGTGGAGAGAGCAGCATGAGCTGCAAGGAGATATGAGGAAACAAGCTACCCAACAGAATGCAGATTAAAATAAATGTGTTAAGTTACAAGAGCTAGTGAAACAAGCCTAAGCTAAGGTCAAGCTTTCATAATACATCTCTGTGTAGTTATTTGGGAGTTGGCAGAACAGACAAAGACTTGCTACAAGATAACCCACATCCAGTAAGACACATGTTCTCTGTTATTTGTGGATCCTAGGTCTGAATGTATAGACTTGAGTATGTAATCTTAAGTATCCCCCAAAAAGAAACAACTAGAGGCGGTATATATTGCTGGTACAGGCTCTTAATGAAGAGTGTATTTGTGCCTATGGTTTAAGATTGGGGGTCTATAATGTTGCAACAGGCATGGTAGCTAGTTCTGGAACAGGAATCAGAGCAATCACATATTCATCTCCAAGCATGAAGCAGAAAGAATAAACTGGAATTTATGTGAGGCTATGCAAAATCAAAGTCTGACCCCAGTGGAGTACCTATTCCATCAAGGCTTCACCTTCCCCTAACTACCCCCCAAAGCACCACTACCTGGGGACCAAATATTTAAACACCTCAGCCTGTGGGGAAAATATCCTATTTAAACCACCACATTTCAGCCCTTGGCCAAAATAGATTCATGCATTTATTCTAATTTTAACAGAAAGAGAACTACAAGCCAATTTTCCTCATGAACATGGATGAAAAAAATACTCAATAAAATACTGGCAAATCAAATCCAAGAACACATCAAAAAAAGTTCTCATAGTCTTTCACAATCTTAACATTTAAAAATGCAAAATCCAAAGTCTCTTTAGAGTCAAGGCAGTCTCTTAACCAAAGCCACTGTAAAATTAATAAGCAATTTACATATGTTAATCATATAATAGAACAGAATATACATTCATATGCTAAAAGGGACGTACAGGTGTGTAGAGAGGAAGTACTGGGCCAAATCAAAGCAAAAATTCAGCAGGGTAAATGACAAGTCATATAAATCCATGTCCAGTATCAAAGGTCTTAGATGATTCTGTCCCTACAGCTTTGTTGCCTAATATATATGACTTTCACTTAGACTAGGTTTTGTTCCCTGTGTGCAGCTCTCATTGTCAGATATCTCAGAACTTTAGCATCCCTGACATCTTGGGGTCTTTACTGAAACCAAAGCTTCACTTTGACTGCTTCAAACAATTGACTTTCTGAGCTTTTGCCTTCTCTGGACCTACCACACACTGCCTAATATCGATAGGTCATTAAAACTGTAGAGGATGAATACAAGACACTTTCACTCTTGTATCTATTATTCACCTAAAGCCAGCACCATGTGGATGGAATTGTCAATTCAGCTGCTAGGTTGTGGTGGACCACACCCTCCCCCAATCATATTACCAGGAGCTATTTTATTTATGAGCTTTCTAGAAGTAGAATGTCCTGCTATTTTATTAGCCAAAAGATTAGCTGGGTGGGGTATTTACCTTGGGAATCTTTGTTATTGTTGTTGGGCAGATCAGGGGGCCTCTTGTTAACTCTGTCAATCTTAAAGGTTACAGTACTTTTCTGCAAAAATAAAAATAAGGAAAGGAAAAAAACAATGTTGCCTATTTATAGTTAAACATTTAGAAATTTAAAATATCATGTGAAGAAACAAAATTACTATTATTCCTAATACTCATAGGAGTTTTTAAGAGTGGCCATGGAGGAATCATGTGGAAGGAGCTCTTGAGATGGGGGGTAATATAACATATGCTGTGAAGGGAGAAAGATGGAAAACGGATGAGACATTAATTTTGAATATGGGAGGGGAGTGATGCAGAGGTAAAGGGAGGGAGAAGAGATAAAATTATCAACACTTTTGCCTTGTATATTTACTTTAGGAACAAGCAGAGAAAGTAAAATATTACCCTCTAATCCCATAGAGCGTCTCACTTTTACTTAGTCAGCTTCCAGCTTCTCCGTGCCCATATGGAGTCTTCCCTCATCACATCACCTTTCTCATTTTTCAACCATAAATCTGTCTTCCTTTCCTACTTGCCCTTGAGGCTGTGTCAAACACACATGATGGAGACTGATTTTCTTGCTAACGTAAGTCCTAACTGAGTATTACATGCTTAGCTAGGTTTGGTAGAACACAATGGTAATTCCAGCACTCAAAAGACTGAGGTGGGAATTGTCATGAATCCATTGATAGCCTTGATTACACTGTAGTTTCAAGGTCAGCCTAGCTACATTATGAGAAAATGTCTCCAAATATTTTTAAAATCTGTGATTTTAAGAGCCAGAGGAATGTAGAATGTGCTGTGAGTTTGTGTCTCCTAGAAATGTCAGAAGCTACACACATTAAATCTTACTAACATGGTTGTCCAAACCTGGCCTGAACAAGGACAACACCAGTAGATATGCTAATGAGGGTTCCAGGGTAAGCATAGGAGACCTCTACCCTAGACAAGAAATTATAAGAAACTAAAAAGTGCGTAGAGCAGAACAAATAGTCTTCACCAGGGAAGAGCTATAGCAGTTAACTATGTAATACTTAATGATCAGCTCTGAAAACATATACATACAAGTACCATAATTTATACTGAGAAGGTTGTATTTAGGAATATCTACATCTATGTATCTAGGGATATCTACCTCTAGATAGGATAGATAGATAGATAGATAGATAGATAGATAGATAGACAGATAGATGTAATTTGAGAAAAAAGAGGCCATGAATTTGAAAGAGCAAAAGGGGGTTATATGGGAGGTTTGGAGGGAGGAAAGGGAAGGGGGTGATGTAGTTGTATTAGAATCTCAAAAAATAAAGGAAAATGTGAGTTTTTTTCTCAGAAAGATGGTCTCTCACATTTCCCTGTGTCTCAGGTCACAGACATTTTCATACCATTAAACTACATACTTCCTGCTCAGCATACAGTAATTTTATCCCCAAATGCTTCAGCCCTTTCACAGCCAATGTCCTACCCACCCAACCCATACTATGAACTCCTTTTACTTTTTATCTCATCTGTATTAACCTTTTAAAAAAATGTTGTTAGGCACTGTGTTTCCATTCACAAGCCTGGTTGTGTTACAAGACCGCTGGAAGCTTAGATTTTCTTCTCCATACTGTACTTGGGAAAACAAGCCATGTGGGGAATTCCTGGCAAGTTGTTTCAGGCTTGCATTTTTATTTATAGGACTAGTACATGCAGAATTAATTATAGGGAATGAAAAACATTAAAAAGTAGATCTAGAAGATGAATTTCAAGCCATCCTAACATTTTTTTTCCTCTTAAACATGAAGATATATCTCAGAACACTTCGGTGACAAACCATTTGGGCTACTAAGGAATTAAGCTCCATAGCTAAACAATTCAGACCACAAGGTTAACAACATGTCACCTTATGTTTTCCAACAAACCTCTACCATCCTGTTGAAACAAGCATACAGTATCACAGTATCATAAGTAAAAAGACATTTTATCTTCCGCTGAATTTTCATGCCACACAGATATATTTAAATTTTAACAAAAACAAACAAAATATCCTGGAAAATATGATCAGAAGGAATTAAGGTAAGCATTGAACATGTGCTTCTTCTGTTGAAGGTTACTATACTTTTTTCACATGTGATGTGCCATCATTTCCTTTCAGGGCTGGAATTTCTTCAGGTACATCAGTGCTGCTATTATCTATGGTCAGTAGGATCAATACCTCATCAATACCTAGACCAATGTTGATCATCCTTTAGAACCTGCTAGCATGTGTTCTGGAGATCTTCCAGACTGAAGCCAGAAGACAGGAGTACAATTTCATATATAAAGATGACCTGAGCTTTCACAGACTTGTCACTGTTGTCAGCCTTTGCCTTTTGCTTTAAGGTTTCAATAATTGAGTTGTCATGGTTTATCTCCAGGTGTTTCTTTGCTGCCATGTAAACCATTGTTGAGTTGTCTCTGAGGGCTTGAGCTTTCATGATTCTCTCCATGTTTTCTCTCAATGAATGCGTACTAGTGACAACCACCCTATCAATTTTTTTCTCCAAGATATCTTTCACAGTACTGCAGAGGTTTTCAAACCTTGTATTTTTTCTCTTGCTGTTTCTTTTTCTCCTCTCTATCTTCTGGGTATTCCAGTCCTTTGTTAATTGACACTAAGGTCTTTTCCTAAAATTCTTTCAAGTGTTGCACACAATACTCCCCAATGTGCTCAATCATAGAGATCACATCTAAGTCACGATTTCAGAGATGTTCCACAAAGACTGAGTTAGATACTTGGCCCTAGGTTTAACCTGTGATAAAAATAGATGTGCTTCTGGTTTTACTTCATTCTGGCGCAACAGTCCATGAGAGAAACTGTCTCATTCCCAGAAGGAGATGTGCAGTACCACAACGGCTTTGAAAGTTTCTTCTGATTTTGAAAGTCACAATGAATTCCAAGCTTTGTATTGTTTTTAATTAAAACAATTATTGCTAACTGAAAGAAGCTAAATACAAATGTCCACATATGTATGAGTTCACTTGAAGGGAATAGGAAGCATATTCAAACCTGAGTGTTGACAGCACATGGTACATTACCTTGGGAGGATTGAAGGAATGGAAGAGTATTAAACCCCTTCTCCATAAGAACAATGAAAAGATTTGGGAATGGTATAGAGGCTGTGCTCTTTTTGGAGGTTCAGTGGCCTCATCATCTGTCCTCATCTCTTGGTGCTGGGTGGCCCACAGCAGGTTTGGGCCAATCACTTTAGCTTGAAGCTGCTCATTTTCACCCCTCTCTCCTGTGCATTAATATCTGATGCCCCAACCCAGGTGCCACTGTGTTTCTTGGTCCTTTTTATTATCGAGGACATTTGTTTAAAGCCATGCAAATCTAGTATGACTTTGTGGTAAAGAACTTGTTTTCCAAATATGGTCACATTTGGAGGTTTTTAAGTATGAATTTGCACAGGGGAGGCCAGTTTGCAGGAGTCAGTTCTCTCTTTGCACCATGTGGGTCTCAGGGATTGCACTCAAGTCCTCAGATTTTGAGACAAGCACCTTTACCCGCTCAGCCATCTAGAAGGCCCCCAAAGACAAACCATTTTGTTTTCTACTCAGCTTGTAAATAAACTAGACAAGGAATGGAAGCTTCTGCATGTGCCTTTATCTAATTGTTTGATAAGTTAATGTGTATCTATGAGTTTTGCTGGAGATTGAACCCAAGGCTCTGCACATGCTAGGCAGGTTTTCAACCACTGAGCTGCATCCTCAGCCCCTTCCTTATTAGTCTGAGAGAGTCTCACTAAGTGACACAGGCTGGCCTCAAACTTGTAGCCTAGGATAGCCTCCAGTTCACTCTGTAGCCAAGGACAGCTTTGATCTTGGCTTCCTGAGTAACTGGGATTGCTGGCATACACCAGTATACTCTTCCCATACTCATTCTTCTAGAATCAAAGTCCATATTGGAGTTTAACACACTGAGATGAATGGTGCTTTTTATTTTTTGAGAACTGCTCAATTAACTTTTTGTGGCTCTCTATATTCTGCCAGTTCTGTGACTAGTTCTAAGCATTTCTTGATGAAATTATTTTTGATAACTTTCAAATTTTCTTTCCTGCAACATTTCAAGGAAAATATATAGAGGAAGATCATTGGAATCTACCACCCCTCCAATAAAAAATCAGATTCTAGTGGATTAACTTCTCATAGTTATCCATGATGAAACCTCTGCATACATACAACTTTACATTGTTTGTTATTTCTGTTTTCAAACAGATCAAAAGAATCATGTCTAGGGACAAACAGGATTAAGAATCACAAATTAAGAATCAATGAAAAATGAAAAAAATGCTTCACTGCCAAATGTTTTTTCCCAATTACTAATTAAGGGCTTGCAGAACTCTCCATTTTCTTTGTTAGCAATGTCATCAAGATTTCTGGTCCAAATAGACTTTGTTTTGTTCAGTATATTGTTTCTTACACTTCGTTTTGTTGTCAACCTTTTCTTCTTCTTCTTCCACTTTCTTCCTCCCAACATCTATTTTATACTTGTCATCATATTGCTTTTTAACTTTCTCTTTATCTTCCTTTTCTTAAGTTTCATCATCACTGACTTTCCTAGCATTTTCCTTCTTTATAAAGAGAGTAATGGGATAGCCAATAGGCAGAGAATGTTTCTTGACAATCTCCTTTATTTTCCTTTTCTCCAAATACTCAGTTTGGCCTTCATTAAGACACAAGATACCTTTTGTTATATGGCCCATTGGTTCATCTGCATTAGTCCACACCGTGAATATCTTCCTGCAGAGGATTCCCAGGCATACTGTTCATCATCAATATGCTTGGTGATCACACTTAATTTGTCAATAACTAAATATGAAGAGTAAAAACCAGTACCAAAATTGTCAAAGTTATCTGCAGCAGCCTGCCAAGAATCCATGAAGCCTTTGGTGCTAGACTTGGCAATAGTGTCAGGTTTATTGATCAATTCAGACTTAATCATTACAATTCCAGTATCCACACTCTTTTCCAGAGTCTGGTTTACTAGGATCTGTCAAACTCTCATATCTGATCTTATCCAGAGCATCTGACTAATCTGAAATGAGTTCCCTCAGAAAGATTTCTTCATTCAAATAGGAGGTATTGATGATCAAGGACAATAACTGACAAATATCTGTCTGAAAGGCAAAAGTCTCAATGTTTTCTTTCTCCATTGGTTGGTCTTAGGTCTGGGTTTCCTCAAGTATCTTTTCTGAGTAGCAACCACACACCAAAGATGACTAGCCACATCCCAATACTGAAGCAAATCCTCACTATTAAATTTTAAAGTACTCCAAATATCCTTGCATGAATTCTGCAAGGCCCCTTTAATAGATCTGCCAGTTTGTGGGTTTTCCACTCATTTCCATTTCTCACACAGGTTCTGTAATCACTGCCTTATCTGTTCCAAATATCCCTGATCATTTTACTGCCTTATCCATCCTAAATGGGATAAAGTACAAAAACCTTGTTGTTGCATGTTAGTTAGCCACCACTTACGAATTTTTTCAATTTTATCTCTAATCTCTTTGCTTTAGCAAAACTTGGTATCTAAAATAAACTAAGCCTTTGCATATTTGTAATCTCAGAGTAGACTTGGTTACCTAGATAGGCTGTCTGGGGAAAAAATAAATAAACAGAAAATTAAATTTTCTTCATTGTAACACATCCTTCCACCCCAAAACAAAGAAACAAACAAATAAAGACAAAAGGCTGTAGTTTCACTTTCATTCATTTTTTTCATACCATTTTTCCTCTTTGTTGTTATTTTGATTTGGACATTGAGTATCACTATAAATTAAGTTATCCTAGAACTCACTCTGTTGGATTCTAAGTCATGGCAACTCTGCCCCAGAGTCTCAAGTTTTGGGGTTTTAAACAAGACTCATCACTGCAATTTTTGCCATCACTTTTGCTTGAAATCCTCACCAACTCTAACTATGATCTCAGTTCTGTTCTGACTAGAATTAGAGCTTCTCTCTTCAAGAAGGCATGCTTCAAAAACCTCCTATACATGCTACACTTGGTCATCCTCATTTGTTCTCTTGCTCTTCAAGTGACTAGACAAAAATGTTATCTATCATTTCATTAATATTAATGGGATTTATGGAATCAAACTAAAAATAGTAGATTAAAACCAATTTTATGAAAGACATTGTGAAGTTGGTGACAATTCCAGGCTGCAATGATGATTCTACAGGTCAGTAAATGTTTATCTACCAGAGTCTCCCAAACTGAAAAGGAAAGCTTTTTCCACCTAATCAGCACAGAAATTCCAGGAGACTTGAGCTTTCCCATTAACCAATAAGTTTGTATTTTCCTCTTAAATAATATTTAAACTATAAAAACATAGGTTATAATCTGCATGGTATTCTCATTTTACAGATTAGGAGACTGGGGTTATTAGACATTTAGAAAGCTTTACAGAAGGTCATGGTTTGCAGCTCATTAGCAACACAGCAGAGGAAAAATAAACAAGTCTCCAGTTTCAGTCTCCAATGTGGTTTCCATGACATCTCAATGCCTTACAGCCACCACTAATGATATCCTCTACCAAGCGAATTTCGGACTAGAAACATCTCTGCAGACAAACCTACAAGACTGTAATGCTCTCTCTGACAAAGCCTTTATACCACAGTAACTATGCTCTAAAGAAAATCCAAACTGCAGAAGTATTTATAGAGTCAGAAATAAAGATCTAAATAAAATCTATCAAAATTCTTTATTTTCATACAGGAAAAATGAGGGTCAGAAGTGGAAGAAGTAATTTGCTCAAAGTCTCATTATAACTTGAAAGACAACTCTAAATTATTAGTGAGTTCTAGTAACTCCCAAACTTAAACACCATTCATTAATCCCATGACTCACTGTTTTAGTTAGGGTTTCTATTTCTGTGAAGAAACAGCATGACCATGACAAACCTTACAAAGTAAAACATTGAATTGTGGTAGATTACAGTTCATAGGATTAGTCCATTATCATCCTGGTGGGACATGGTGGTTTGCATGAAGACATGGTGCTTGAGAAGGAGCTGGAAATTCTACAACTTGATCTAAAGGCAACAGGAAATGGACTGACACTAGAAGTAGCTTGAGAATATGAGACCTCAAAGCCCACACCCACAGTGATACACTTCCTCCACCAAAGCCATACATACTTTGACAAAGCCACACCTCCTAATAGTGCCACTCCCTATGAGATTTCGGGGCAAATTACATTCAAACTACCACATTCACACAGCAGATATGTTAATCCCATATCACCCTTAGATTATGGCATGCTATCAATACAGGAATTCCTCATTGACACACCCTGTTTCTTAATGTATACTCTAGATCTATCACTTTAAAACATTGGCCTAAGGTTTCTCAGTAAAATGAAAATCAGTCCACAATAAGATCCAGCAATTTCTTTCTTGGGCATATACCCAAAGAATGCACATTCATACAGCAAGGCCCTCTGTTCAACTATGTTCATAGCAGCATTGTTTGTAATAGCCAGAAACTGGAAGCAGCCTAGATGCCCCTCAACTGAAGAATGGATAGAGAAAATGTGGTATGTTTACTATCAGTACTACTCAGTGGAAAAATCAATGGACTCTTGAAATTCACAGGCAAATGGATGGAACTAGAAGAAACCATCCTGAGTGAGGTAACCCTTCACAAAAAGACAAACATGGTATGTACTCACTCATATATTAATTTTAGACATAGAGCAAGGGATTACCAGCCTACAATCCTCATCACCAAAGGAACTAGGAAACAGGAAGGACTCTAAGAGAAAAATGCATGGACCCCAGAGAATGGGAAGGGGCACGATCTCATGAGCTAATTGGGAGCTTGAGGGTAGGGGAGAGGGAGCTGGCAGAATGAGAGGAGGAGAAGAGGAGGGGAGAGGAGGAAATGGAGGAGCAGAAAGGTTGAGTTAGGGGAAGAATAGAGGAGAGGAGGATGAGAGATACCATAACAGAGGGAGCCATTGTAGGTCCAAGGAGAGATCTGGCACTGGGAAGATTTCCAGAGATCTACAAGGATGACACCAACTGACACCAATCTAGGCAATGGTGGAGAGGCTACCCTAAATGCCTTCCCCTATAGTGAGACTGATGACTGCCTTATATGCCATCCTAGAGCCCTCATCCGGTGGCTGATGGAAGCAGAGGCAGACAACCACAGCTAAACACTGGACTGAACTCTGGAACCCAGTTGCAGAGAGGGAGGATTGAAGAGCAAAGAGGTCGGAACCAGGCTCGTGAAACCCATATAAACAGCTGACCTGAACAAGGGGGAGTGCATGGACGCCAGACTGATGTCTGGGAGGCCAGCATGGGAGTGGGACTGATCCAGACCCCTGAAAGTGGATGTCAATGAGGAGGCCTCGCTTTCTATGGTGCACCTGGTAGTGGATCAGTATTTATCCCTGGTATAAGAAGGGACTTTGGGAGCCCATCCCACATGGAGGGATGCTCTCTCAGCTAGGACACATGGGGGAGGGCCTAGGCCCTGGCCAGGATGATATGACAGACTTTGGTATAGCCCCATGGAGGGCCTTACCCTCCCTGGGGAGCAGAGGGAGAAGGGATAGAGGGCTGGGGTTGGGGGGATGGGAACGAGAGGGACAAGGGATTGACATGTGAAGCAAGCTTGTTTCTAATTTGAACTAACAAAAAAATAAAAAATAAATAATTAAAAATCATTGGCTTAAATTAAATGATTCAATATTTGGTTTTACATAAAGATTAGGTTTTCTAATTAAAATTTTATGTGTTTTAAATTTGCCACTATTGCCTAACAGCATAATGGACCAGTTAATCTATTTTTCTTGCTTCAGTTTTCTCATATTTATGTGTTAGTAACTACTAATTCTGGGGATATCACTAACACAGCACTTAGTTAGTAAGCATGCAGACTTGAGATCTTTCAGAATCATTGCAAAATAAATAGATTAAAAAGTTCTGCCTCATAAATATATTGTGTTATTCTGTATATTAATGACACATGGTGCTAGACAGTGGTGAGCAGTGGCAGAATTATTGCAAATAGATGCTGATATCTATAGAACCACACCATTTTGTATTCATAAAAACTCGCTGCTTTCTAGATTAATCAAGTAATTATGTCTTTCTGAGTTTTAATTTAGCAACAGGTTTGATAAGGCTGCAATATATCTATCATGCTAATATTTTATGAGGATCCAGGCACATGAAAGTTGTTCTTCAATTAGTTACCATTATCCTTATGTTCATTAATACTATCTTTAAATATTGAGTCCTAAAATGTCTCTTGAATCATAACCTAATCTTTTATTCCAAAACATAATTTTAATAATTAGAAATATAATACAATGCTTGTTTTGTTCTATGTATACACGATATAAGGAATTAATAAATCTAATTAACATAAACATCATACCATCAACATCATTTTGGTCATTAGAACATTAAAATATGAGGGCTTTGTAAGTTTTAAGTATGTAACACATTATTAACGATGACTGCCAAATAGTGAAATAGATCATTAAAGCTTTCCTTCTTTTTTCCAGGCAGCAATAACAACCTCTAATGTTCTGTTTATGTGAAAACAACTTATGAAGATTCCTTATTTGAGAAAATGTACCATTTTTCTTCCTGGGCCTTTTAATTTTACTTAAGACAATTTCTTTCTTTTCTATCCATGTTGTCTCAATTATACAATTTCCTTTCAAAACTGTATAGTATTTTAACTGCATACAAGAGTACTCCATATGAGTACCTCATTACTTCTTCAAGATAATATAATCATAACTGAAATTAATTCACAACCTTCTTCTCCACACTGAAACTACCATACTTGAATGTTTTCCATTTCTATATTAGTATGATTCTCTAGAAGAATTGATTTGATAAAATATACATATATTAAAGGGAATTTATTGAACTGGTTTTTGTGAAAGCCAAAATTATAGTTTCAGTTTTAATTATTACACCTAAGAGATCCATGAAACAAAAATATCTCTGATCTGCAAGCCCTTTGCCCAAGGCCAGATAGTTCTTAAATTGCTGGAGGCTATTGTTTTTGGGAGATAACAAGTCACATGTGTTTCTTTCCCTTTAACAAGCTTGTTTGACCCATCTGCACCAGATTGCTTGATCACATGTGGCCAGGAGATTTACAGGCTGGAAGTGCATCAGGATGTATGCTTGCCCCTGATTGGACCTGATAGGAAATACAATGAATTGTGGGTTTTCCTTCTTAAGCAACTACAAACAATTTAGACAACACCTTATACAAACTAACTAAAAGATGGAGAGAAAATATCCACATTAATAAAATCAGAAATGAAGGGAGGCATAACAACAGACACCTAGGAAACAGAGACAATTATAAGAACATACTTTAAAAACCTGTACTCCACCAAATTAGAAAATATAAAAGAAAAGAATAATTTTCTTAATAGGTACTACATAGTACACATAAATCAAGATCAGATAAACAATTTGAATGGACCTATAACCCCTAGTGAAATAGAAGCAGTCATTAAAAGCACCCAATCAAAAAAAAAAAAAAAGGACCCGATGATTTTAGTGCAGAATTCTACCAGACATTCAAAGAGCTAACACCAATACCAATAGAAACAGAAGGAACAGTGTCCAACTCATTTTATGAGGCCACAGTTATTTTGATACCCAAACCACATAAAAATTCAACAAAGAAAGATAATTACAAACCAATTTCCCTTATGAATATAGATGCAAAAATACTCAATAAAATATTTGCAAACAGAATTCAAGAACACATCAAAAGATCATCCACTATGATAAAGCAAGTTTTATCCAAGAGATCCTGGGATGGTTCAACAAGGAAAAATCAACAAATATGATCCACCATATAAGTAAACTGAAAAACAAGGACACATAATTGTCTTATTAGATGCTGGAAAAAACTTTAACAAAATCCAAAAACCCTTCATCTTAAAGTCCTGGAGAAATTAGGCAAATAAGGGACATACCTAAACATAATAAAGGCAATTTACAGCAAACCTATGCCTAACATCAAATTAAATGGAGAAAATTTCAAAGGAATTCCACAAAAATCAGGAACAAGACAATGCTGTACACTCTCCATAAACCCACTGAATATAGCACTTAAAGTTTCAGCTAGTGCAATAAGACAACTAAAGAAGACCAAATTATACAAATTTGAAAGGATAGAGTCAAAGAAACATTATTTGCAGATGCACTATACAAAAGTGACCACAAAAATTCCACTAGGGAAGTTCTGCAGCTGATAAACACTTTTAGCAAAGTGGATGGAGGCAAAATTAACTAAAAAAATCAGTGGACCACCTATATACAAATGACATATTTACTAAGAAAGAAATCAGGGAAACAACAATTTTCACAAGTCTTCACTAATATAAAATACCTTGAAGTAATTCTAACCAAGCTAGTAAAAGACTTGTAGGATTTAATAACGTCTTGAAGAAGACATTAGATGCGCATGGATTCCTAAGATTAACATATTAAAACTGGCCATCATATCAAAAGAAGTCTACAAACTCAATGAAATCCCTATAAAAATTTCAACAAAATTCTTTACAGATCTTAAATGACAATTCTCATCTTCATATAGAAACACACACACACACACACAAAGAGAGAGAGAGAGAGAGAGAGAGAGAGAGAGAGAGAGAGAGAGAGAGAGAGCTAAAACAATCCTGAACAATAAAAGAAATGCTGGAGGTACCAGCATCCCTGATTTCAAGTTGTAGTAGAGAACTATAGTAATAAAACCTACATGGTATTTTCATAAAAACAGACACACTGATCAAAGTAATTGAAGACCTAGACATAACTTCATACACCTATGGATATGTGATATTTGATAAAGAAGTCAGAAATACATTCTGGATAAAAGAAAGCATCATCAATAAATGATGCTTGTCAAAATGGGATGTCAGCATGTAGAAGCATGCAAATAGACTTATATTAATCTCCTTGCACAAAGTGAATCAAAGTCTTCATCATAAAACCAGACATACTGAACCTGATAGAAGAGAAAGGATAACAGCCTTGAATGCATTGGCACAGGAGTCGACTTTCTGAACAAAACACTGATAGTGCAGGTACTAAGGTCAATAATAAATGTGACTTTGTGAAATTTAAAAGCTTTTGTAAGACAAACAACACCATCAATAGGACAAGATGACAGCCTATAGAATGGGAAAAGATTTTACCAATGTTACATCCAAAACAGGGCTAATATTCAAAACATATGAAGAGCAAAAGATACTAGACATCAACAAACAAAATAATCTAATTAAAATGTGGTACATATCTAAACAAACATTCTAAACAGAGAAATCTCAAATGTCCAAGAAACACTTAAGAAATGTTCAACATCCCTAGTCATCAGAGAAATACAAATCAAAATTAATTTGAGATTCCATCTTACACCTGTCAGAATGGCAAATATTAGAAACCCAAGTGACAACTCATGCTGGTGAAGATGTAGAAGACACTTCATTGCAGGTGGGATGCACACTTGTACAGCCACTGTGGAACTCAACTATGCAGTTTCTCAGAAAATTGGGAATTGATCTAACTCAAGATCCAGCTTTACCATTCTTGGGCATATATCCAAAGGATGCTTCATCCTATCACAAGTATCCTTGCTCAACTATGATCATAGCAGCTTCATTCTTAATAGTCATAAATTGGAAGCCACATAGATATTCCTCAAGAGAAGAATAGATTAAGATAATGTGGTATATTTATATGGTGGAGTGTTACTCAGCAGTTAGGGACATGATTAAGTTTGAAGGCAAATGGATGGAACTAGGAAAATATCATCCTCAGTGAGGTAATGCCTACCCAAAAAGACAAAAATGGTATGTATTCATTAATACATGGGTATCAACTGCTAAGTAAGAAAGAGTCAAGCTAAAAACCCAGAGAGGTTAGGAAAAGGGGATGACTATATGGAAGATGCATTGGCCTCCCTGGGAAGGAGAAGTAGAATAGATTTTGAGAGTGGACTGGGGTTCCATAGATACAGGAGCAGGAGGGATCAGGTCAGAGAAGGGATAGAGAAAAAAAGTACAGGGAGAGGAAGCATAAATTTGTGGGCATAACTGGACAGTGTAGAAACCTAATGCAGTGTAAACTTACTGGGATCTATGTGCGTGACTCTAGTGAGGACTCCTAGTAATGGGGCATACAGAGTCTGAACTGACCATCACTTGTAGCCAAGCAAAACTTCCAGTGGTGGCACTAGGATACATTTGGTTAGGTTCTTGGCCAAGGGCGTCATGTGGACATCCCTAAACAATTCAGGCTAATTCTAGGACAGAAGTTTGTTCTCTGAAACTGATAGGGGGCACCGTGGTTGAGGATAACATGCATACAGCTCATCGAATGTGGTGAGGTCAAGCTGGTGCTCACTTGGAAACTTTACCCATGTGTTCTATTCTCCTTGACATGAGAAAGTACTCTGCAGGCTACCAAAAGAGAAACCTGGATGCCAATTCAGCCATTAAACCCATTACCTTCACTTTGTCTTGCCTAAAAAATGTGCTGGGGCAATGGCAGTGCAGAACTTATGGGTGTGGCCAACGAATGTTTGATTCAACTTGAAGCCCATGCCATTCGAGGGAGCCCATGCTCTACAATGCCTGAATGGCCATGGACTAGAGACTGGATAGCCCATAAACGTAGAGTAAAACAGTACTGGCCAAAAAAAAATATCCATGAAATTATTACTAATGGTGTTCTGCCATACTCATAGATTGGTGCGTGTCCAGTTGTCATCAGAAAGGCGTCCACTGGCAGCAGATGGGAGCTGATGCCAAGACCCATAGAGAGACATAATGCAGAGGGAGAGTCTCAGTTGGAGGTATCCATCAGGTTCCTCCCCTTGGAGCTTGGGTAACACTGCAGAATAGGGAGAAGAAAGACTGTAGGAGTCAGAGGGAATGGAGGACACCAGGAGAACAAGGCCCAGTAAATCAACTGAGCAGAGCTCATATGGGTTGACAGAGACTGAAGTTGGGAGCACTGGGGCTGCCAGTATCTGCAGCAAGTCTTTGGGGTATATGCTATGGTTGTTAGCTTAGTGTTTTGTGGGACTCCTAATAGTAGGAGCAGGCATATATCTTATTCTTTTGCCTCCGCTTCAGTTGCCTTTTTGCCTCCTCCTGGGTTGTCTTGCATAGCCTCAATAAGAGAGCATTTGCCTTGTCTTATTGTATCTTGTTTTGCCTTGTTTGGATATCTGTCATTTCTTAGAGGCCTGCTCTTTTCTGAAGAGGAAATATAGGGGAAGTAGGTCTGGGGGGAGAGGGGAGGTGGGCAGGAGCTGGGAGGAGGGGTGGGAGGGGAAATTTTAGTCATGATGTATTATAAAAATCTATTAAAATTAATTTGTGCATGCCTGCTGATCAGCTGGGGTTAAATAATCATCTGTGTTTTTCAAGAGATCAGTACCACTTATCTTTGCTTCCCTGGGACAATAGATGCTGATCAACTTGGTCTGAAAGATCAGCTGTGAATATTAAGAGGCCAGCATCTATGAAGTGAAATATTCTGAAGAGTATTTCCTCAAAGCCAACAACCAACTTTAGGGGTCAAGTGGACCAGAGCAGTATCTCAAGCAGGTAGCTTGATTTAGCAATATGGAATTGTTACCCATATGGGACTGATTTTCAGTGCATGAAAGCTGAAGGTTTGGGGGATAATGGGGAGAAAATGCAACTTGTCGTGATGTGGCAGTTGAATAGTCCCTGAACTGAAACCAGGAAAGGCTACAGGCAAAAGTACAGCTTCTGTTGCAATGGGGAACCCAGGACACTGGAGATGTTCAGTACCATGGAACATTCACCAAGGACAGCTGCAGGTGTAAAGCAAAAATTGCTTGCTCAAGCCTAAGAGACGTGTTGTGCAGGTTCTGGGAGGAAAAACTGGATATACGAAGGTTCCTAAGCCTTTCAGAACCCAGAAGACAAGTGCAGTTCAGATGCCAGACACAGAGTAACCAGATCTGATTTCACAGTGCTGAACTTTGGATTTGCTTATGTGTGGTTCTTTTATCCACTTGTTCTTAAATTTTGGGATATGAAACTAAGTTATTTTTTATTTTATTGGATCCCACAGTTAAGAGACTTAGATTTAAAAGAAAGCGTGATATTTTAAAGGCCTGAAGATTTTAATGATGGTAAAAATTTAAAATTTGGGTGCACATAAGAAAGTATTCAACATCCTTAGCCATCAGGGAAATGCAAATCAAAACAACTCTAAGATACCATCTAACTCCAATCAGAATAGCTAAAATCAGAAACACCAATGACAGTTTGTGCGGGAGAGGATGTGGAGAAAGGGGAACACTCCTCCACTGCTGGTGGGATTGCTAACTTGTACAGCCACTTAGGAAATCAGTATGGCCATTCCTCAGAAAAAAGGGAATCAGTCTACCACAAGATCCAGCAATTCCACTCTTAGGCATATACCCAAAAGAAGCACATTCATACAACCAGGACATCTGTTCAACGATGTTCATAGCAGCATTATTTGTAATATTCAGAACCTGGAAGCAACCTAGATGCCCCTCAACTGAAGAATGGATAGAGAAAATGTGGTAAATTTAAACAATGGAGTACTACTCAGTGGAAAAAAAAATGAAATCTTGAAATTCACAGGCAAATGGATGGGACTAGAAGAAACCATTCTGAGCAAGGTAGCCCAGTCACAAAAAGACAAACAGGGTATGTACTCCCTCATATATGGATTTTAGACATAGAGCAAAGGATTACCAGCCCACAAGCCACACCGCCAGAGAAGCTAGGCAACAAGGAGGACTCTAAGAGACATACATGGTCCCCCAGAGAAGGGGAAAGGGACACAATCTTCTGAGCAAATTGGGAACATGAGTGGAGAGGAGAGGGAACTAGGAGAATGAGAAGGGGAAAAGATGGGTTTGATGAGGACATGAGGGAGCAGGAAGTTTGAGTTGGGGGAAGAATAGAGGAGAGCAAGAAAAGATATACCATAATACAGGGAGTCATTATAGGTTTAAAGAGAAATCAGGCACTAGGGAAATATCCAGAGATCTACAACGATGACACCAACTAACAATCTAAGCAACAGAGGAGAGAGGCTACCTTAAATATCCTCCCCTGATAATGAGATTGATGACTGTCTTATATGTTATCCTATAGCCTTCACCCGGCAGCTGGTGGAAGCAGAAGCAGACACCCACAGCTAAACACTGAACTGAACTGGAATCCAGTTGCAGAGAAGGAGGAGTGATGAGCAAGGGGGTCAGGACCAGACTGGTGAAACCCACAGAAATAGCTGACCTGAGCAATAGGGAAATCTTAGTTGCCAGACTGATAGCTGTGAAATCAGCATGGGACTGATCCAGACCCCATGAACATGGGTGTCAGTGAGGAGACCTCCGAAATCGATGGGGCCTTTTGTAGTAGATCGATACTTATCCGTAGCATAGAATAGACTTTGGGAGCCCATTCCACATAGAGGGATACTCCCAGAGCCTAGACACAAGGGGGTGGGTTACGCCCTATCCCAAAGGATATGATAGACTCTGATGACCTCCCCCCTATAGAACGCCTCACCCGGAGGAGAAAGGTTGAGTCAGGTGAAGAATAGAAGAAAGAGTATGTGATAGGTAGGGTTTTAGTTGGGTTGCTGGTAGGGGAGGAAGGTAAGCAGAAGGGATCTGGGATTGTCATGTAAATGGATCTTGTTTCCAATTCAAATAAAAAAATGATAAAAAAAAGAAGGCCTCACCCTCCCTGGGTAGCAGAAAGGGCATGGGATAGGTAGGGTGTTAGTTGTGGGGGGTAGGCGGGGAGACGGGGACTGGGATTGATATGTAAAACTAATCTTGTTTCTAATTTAAATAAAAAATGGAGAGAAAAAAGGAATTTAAAAGTTGTGCTATGTTTTATGTAATGATATTTAAATAGGGATAAGAAATTTAAGTTTACAGTTTCAAGTATTGTGTTTTAAGTTAACAAGTGATGGAGTGCACTTATTAGCTTTAACTGTCATCATGGCACATCCTAGTGCTATCTGAGAAGAGATTCTCAATTGAGAGATTACCCAGATGAAATTGGCTTGTGGGCATGTCTGCAGAGGATTTTCTCATTGTTGAATGAGGCCCAAGTGTCCAGCCTACTATATGTGACACCATTCCTAGATATATTGTCCTGGGCTATATAAGAAAGCTAACTAATTATGAGCCAAAGTGTGAGTCAGTAGTCATTGTTTATTAGTTTGTGCTTTGAATCACTGCTTAAATTTCTGCCCTGACTTCCCTTAGTGATAAACTATGACCTGGAAGTGTAAGCCAAATAAATCCTTCCCTCTCCACATGTGCTTTTAGTCAAAGTGTTTTATTATACTAATTTATAAATATATATGTATAATCTATAATGTATTTATACTATAGTCTATAAGTATATACTTAAAAGTATACTTATAAGTTTATAACTTTAATGGGTATATATATTATCTATGAATATTTAATATATAAGTGTAATATATATTATAAGCTTCATTAGAGTTGAACAAATTCAGTAACAACGATGTAAGTTATTGGTATTAGATACAGAGTTATTATATAGAAAGCTTAGGTTTGAATTTAAATCCAATTTTACAAAACAGTTCTCTTTTAATCATAATCTCAACCCAAGTTTAGGGAACAAAAGGAAATTTTTAGGTGAAAGGATATTGGTCACATTCTAGTTATTAACTTTACTTGAGGATTTATTCGCATTCATATTGTCCTTGGCTCATTAACATAGATCCCATCACACATGATGTACAACAATAATGGAAACACTCATAGACCTTAGATTTCATTAGTATCTGACATAAAATTCATGTTTAGCAAATTTATAAAGAATGGATGAATGAGTGACTTGCTTAGCCAAGTAGGTTCCTTGTAATTGAAAATGGGAGGAGAGGATTATGTATGTATAAATATCATGTATGGATGTGTGCTAGAAGAGGAAATTGGATCACGTGGATTTAGAATTGCAGGTTGTTGTGAACTTCCCCATGTGAGTTCTTGGAACTTGGGTCTTCTGGAAGAGTGGTAAGCGCTATTAACCTCTGAGCCATTTCTCCAGACTCCAGTCATGGTGTTTTATGCAGGTACATAGTTTGGAGTAAATAAATGGTTTAAATGTGATTTATTTACAGCCAAATATTTAATCCATCTTGGGAAGATTTTATGTATATTATGATAGAAGGTCCAGTTGTCCTAGTGCCATTTTTTAAAAGCATGTTTTTTATCCATTGGGTATTCTTGGAAGCTTTTTTTACAGATAAGTTGACAGTATATATGTGACACTTGTATAAAATATGTGTTTTGCAGTGCCAGAAATTGATCCTGAGAATTCATGCATGCTAGGCAAGTACTATACCACTGATATATGCCTCTGAATACTTAAACTGTATTAAGTTATTGACCTAGGTTGAAATCCCCCAACTATATTCTGATTCTAATATCTGGAACTTCTGAATATTGTGAAGGAGAGTGTATGCATGTGATTAATTTAAGGATTTGGAAATGTGGAGATTATCCTATGATTGAGTCCCAAATTAAATCATAAGTATCTTTATAGAAGAAGGACTATGTGCTTATTGGATACAGTTTTGAATATTGAACATGGAAATCCAAGGGATGCAAGGAATTCATTATATATGCTGGCAAAAGGTAAGGAAACCCTTTTATTTCCCAGGCACTCTGTAGAATGTATAGTCTAGTTAGCACCTTAATTTCAACTCCGTGAAATTTTAGTTTGGACCTTTGACCACCATAATTCTAAAACAATAAAATGTGTAATTTCAATATTAAATATCTGTCATAGCTTGTTATTCTAACCACAGGAAGCTAAGTATTTGAGAACGAGAGGGAAATAATTACTATAGAAATTGACAACAATTTGACAGCAGTGGAGCTGGTGAGTAGTTAATTTTTGGTTATAGTTTAAAGATAATATGGTGACTAGCTGTTGAATTGACTAAGTGTTAAGAGAAAAGATTTTAATTATAAAATGCTGAGCAACTGTAGAGATAGTGGTAACTTTTGCTAAGGTGGAGAACACTAGGTGAAAAAAAGACATTAAGATGAACAGATTCAAGTATTGCATTTTAACCATTTCATGTTGAGATGCCTATCAAATTCCAAGCAAAGTTCTTTAATAGCAGTTATAAACCCATGCCTGGAATTCAGGCTAAACAATGTGTCTAGTGAATAACAAATATCCTTGGCAGTAACCTGTGATGCTTGGTGGAATCAAAGTGATTCCATGGAACCCCTTTGGCCGACTATTAAACAAGATGTAAGATACAATATATTCTTGGCATTGGAGGTTTTATTTGGTGGCATAAGATGGCTAATTTGTTCACAGTGTTTTCCATTGTATGGCAATTGCTTTTATATTCCTTTCATCTTTGTATATTTTAGGAAACCTTAACCGTAGTAGGTTTCCATTTGACTTTTTTTTTTTACTTTTATCTGCATTTATTTTATGCTGAATTGATTCCCATGCCATAAGCTTTTGTTTCTTTAGTTTCTTCTGGGATATCATTTATTCTGTGCAACCTCCTCTTCTGGCTTTGGAACAATTTGTTCCTTTCCAGTGAGAATTATCTCATTGTGGCAGGGGGAGCTCATGAATGGGTTAAACTGTCCATGAGCTCTGTAAGTTATCAGTGCATCTTAGGTGTTTTGTTCACTGGATTATTCAATGACCAGAGAATTTACATCTAAGCCCTTAAGTTCAGCAGGAGTCTGCATTTTAAAGCATGTGCAACAAAAATTCAGCACTCTTTTTGTGGCCACTGACTCTGTGTACAGTCCCACTATTTGGTCTGGGTGCACCTACTGACTCCATTGTATCACCAGGACAACACACATTGTACCTTTAAAGTGACATCTTTCAGATACTTGGTAGCTTTTCAGATCTGCATAGATTTGATGGCTTGAGAAGTTTCACAGGTGTTCTTAAAGTGAATATGAAGATTTGAACTTCTTGATTTACATCATTTTGTAGGGGTTTCTGAGAACGAGTGTAGTGAATCATCTTCACAGATCACATTAGGCCACTTGAAGGAAGAGGAAGCCTCCATTTGATTTCTTTAAAGGCCTTTAGTGTTATTTGTCTCTTCCCATATTCCACTTTTGACCCTTTTTTCCCATTTTCCTACTATTTTAATCTTCCTATTTTACTTCCCCCCCTCTTGTCTCTCCATAACATGGTCTATTTCCCTTGCATTGGAAGATTCTCTTCTCACTGGCACATTACCAAATACCAAAATGTCTATGGTTATGTGGACTCTAGCTTAAATGCTCACGTCCACATTTAAGAGAAAACATACAATATTTGTCTTTTATAATCTAGATTGCCTGATTCAGAATGATTTTCCTAGCTCCAGTCATTACCTGCAAATTTTATAAGTTCATTTTTCTTAACAACTAAATAACACTCCACTGTGTAAATGTACCAAATTTTCATTATTCACTTTTCAGTTGATGGATATCTATGCTGTTTCCAGATTCTGCCTATTATGAATACAGCAACAATGATCATAGTTAATGCCCCATTGCTGATAAAAACTGATACTCAACTAGAAGCTTCACCCCTACTGACTAGTATTCATGGTGCTGCAAGGTACACTGCATGCTACTGGAAGAGAAATATATTTATCAGTATCACACAGATATAAACCCTGCAACCTACAACAGCAACCTACCTGCAAAATATACTGTTGCAGTAGTAGCTCAAATTTTATAGAAGACTCAAAAACATTTTTATTGGATTTAAGCCCTAATTCATGTGATGGAACCTCTAACTGACACTGCTAAAGTTGCCAAGAACCTGAGATTAGATAGGCCATGGGCCTAGGGGGAACCTAATACTATTATTCTGTTAAAGGAACGTAGCAATAAAATGATTCCTAATGGCACATTCATATACCAGCAGATCGGTGCTTCATGAAATCCTCATCAGAGAATCTTCTTTTTGCAATAGATGGCATTATTAGGGAGACACACAACTAAGCAATATGCAGAGGATACAGAGACTTTGGAGCACTGGAGCCTAAATGGGCTGTCTTTAGCAAAGCTCTCCCTTCAAGTCTCAGTTATGCAAACTGAAGAAAAGATAGAAAGATTGTAAGAGCCAGAGTTGATGGATGAATCAAGGAAAAAACAGTGTTTTCCAAACACAATAGGATTGAATCTATCCTAATGACTTTTCCATTGTTGTGAAGAGAAACCCATGAGAAAACAAGTTATAAAATAAACCTTTCAATTGGGAGATTTCTTATAGTTTTCAAAAGTGAGTCCATGGCTATCATGGTTAGAAGCAAGGCAACAAGCAGGCAAACATAGCACTGCGGCAGTAACTAAATGCATACATCTGATCCACAACCACAAGGCTAACACAGACTGGGCCTAATGGGGACTTTAGAAAACTTAAAACCCAACCCCAGTGCATGTGTCTTCCAATAGGGCACACCTCCTAATCCTCCCTCAAACACTTCCACCAATAAAAACCAAGCTTTCAAATATATGAGCATATTAGTTCAAATCAGCACATTTCACTCCCTTGCCCCAATAGGCTTGCAGTCATATCATAATAAAATATATTTGAAATATATTTCAAAAGTCCCATACTTCTTCATAGTCTTAAAACAGTTTAAAAGTCCAAAGTCTCTTCTGAGACTCAAGACAATTTTTTAAATGTAATTCCCTATAAAATGCAAATTACATACTCCCAACATATAATAGCACAGAATATACACTACCATTACATGATAGGAAGCAAGGCAGTAAGCAAGCAGGCATGTTACTGGAGCAGTATCTGAGAGTTGACGTCTGATCCATAACCCCAAGTCTGAGAAATAGAGAGAATGGGCCTCCCCCAGTGATAAATGTCCCCTAACAAAGATATACATCTTAGCCATTCCCAAAACTCTCTCCACCAGCTAGGGATCAAGCATTCAAATATATTTGCTTATGGGGGCCATTCTCATTCAAATCCCTACAGATTAACATACGAATTCACAGAGACTATGGTGTATGCATAAGACTTGCACAGGTTCAGGACAGATTGGGTCACAGCACTGAGAGTGGAGTCGACACAAAGTTTCATTCCTAACTAGGAAGCCATTTGCAATGGATACATGCCAGGAAAGGGAAAATCAGTTTTCTTCAATGGAGTGTCACTGCTGAGCATGGGGCCTGCCCTGGAGTGTGGTTGATAAACCCAGTGACAATACATCAACCACACTCCAGGGCAGGCCCCATGTTCAGGAGTCTTTTTTTATTTTGTACTTCATTTGTCTATATGCTTTTTGTTTGTTTTGATTTTTGTTTCTGTATTTTGTGTTTTTTAAGAGAGAGAAAGAACATAAAATTGAGTGAGCAGGGAGGAGAGGAGGATCTAGGAAGAGTTGGGGTAGGGGAAACACAATCAAATACACTGTATGAAAAATTTTAAATGTGGATAGATATTGAAATTTAGGAACCATTAGCATGTTGAAGGTATTTCAAACAATGAATCTAGAAACAGCTGTGTTGGTTCTCTTATGATGACTGTCAAGCTGTATTTTCAGTTAAACCCTTCAAAGCTGAACTCATCATTTCATTTCAAATCGATGGTCCTTTCAGTGCTATCTATTCAAATCTTTGGTATAAAAATCTCTTGTATGTTTTCTCTCATATGTGGAAACTTGCAGAGGGGCAAATGAAAAGAATGCCCAACAGAAATCACCACAGATATGAAAAAGGAAAATGCAAAAGGGACACAAAAGATGGCTGTTAGAGGAGGTGAATCTGCTCAAAGTACCTTGTGTACCGGCTTGTGATATCATAGTAAACCCATTATTTGTAGAATTAACAGATAATAAGAGAATTTGGCTGCTACAATTGGTGAGAAAGAGAGACAACTGAGTACTCAGCACTAAGGGGGACATTTATATGATTGCCTCTACCATCCAGGGAATATTGCAGAATAAGACACAAAAAGATTGTAAGAGCTAGAAGGCAAGAAAGGAGCAGGAGAATGCTATGTTGAGCATGACACAGCTTTTACAATCATGACTACAAAACAGTTATAGCTGCCTATAGTAGGCCTCTATAAGGTAGGGTCTATCATCAACCAGTCATGGATAGAAGAGTGGCTTATATGGCATACCCATGTCTGATAAATTACTATCTGGTAATTATGGAGAATGGCCTGTCTTAAGATGTGTGTCCACTGATGAACCCACCAGTGTCCAGTGAACAACTCAGTATCCATAGTCACAGAGATGTCCCTAGTTAAACATAGTGGGATGCAAATCAAAACAAAAAGATTTAAATATGGAAGAGGAACCTGAAAGGTACATGAAAGGATTCACAGGTATTGACAGGAAATAAAAAGTTAGATGATCAATCAGCTGCCATTACTCCCTACCACCTCCACCCTCCAGTAGAGTGAGTGAGCAAGCAGTGAGTGCCACTCAACTTATCCCTCTCCAGGTCCCCTGACCCGCAGAGGCCACCAGACACATCCTGCCACCAGATCCTGCAGAGGGACCTAGAGGCAGTCCAAAGCAGCCAACATCATCCGCCATTACTGCTTACCACCTCCATGCTCTGATAGAGCAAGCAAGCAAACAAGAGGAGAGGAGAGACCCTTGAACCCATATCCACCAAAAGAGGGAGAGATCCCACCTATACCTAATGGAAGAAGAGATGGGAAGACAACAGTATAAGAACACGTCTAACAACAGAAAGACTTGTATGACACCACCAGAGTCTAGGGAATCTATAACACAAAGACCTGAACATACCAATGCAGAAAAAACAGAAGAGAATGGCCTTAAATACAGCTTTATGAAAATGATAGAGGCCCTCAAAGAGGATATGAGAAAATCCCTTAAAGAAATGGAAGAAAAAACAAACAAAAATGGAAAGAAATAGGGGGAAAGACAAACCAAAAAATGCAAGAAATAAAAAAAATCTCTTAAAGAAAGCAAAGAAAAAACAATCAAAAAGATGGAGGTAACAATTTAAACAGTTCAAGACCTGAAACCTGAAGTAGAGACAATAAAGAAAACACCAACTGAGGGAATGCTGGAAATAGAAAAGCTGAGTAAATGATCAGGAACTACAGATGCAAACATAACCAACAGAATACTAGAGATGGAAGAGAGAATCTCAGGCACTGAAGATAAACTAGAGGCAATAGATTCATCAACCAAAGAAATTCTTAAATCCAACAAATCCTTAACACAAAATATCCAGGAAATATGGGAATCCATGAAAAGACCAAACCTGAGAATAATAGGTATAGAAGAAGAAAAGAAGCCCAGATCAACGGTGTAAAAAAACATACTCACCAAAATCATAGAAGAAAACTTTCCCAACCTGATGAAGGACGTGCCTATGAAAATGCAAGAAGTTTACCGAACACCAAATAGACTAGACCAAAAAAAGTCCCCTTGCCACATTATAACCAAAAGACCAGGATACAGAATAAAGAAAGAATATTAAGAGCAGTGAAGGAAAAAGGTCAAGTAACATGTAAAGGCAGACCTATCAGAATTATACCCGAATTCTCTATGGAAACCCTGAAAGCCAGAAGGTCCTAGATTATGTTCTGCAAACACTAAGAGACCACGGATGCAAGTCCAGACGACTATACCCAGCAAAACTCTCAATCACAATAGATGGAGAACACTAGATATTTCATGACAAAACCAGACTTGCATAATACGTATCCACAAATCCAGCTCTACAGAAAGTTCTGGAAGGAAAACTCCAACCCAAGGATGTCAACGACACTAAGAAAAACATAGGCAATAGATAATCTCACTTTACCAAAAACCAGAAATAGGGGAAAAACTCGTACATAATACCACCATCAAAAACAAATACAAAACAAACAAGAAATGACAATCAATGGTCATTTAATATCCCTCAATAACAATGGTCTTAACTCACCTATAAAAAGACACAGACTAACAGAATGGATACAAAATCCATTCTGCTGCATACAAGAAACACACCTCACCTTAAAAGACAGACATTTCCTCAGAGTAAAGGGTTAGGAAAAGATTTTCCAATCAAATGGCCCCAAGAAGCAAAATGGTATAGGTATCCTAATATCTAACAAATTAGACTTCAAACTAAAATTAATCAAAAGAATTGAATTTGGTCATTTCATATTCATCACAGGAAAAATCCATTAAGAAGAAGTCCCAATTCTGAACATCTATGCACCAAATAAAAACAAAACCCACATTTATAAAGGAACATTATAATTTCACATGTCAATCCCTTCTCCTTCTCTCCCCCTCCCCCAACTCCCCACCTGCCCCCTCCCCACTCTGTAGGGCCCTCCAGGGGGCCTCCCCAAATTCCACAAGATCATCCTGGGCTGGGCCTAGGCCATCCCTTCCTGTGGGATGGGTGCTCAAAGACCCTTCCTACACTAGGGAAAAATACTGATCCACTACGAGAGGCCCCATAGAGTGCTGAGGCTGTCCACTATCTCTGTATCTCATCGATATTGTACTTAAAGCACTAGCTAGAGCAATAAGACAACAAAAGGAGATCAAGTGGATACAAATTGGAAAGGAAGAAGTCAAACTTTCACTGTTTGCAGATGATATGATAGTTTACTTAAGTGACCTGAAAACCTCTACCAGGGAACTCCTACAACTGGTAAACACGTGCAGCAAAATAGCAGGATACAAGATTAACTCAAAAAAACAATAGCTCTAATATATACAGAGGAAAAGTGGGCTAAGAAAGAAATCAGAGAAACATCATCCTTTACAATAGCCACAAACAACATAAAATATCTTGGGGTAACACTAACCAAACAAATGAAAGACCTATATAGCAAGAACTTTGAGGCTTAAAAGAAAGAAATTAAGGAAAATACCAGAAAATGGAAAATCTCCCATGCTCGTGGATAGGTAGGATCAACATAGTAAAAATGGCAATCTTGCCAAAAGCAATCTACAGATTCAATGCAATCCCCATCAAAGTACTGGCACAATTCTTCACAGACATTGATAGAACAGTAATCAACTTTATAAACAAAAACCCAGGATAGCAAAACATCCCTGTAAAATAAAGGAACTTGCAGAGGCATCACCATCCTTGACTTCATGCTCTAGTATAGAGCTATAGTCCAGAAAACAGCTTGGTATTGGCACAAAAATAGACAGGTAGACCAATGTAATCGAATTGAAAACCCTGATATGAACACAAACGCCTGATTTTTGACAAAGGAGCTAAAATTCTACAATGGAAAAAAGAAAGCATCTTTAACAAGTGATGCTGGCATAGCTGGATACTTGGATACCCATCGCATGCACAACACTTAAATCCAAATTGATCAAAGACCTTAACATAAATCCACTCACACTGAACCTCTGAGAAGAGAAAGTGGGAGGTACCCTTGAAAAAATGATACTGGGGAACACTTCCTGAAAATAACAGCAGTAGCACAGACACTGAGATAGAAAATAAATGGAACCGCCTGAACCTGAGAAGCTTCTGTAAGGCAAAGGACACAGTCAACAAGACAACATGGCAGCCCACAGAATGGGAAAAGAAATTCACCAACCCCACATCTGACAGAGGGCTGATCTCTAAAATTTGTAAAGAAGCTAGTCTACAAAACACCAAACAATCCAATTAAGAAGTGGGGTACAGAACTACATAGACAATTCTCAATAGAGGAATCTAAAATGGCTGAAAGACACATAAGAAAGTGCTCAACATCCTTAGCCATCAGTGAAATGCAAATCAAAACAACTCTGAGATACCATCTTACTCCTGTCAGAATGGCTAAAATCAAAAACACCAATGACAGTTTATGCTGGAGAGAATGTGGAGTGGGAGTGCAAACTTGTACAGCCTCTTTGGAAATCAGTATGGTGGTTCCTCAGGAAAATGGAAATCAGTCTACCAAAAGATACAGCAATTCCACTCTTAGAAACACATTCATACAACAAAGACATCTGTTCAACTATGTTCGTGGCAGCATTATTTGTAACAGTCAGAACCTGGAAACAACCTAGATGTCCCTCAGCTGAATAATGGATAGAGAAAATGTGGTACACTTATACAATGGAGTACTACTTAGTGGGAAAAAATGGAATCTTGAAATTCAAAGGGAAATGGATGGCACTCAAAGAAACCATCCTGAGGGAGGTAACCCAGTCACAAAAAGACAAACAAGGTATGTACTCACTCATGTATAGATTTTAGACGTGAAGTAGGGGATGGCCAGCCTACAATCCACTCAGCCAGAGAGGCTAGGAAAGGGGGATTACCCTAAGAGAGACATGCATGGTACCCTTGTGAAGGGGAAGGAGACAGGATCTCCTGAGTGGACAGGGAGCATGATGGGGAGGAGAGAGGGATCTGGGACAAAGAGAAGGAGAAAGGAGGAGGGCAGAGGAGGAAATGGGGGAGCAGGAAGTTTGAGTTGGGTGAAGAATAGAGAGCATGCAGAGAGGGTTGGAGAAGCCCACAGAAACAGCTGACCTGATCAAGGGGTGCTCATGGACCCTAGACTGATGGCTGAGAGGCCAGCATAGGACTGACCCAGACCCCCTGAAAGTGTGAGTCAGTGAGGAGGCCTTGGCAATCTATGGGGCCTTTGGCAGTGGATCAATATTTATCCCTGTTGTATGAATGGACTTTGGGAGCCTATTCCACGTGGAGGGATGCTATCTCAGCGTGGACACATGGGGGAGGGCCTAGGCCCTGCCCTGTATGATAAGACATACTTTGGTGATTCCCCCATGGAGGGCCTCACCCTCCCTGGAGAGCAGAGGGGGCATGGGGTGAGTGGTTGTTGAGGGCAGGGGAGGAGGGATGGGTGAGGGAGCTGGGATTGACTTGTGAAGCAAGCTTGTTTCTAATTTAAATAAATAAATAAATAAATAAATAAATAAATAAATAAATAAATAAATAAAAATAAAACAAGTTGGGTGGTCTCAGTAATCAGAACATGTTACATAATTGTATAGGACTGTCAAAGAACAAATTTAAATAATCAAAATAATTAAAAATTAACAGCATTTCTATGTATTTGCAACCTAGGCCAAACATATTATTAGTTTTCTTCGACTTTACCTTTTCTCCCGTTGCTGCTCATTTCAGCTTTTTCAGTTTGTACATCAGGCTTTCTGTCGTACATTATTAGGGCTATTGTTATGGTGTCCTAAGTGTTTGTACTATCCTTACCCTACTTTCTCCAAATCCATAATTTGAATTGCTCCCAGAGATTTATCTAACTGTAATTCACAATCATAGAATTCATGTACTTCAAATTATTCTGTTATTCTGCATTTGTCTTTCATATGTTCTATTATTCAAAATGTAGTTATTCATCACCCACTATGAATAAGACATTGGGTCACAGGAAATCCAAGTCATTGTTTCAAAGAGGCCACAGTGAATGCAGTCTGAGTGCTTTGTGAAAGGGTACAAAGCCTTCCCTTACCAGGATGCATTATAGCCTTCTAACTTTATTGTTTCTTCTGTTCCTCTTCACTGCCTCTTGCATTTCAGATATAGGGAACATTTTGGCTGTTTTCCTTGGGGCTTATGCTTTTTAACTACCTTTCTTCTATGCATGACTTTTTCTTTGCTTGCAACACCAGTTCTGCCCCCTCCTTATTTAGATACACCAATTCATCTTTAAAGTCTCTCCTCTGGGCAGCTTTAATGAGTTGCCTATTGAAAGATTTTTGTGATACTTTAGTGCCACTCCTATATAAACATCACAATTATAGAAGTTAATTTCTTATCTAGTAGTCAGCCTCTCTATTTTATAAGTACCTTGAAATTGTCAAAAATAATGAAAATAAATTAAAACAATGAAAGCTGATTTCTGTAAGCCCTGACAATAGAATAAATACCTGAATTTGTATACCAGGGACCAGCCATTTTAAGAAGAGAATGTGTAAATAGAATGTGTGAAAACAGAAGCCTAGTTGGCAGTCATGAAAGTTACAATCCTTTTCTCATATAAGGGTTTGGAGATGGATACCCCAGCCCTGAAAACGGTATTTCAAGGAAATGAGATTCAGGTCCTAGAGAAGATAAATAGCCATTTAAAAAGGACAAAGGATACGTTCACTATTGTAAATCCTTTGCAGTAAATGCCCTAAGGAAAGAAGTACAAAGGTGAGCTCAAGCATTGGCTAAAGTAATAAATACACAAACTTCACTAGGCAGGCATTTTAAGGAGGACTGTTATCGTGCTAGAAACCCAGATTGTGTCTTTCTCTTAGTCTCAAGGTTTCAAGAGAGCACATGCTTTGAGTTACATAGTTTTCAAAGATAAGAACCCTCATTTATTTATCTTTGTATTCTTAGTTCACACTCCAGGCATCAAACAGACTGATTCAACCAGGTCCTTAGAACAGCAAGAGTAACAAATTGTGATAAAGGGCATGAGATTTTCTTAATATGTGTCAGCCTGGGTAGGGGGTTTTCCATAAATCACATGTAACTGAGCCACATTTCAAATGCCTGATGTAAAGGGACTTAGTAACTGAAATGCATAAGTGCCTACTATGGGCAAGAGTATGAGCTGGTGTACTAGTATGTTCTTATAAGAGAACAACCCAAAGAGCTGAATTTTCTGCCCTCAGAAACTATATTTTTTGTTAAAGAGAAAAAGAAAAATACACGTAAAAAAGAGATCCTGAGCACTAAGTTAGAGATACCAACAATGAGTGGTTCAGATACATGGTAAAAGGAGCAATTTTCCACCATCATTTTAATCAGGAAGACTCATTGTTCATGGTTATAGCCCCCTCCACAGCCTCTTGAGCAGCTAGTTTTGGAAGAAGAGAGCATTAATGAAACCAGGAGGTACTAAAGCCTGAATAGACATTTTCCATCGTGGTTGAGTACATCTAGATTGAGATCCTTAAATTAATACTCTCCTCAGCTTGAGTTGTTTTTAAAGTTTCTATCTATTTTTAAGGAGCTGGAACATTTTGTTCCCAATTGTCTGACCTCTATGAGAAACCTGACATAAAGCAATCATGGTCAGTCTTTCACATGTCCCTGACAGAGCCATAGGGCAGCAACTTTTACATATGCCTACAGAATGAAATCACTTGCTGCTGTTTTTATTATCTGACATATAAAATTACTGATTGCCTTGTTCTATTTCATTCACAACCAAAAAATCTAAGGAACTAAAATCCCAAATCAAAGCAAATAAATGTTAACGAGAAAAATGTCCAAATGAGTGGATGCTAGGTATTGTGTGCCACAAACAAAATATGAGTCAGCAAAATACAGTTATCACAATACAGAGGCAAAAGGGAAGCAGTGAAATGGCTCAGTGGGTAAAATTACTTGCTGCCAAGACTGATGACCTGTTTGATTCTCAGGGTCCACATGGTAGAAGGAGAGGATAGATGTTTCAAGTTGTCCTATGACCTCCACACATACACCATCTCTCTCTCTCTCTCTCTCTCTCTCTCTCTCTCTCTCTCTCTCTCTCTCTCTCTCTCTCTCTCTCTCTCTCTCTTCCTCCCTCTGTCACACACACACACACACACACACACACACACACACACAGATACGTGCAAATAAATAAATACTTTAAAAGAGAAAATGGATGTTAATACTAAAATTAATTAGGTAAGCAAAAGCATATAATGATACAACTGCAAAGGTCAGTTTCTAGACATGGGAAATGAGGATTATAAAGATGATGTAAATGTTTCAAATTTAAAGACAACCTAGAAAAACATCCCATGTAAACCCCAAGGTTTTCATTTCTTTGACTTATACTGCTTCCATTATTTCAGATAATTCCTTAGTATGTATTTTTCCAGACTAGAGAGATAGATCAGCTTTTAAGAACATGTGTTACTCTTCCTGGGGATCAAGGTTTGCTTCCTCTGGCATCTACATGGTGGTTCACAGCCATAAATAACTTCAATTCCAGGAAACCTGATAATCTTTTTTTACTTCCATTGGCACCAGAAAAGCACATGGTGTACACATATAGATGAAGGCAAAACACTCATACACATAAAATAAACATAAACTTTGAAAAACAAAAATTAATTTTACTTTTTGGAGAAGCATACTCTCACCATAAAGCCCAGGCTCACCTGAAATCCACAATGTTCATACCTGTACCACTCAGTGCTGGGATTATAACATGTACCAGCATTCTTTGATTATTATGTGCCTTTCATTCTATATGAATTGGCTTTGAAGAAGCGAAGAAGACTGAGGAATAAATCATTGGTTGAAATTAACACTCTTCTTTATCATAATTCACATTTCCTGATTATTTGCTAGCTTTAAATTTTTTCTTATAAGACAAGTCATTGACTTATAATTCTGACTCCAGCAATGATGCTAGGTTTCAGTCACAACCAATGATTTATAGTCACCCCTCTGTGTGCTCCCAATACCACTATATGATGGCTTCAATGTGGCAAAAGTCATGTACTCACAATCCTTAATAGCTCATTTGTAGCTTTTTCCCACCACTACTTTCTCATTTCACTTGGAGTAGTTTTTACCTTGTTGAGATTGCCATTGTATAAGTAAATGAATTCTATCATTTAAATTATTTGAAACTTCATGATACACCTTAATGTGTGGCTTAATGGTAAGTGTGCTTGCCTAGCACAAGAACTAGAATTCTGTACCCAGTAGCATAAAAGATACATAAATAAAAATTCAAAATAAATCTTTACTGCAATAAGTCTGATGCCTAGACCAGCAAATTTGTCAGGACATGTAAGAATCAGGATGTCTATCTTCCTTTAGGAATCCTGTGAATAAATATAGATTGAGAAAATTTATATGGTACCTCTACTATTGGTGTGGCTCATGTTTGATATTGGCCTGGGGTAAGATTTATGGATATATCCAGTATTTATAACCTTCATTTGGACATACAGCATAATAAATTATAGGCCCCCAGGGCTAAATCAGGAAGCTGTAAAGTTCAATATTTTCACAGCATAAATTATAGTAGATGGTGTCATCTGTATCAATGGGAATCAATTAAATTATAATTGCAAAGAAGGAACTTGAACTTCTAATTATTTCTGCACATTGTTGCCAGATTGACCTTAAAATATGTTTTCATAATATCATTGCTCTGATAACTAGCCTAAAATGAACCCCTAAATCCTAATGCAAACTTAACTTCATATTCTGTATACATTATACCCATGAACTGTATTTGTCTTTTAATTTCTAACGGTATATATTAATGTGGTTACTGTTATGTTTTACTACACATGTACAGTATGCATAGATTAAAGTCATCCTCCATTTAACCACCTTTCCCCAAACACTTTCCAGTGTGTGCTAATTACACTTGTATATACACTTTATATATTTCAAGCTTCCATATATGAGAAGGAATGTGTTAAACCAATTTTTTGTTCCTGGTTTATTTCATGTAACATTGTGTCCTCCATTTCTTTGCAATTTGCTGCAAATAAATGTTTTATTCTTCTTTGTGACTTCCTCCTTTTCTTCATCTATTAATGAGCATCTAGATTGATTTTGCGTCTTAGCTTCTGTGGATACTGTTGCCATAAATAGGTGCACATAGGCTTTTCTTTAAGCTGATTTCATTTCATTTCACAAGTAGCAAGGTTGAATCATATGCAGATTTATTTTTAGACTTTCAAGGGCACTCCACACTGTTCTCCACAATAGTGGCACTAATTTACATTCCTATTAACACTATGTGAGAATTCCCTTTTATCTCACATTCTCACAAGTATTTGTTTTTAAGTATTTATTCTAATTGGACTGAGAAGGAATTTCAATGTAGGTTTTAGTTGTGTGTCTCTACTGGTTAAAAATAGGGAGTTTTTGTTTCTCAAATTGTTGTTAATTGAACTGTATGTTCAGACCATTTGCCAAATTTTAAATTGGATTAATTTGGTTTTTGTTTATGTTTGTTTGGTATTCCTAATAAGTATTTTTCTCCTAGATTTTTATTTAAGTTAGAAACAATCTTATTTTGGATATAAATCCCAGTTCTCTCTCCCTCCTATGCCTCCCACAAGTCCCCATCCCCTCCCTCTTCTGCTCCCCAGAGGAGATGATCAAAGTCTGCCACATCATTTGGCGCAGAACCTAGCCCCCCACCCATGTGTCTGGCTGAAAGAGTATCCCTCTATGGGAAATGGGCTCCCAATGTCCATTCATACACTAGGAATAAATAATGTTCCATTACCAGAGACCCCATAGACTTCTCAGGCCTCCTAACTGACACCCACGTTCAGTTCCATATATTCTGGACATTAGTCCTCCATCAGGTGAATAGTTGGAAAATACTGTCTGCTGTCCTATAAGTTATGCTTTTTACTGTAATAACCCTTTCCTTTACTGACCAGGCAGTTTTACTTACAATTTTTTTTTACCATTCTTTGTTTTATTTTTACTTAAAAACTCCTCATCTTCTATAACACTGAAAAATGTATAATATAAGCTATAAAAGTTTTAGAAAATATAGGGGAGAATCTAGAGGACCTATAGGTATGTAAAATATTTTTAGACTTTACACAGAATGCATTAGACATAAATAACAAACTGATAAGCATTATTGCACTAAAATTATAATCAATTGCATTATGAAACATTAAGAGTATGGTTATAGAAGGGACAGGTTTGAAAAAATATTTTTAAACTGCATAAATTATGTATCTAACAAAAGACTAATATATAAAGTCTGAAAAAAATCTTTCGAAAACAAAGCATGGCTAAACAACAATGTACTCAGTTTTCTCAGGCACCCCTATTTGAGAACACAAAGTACTCTTTTGCTCCAAAGAGACCAACATATTCTGATGTACTTCTTATATTCACAATTATTGTATCCCCAAAAAGTGAAATTAGGTCTTTCTGGGGGAATGAATAAATGATATTGCTTTTTTTATTTTATATTTATATTAGAAACAAGATTGTTTGACATGTCAATCCCTGTTCCCTCTCCCTCCCCTCGTCCATTGTCCCCCACTAACAACCTACCTATCCAATACTATTTCAGCTCCACAGGGAGAGGGAGGCCTTCCATAGAGGGTCTTCAGAGTCTCTCATATCCTTTGGGATAGGGCCTAGCCCCCCACACCCGTGTGTCTACACTGAGGGAGAATCCCTCTAAGTGAGATGGGATCCCAAAGTCCATTCCTATGCTCAGAATAAGTACTGATATACTACAAGAGGCCCCATAGATTTCTGAGGCCTCCTGACTGGCACCCACAATCATGGGGTCTGGATCACTCCCATGATGGTTTCCCAGCTATCGGTCTGGGGACCATGAGCTCCCCCTTGTTCAGGTCAGCTGCTTCTGTGGGTTTCAACAGCCTATTCTTGACCCCTTTGCTCATCACTCCTCCTTCTCTGCAACTGGATTCCAATTCAGTTCAGTATTTAGCTGTGGGTGTCTGCTTCTACGACCACCAGCTTCTGGATGAAGGCTCTAGGATGGTATATAATTTAGTCATCAATCTCATTATCAGGGGAGGGCATTTAAGGTAGCCTCTCCACTGTTGCTTAGATGGTTAGTTGGTGTCATTTTTGTAGATCTCTGGACATTTCCTGGGGCCTGATTTCGCTTTACACCTATACTGGCTCCCTCTTTGATCATTTGTCTTATTTTGCTCACCTGTCTTCTTCCCCCTATACAACCTTTGTGTTCCATTATGCCCTCCTCACCCCACCTCTTTGCCCCTTCTCATTCTCCTAGTTCCCTCTCCCCTCCCCCCATGCTCACAAATTTCTCAGGAAATCTTGTGCCTTTCCCCTTTTCCGGGGGACCATGTATGTCTCTCTTAGAGTCCTCTTTGTTGCCTGGCTTCTCTAGTTGTGTGGATAATAGGCTGGTAATCCTTTGCTCTATGTGTAAAATCCACTTATGAGTGAGTGCATACCTTGTTTGTCTTTTTGTGACTGGGTTACCTCGCTCAAAATGTCTTCTTCTAGTTCCATCCATTTGCCTGTGAATTTCAAGATTCCATTGTTTTTTTCTGCTGGGTAGTATTCCATTTGTGTAAATGTACCACAGTTTCTCTATCCATTCTGCAGTTGAGGGGCATCTAGGTTGCTTCCAGGTTCTGCCTATTACAAATAATGCTGCTATGAACATGGTTGAACTGATGTCCTTGCTCTATGAATGTGCTTCTTTGGGGTATATGCCTAAGAGTGGATTTGCTGCATCCTGTGGCAGTCTGATTTCCATTTTCCTGAGGAACTGCCATACTGATTTCTAAAGTGGCTGTACAAGTTTGCACTCCCACCAGCAGTGGAGGAGTGTTCCCCTTTCTCCACACCCTCTCCAGCATATACTCTCATTGGTGTTTTTGATTTTAGCCATTCTGACAGGTGTAAGATGATATATAAGACTTGTTTTGATTTGCATTTCCCTGATGGCTAAGTATGTTGACCACTTTCTTATGTGTCTTTCAGCCATTTTAGATTCCTCTGTTGAGAAATATCTACTTAGTTCTTTACCCCACTTTTTTAATTGGATTATTAGGTGTTTTGGAAACTAGCTTTTTGAGTTTTTTGTAAAGTTTGGAGATCAGCCCTCTGTCAGATATGGGGTTGGTGAATATCTTTTCCAAATCTGTGGGCTGCCATTTTGTCTTGTTGACTCTGTCCTTTGCCTTACAGAAGCTTCTCAGTTTCAGGAGGTCCCATTTATTAATGGTTAATCTCAGTGTCTGTGCTATAGGCGTAATGTTCAGTAAGCTGTCTCCTGTACCAATTTGTTCAAGTGTACTTCCCACTTTCTCTTTTAAGAGGTTCAGTATGGCTGGATATATTTTGAGGTCTTTGATGCATTTGGACTTAAGTTTTGTGCATGGTGATAGACATGGTTCTATCTTCATTCTTCTACATGCCAGGATCCAGGTATGCCAGCACCATTTGTTGAAGATGCTTTCTTTATTCCATTGTATATCTTTAGCTTCTTTGTCAAAAATCAGGTGATTTAGGTATGTGGGTTAGTATCAGAGTTTTCAATTAGATTCCATTGGTCCACCTGTCTATTCTTGTTCCAGTACCAAGCTGTTTTCAAGGCTATAGCTGTAATAGAGATTTAAGTCAGGGATGAGATGCCTCCGCAAGTTCCTTTATTGTACAGGGATGTTTTGGCTATCCTGGTTTCTTTTTGTTTTTGCATATAAAGTTGATTACTGCTCTATCAACGTCTGTGAAGAAGTATGCCAGTATTTTGATGGGGATTGCACTGAATCAGTAGATTGCTTTTGGCAAGATTGCCATTTTTACTATGTTGATCCTACCTATCCATGAGCATGGGATATTTTCCATTTTCTGGTATCTTCCTTAATTTCTTTCTTTAAAGCCTCAAAATTCTTGCTATACAGGTCTTTCATTTGTTTGGTTAGTGTTACCCCAAGATATTTTATGTTGTTTGTGGCTATTGTAAAGGATGATGTTTCTCTGATTTCTTTCTTAGCCCACTTTTCCTCTGTATATATTAGAACTATTGTTTTTTTTTTTGAGTTAATCTTGTATCCTGCTATTTTGCTGCACGTGTTTACCAGTTGTAGGAGTTCCCTGGTAGAGGTTTTCAGATCACTTAAGTAAACTATCATATCATCTGCAAACAGTGAAAGTTTGACTTCTTCCTTTCCAATTTGTATCCACTTGATCTCCTTTTGTTGTCTTATTGCTCTAGCTAGTGCTTTAAGTGCAATATTGATGAGATATGGAGAGAGTAGACAGCCTCGTCTTCCTCCTGATTTTATAGAAATTGAGTTGAGTTTCTCTCCATTTAGTTTGATGTTGACTGTTGGTTTACTGTATATTGCTTTTATGATGTTCAGGTATGTTCCTGTTATCCCTGATCTCTCCAGGACCTTTATCATGAAGGGGTGTTGAATTTTGACAAAGGATTTTGCAGCATATAGTGAGATGATCATGTGGTTTTTCTTTTTCAGTTTGTTCATATGGTGGATTACAATGGTAGATTTTCATATGTTGAACCAACCCTGCATCCCAGAGATGAAGCCTATTTGGTCATGGTGGATGATTTTTCTGATATGTTCTTAGATTCCAGGTCAGAATAAGCTTATTTCTTAATCTTACTTGTGTCGATGTAATATAAAAACAGAGTCTTGGCATTTTAAGTAAAGTGGTTTAAAAAGAGTACAGTATTACTCATTTATAGTCCCAGCTACTCAAGAGACTGGTAAAAGGATTACTTGATTCTACAAGTTCAAGTATTATCTATTTAACATGGTGAGACCTAGAAAATAAGTAAATAAATTGTTCCCAGTTTTAGTGGCTTGGAGTACCAAAGAGCATGTCTATAGAATTTTGACAGGGACCTCCTCCGCTGATACAAAACATAATAGAAAAGCAAAAGAAACTGGCCACATGTAGAATAGGCCAAGTATTTTTAGTTGACATTACTTTATAATAATACTGCTCTGGCAGTAACTACTCCATTTCTGAAACAAGACCACTTCAACAAGATTTAACTCATTCATGAGCCCTCATGGACTAATCACTTCCCAAATGAGTCCCACCTCTTGCAGGCCCTAACACCTCAATTTGAGAGACCATAGTTGTATCACAGGAGTCCTGGGGAAAAAAAACTCTGAAATGCAACAGTGAGCTTTTAACAATTTCAAATGGTGCAAAGTCATAGATCATAAAGTTGTGTTAGTGGTGCTTGTAGAATTGCAAAGTTTGGTCTTTTAAAGCAATTTGGAAGATACAATCCTGACTTGACTTCTGTAGACAATATACTGGTTGAGTTACCTATCTACTTACTGCCCAATTTTCCTCATATGTAGCATGATGACTAGGTAGAATCTGTCCCTTACAGATATTATAACACATCATTATTCAATTCAATTATATTCTTAGAACAACAACTTTCCAAGGCAGTGCACCCTCATAAGGTATTCATACATAAGTCAGAGTAGGAGATGGTGGGATATAGTACCATAACTATCAATAATTGAAGAGACAAATGATAGCACAATCCTATCAGGTCCCTTTGAACAATGAAGGTTGGGATACTGGAATGTGAGTGCAAAAGCTATATTAGAAAATGGGAAAGCACTATTGAAATGGAGCAAGTAGACCTAAATAAGCACACCGCCTATGTTCACTAAGCAAAAGTGAAGACCGTGCCGGAGAAGTTCTCCAAGTCAAAAATAGCAATATATAGCTAATACAGAAGAAGATGTGTACTCTGAAAAACTCATAAAACATTGTATTGTAGAACTAAATGAGTATAAAGGGCCTGGATTCATAAGCAAAAGACTGTTGTGAGATGTCTGTGCTCCCCCAAAACAACCTGCAGATGTGGTAGGAATTCATCATTATCTTAGTAGGCACTGTGTGCAAATGAAAAAGTTGATTTTAAATTCATATGAAATTTCTAGGAACCTCAAATTGTCAAGACAATGTTGAAAAGGGTGAAAACTGGCCTAATCTTTGTGTGATAATGCGTACTTGTAATTTCAACACTCAAGCTAGATGGCTCACAAGTTGGTTTCAGCCTGAGTCACATACCCTGTCTCAAACAAAAGAAAAAGTGTTAAACTTCCAGTCATCATATAACCCAGAAACTGTGTGAGTACTCCTAAATGAAATAAAAATCATATCCACACAAATTCTTGCATAACATCATTTTATTTATAATATTTTTCTTTCTACTATTTTTAAAAACAATCATTTTGCATATCAATCTCGACCCCAGTTTCCTCTCCCTCTCACCCTCCCATGCCCCCAACCTACCCCCAATCCCACCCACTCCCCAAGCACAGTGACGCCTTCCATGTGGAATCATCAAAGTCTTCACAATATTTGGGGGAAGGCCTAGGCCCCCCCTCCATGTATCTGGGGGGAAATAGTATCAATCCATGGGGAATGGACTCCCAAAGTCCATTTGTGCACTAGGGATAAATACTGGTTCCACTGTTAGAAGACCCATAGACTACCCAGGCCTCCTCACTGGCACTTACATTCAGAGGGTTTGGTTTGATCCAATGCTGGTTTCCCAGCTTTACAACTGGGGTCCATGTGCTCTCACTAGGTCAGGTCAGCTGGTTCTGTAGGTAGCTCCAGCATGGTCTTCACTCCTTTGCTCATCCCTCCTCCACATTTCCCTAGTGCCAGATTTCTCTTTAAACCTATACTGGCTCCCTCTGTTAAGGTATCTCTTTTCTTGCTCTCCTCTATTCCTCCCCTGACTCAGCCTTCCTGATCCCTCATGTCCTCCCTCCTCCTCTTCTCCCCTTCTCTTTTTCCTATCTCCCTCACCTCTCCCCTCATGCTCCCAATTTGCTCAGGAGTTCTTGTCCCTTTCCTCTTCTTCAGGGGACCATATATTTTTCTCTTAGGGTCCTTGTTGCTTTAAAATTAAAATATAATCATATGATTTCCCCCCTTGTTACCCCAACCCCTCCAATTTTATACTCCTATTTTCAAATTCATGGCATCATTTTCTTTAAATATTATTGCGTGTGTGTGTTTTTTTATGTATGTATGTTTGAACACATATAAATATAAATACAACTTGCTGAGTGCATTTAGTATTGTTTGCATATATAGTGTAGTTGGAGATTTAATAGTGAAAATGTATATGTCCAAGAGTTTTTAGACATTTTGAAAAGCTAATTGAAATGTTTTGTTTGTTTGCTCTGTTTACTTTTTTTTTTACCCAATCATAGCCTGAGTGTCATGAAATTTCACAAGAGCCTCTGAAAGAAATTCAAGCTCTTACCAAAAAGCCATAGTCACAATTAAATTTTATTTCCTAGCTCTATCAACTCTCCTTCCCTATTCTCTTCTATAATCCCACTGACAACTTGCCTACCCGCCTTCAGAAGATGGCTGTGCATTCGTGGAATCAGTTTCATTGAAATCTCCAAGCAAAATTTTACATACACAGCATAGGCAAATAAAATCTCATCTCATGCCCAAAGACATCAAGGCTCACACCTGGGACAGACACAGGCCAGCCATGAACACTACTGCTTGCCTTGGCAAAGGCTTCTTTGAAATCAGAACATGTCCAAATCCTTAGATTCATTTTGACTCCCCAAAGGCACAAGGTCTTTCTGCACATAAATGTAGCAGTCATTATAGCTGTCTTCAATTACAGAAACAGATGTGGTATATCTGGTCTGCCAAAGTAGTCACTTTGAGAGCACTTCTCATGTCTTCCTGTTCCATATTCCACAGAGTGCTCATGTGTGGATGAAAGGCACTATGTAGTCCCATACCACATTCATATTCCTGGGACTATGCCACCACATTTGCCACTGAGCTTTTTGTCTATTTGTCTTAGAAAAATAAATTTGTGTGACTAGCTATGTTTCCAGGTAGTGGCGGTGAAAACCCTAAATCCTAGCACTTTTAGGGCAGAGGCAGAGACATGTGGATCTCCATGAGTTCAAGGTTAGACTGGTCTACAGAGCAAGTTCCAGTACAGGCTACATAACTACACAGAGAAACATTGTCTCAAAAAACAAATAAATAAAATAAATGACTAGCTATGTTGTGTCCTGTTCTCCTTGCTTTTGAGAAAAGAAACTGGAAGACCTGGACAGAAAGATGAAAGCCTTTTTCTGAGTCACATACCAAGACAGTGACAGAGTCTACAGTACAGGAATTCTGCCTCATATGCCCTCATTCATTCCATGATTTTTGGTTTGGAGTTAAGAGTTGCTTTAGAATTTTCTGTTTCTATTTAAAATAATTTATTTTTCATTTTACATACCAACCCAATTCCCCCTCCCTCCTCTTCTATTGCCCCCACTTTCCCCCTTCCCACCCCCTATCCACTTCTCATATGGGTACGACCTTCCTTGGGGAGTCCAGGAAGTCTGGCATACCAAGTTGAGGCAGGACCAAGCCCCTGCCCCTGTATCAAGGCTGAGCAAGGTGTCCCATCGTAGACTTTTTTTCTTAAAGATTTTTTTTTATTCTCTCATACAATACATCCCAATTGCAGTTGTCTCATCCTCCACTCCTCCAAGTCTTCCCATCTTCTCTCTCCCACCAGATCCATTCCTCTTCCATTTTCCTTCAGAAAGCAGCAAGCCTCCCATGTAAATCAACCAAATACAACATAATAAGATACAATAAACCTGGGCATAAACGCTCATATCAAGGGTGTACAAGGTAACCCAAAGGGATGAATGGAGTCCAAGAGTAGGTAAAAGAGTAAGAGACATTGAACACTCTCATTGTTAGGTGTCCCATGAAACCCCAAGCTAACAACCATGACATCTATGCAGAAGAGCTAGCACAGACCAATGCAAGCTCTATGATTGCTGCTTCAGTTTCTATGAGTACCTAGGAGCCCTGCTTAGTTGATTCTGTGGGTTGTATTCTGGTGTCCTCCACCCCTCTGCAATCCTTCCTCCGCCTCTTCCAAGGGGTTCTTCTAACCCCAAGTTACTTATTTCTTGATAATTTGGGGTATATATTGTACCTTGATCATATCAAACCTCAACTCCCACTTCTACTACACTAGGACATGTAACTTATTATCTTGATGCCTCTTTCATTTCCTAATAGCTCACTATTTAGTTAGTGTTGTCCAGATTCATGTGGGTACAGAGTCATCCGCCAGAGCATGAAAAATCTACAAGGGGCCACACCACCAAACAAAATTCTTCTTAAGCAGCTTTCAACTGTCAGTAACTCTTCAGCTACGAATGAGGCTTTGGGGATCTCTGTCCACTCAGTACTGTAATGCTGGTTTTCTTGATTTTGTATGAGTCTTCTGCAGTCAACAACTGGTAAGACCACAAGTCTTGTCATGTCCAGAACACAGTATCTCTCTACTCTCTTCTCTACCCTCTGGCTCCTGCATTCATTTCTCTCTTCTTCTGAAATGTTTCCCAAGTCTTTGTGAGGGATAAGAGTGTTGCATTAGTTTCTTCTTTAACAAGTCACTACAAATTCATGACCTAAACAGAAGACATTTATTATCTCCCATCCTTTGGGATTAAATCATACTTACTTACATAATAAAGGATAATATCCAATTTCAATATACTTAATCACATCTGTAGAATCCTTTTAGAAATGTAAAGGAACATATTCACAGTTTCCTATGACAGAATGTGGACATCACTGGGGCATTTTACCACAATAAGAATTTTATTCTCAGACAAATGAAAGGACTGAAAAAAATCTGTCTCCTGAATTCTCCTTAAAAACGTAATATAATTCAAACATAATAGGAAGTGAAAGACATGTTATTAGTTACATTATGAGTCAGCTCATGTCTTACGTGGAAAGTGAGGAACACTGCATCTTACTAACCGTATGATTTAAACAGCTCCCAAGGAGAAATTCAGCAGCAAAGCTTTGCATTGTTCTAACATAGAAATAAGCATTTACAATAAAATTATCTTTAAAAGTTGTCTGTCAACTGTTCAATGAACATATCTCTAAGCTAAAGTTTTTCATGCTTCTCACTCCTGTGTCACCTTTTATGCTCAAATCACTCACTTGCCTTTGCATGAGGCTGCTTTCTTCTTGCCATTCTCCTATATAATATTTCCACAAGATTATATACATCTAGATGCTTACACACACACACACACACACACACACACAGAGAGAGAGAGAGAGAGAGAGAGAGAGAGAGAGAGTCACAGACACACATGGTTGATAAACAAAAACTGAGATCTGCTGTCTTAGGAGAAGCTTATTTACTTGCATCCAGAGAGCCATAGCAAGGAAGGCTTCCCAGATTCCCAGATTCTTTCCTTATTTTGGAATGTTTGTAACAATTTCATTTCATATTTTAGGTGTCTCTTCATGAAAGTTAAGTCATCAATCATAAAGTGAATTTCTCTAAAAATGATATTTTCAAGATTTTAATTTTTGTTGTAACTTAGTAGCTTTCTACAATTAGGAAATGCAATACTTTGCCCCTCTCACCCCCATCCTGTTTTTCAGGTACATGGTGCATTGATTTGTCTCACATTTTCTCTTTAAAATTCTGAAGGGTTTCGTATAAACACTTCTGTTTCAGCAATGATGTATTCACTTCAGAATGAGGGGCTCCCAGCTGAGAGGAATTTATGGCTATTTTCTTTCCATTTCAAGTATTATCTGGTACATACAGATCAGCTTTGTTTAACCATTCCTGTTATAGTGGTAGTGGTATGGTTTGAATATTAAATGCCCTCTAAATATTCATATGTTGGAAGCTTGGTCCTTAGCTGGTTGTGCTATTTGGGAGGCTGTTCATCCTACCTGAGAGAATTGGGCCATTGGTGGGCTATTCTTTGGGGCATTTTCTTATCTTCTCTGCCTATTCATTCTGGTTCCCATGACATGGGCAGCGTTTTTTAACCATACCCTTCTGTCATGATGTTTTGCCTCATGACAGACCCAGACAAAGTTCAGACTGAAGCCTCTGAGGTCATGACCCAAAATAAATCTTATCTTCTGGTATTAGTTTTGTGTCCCTAAGTCCAAAAATCTTGAGAGAAGTGATTACTTATTTTGACTTACAGCCTTACAATGTTCAACCCATCAATTAGTTCATGTCATGGCAGGCAATGACTCAGAGAAATGGAATTCAGGATCTTCATTATTTTGCCTTCTCACCATTATTCAATTATGTTTCCAATTTATGGTATGGCATGGCCCATGTTTACTATGGGTCTTCGTAACCTAAATAAGTTGTATGGAAATTACCTCAAAGACAAATCACAGGTGTACCTTACAAATCTTGGGTAATTAGAAATCCAGTCAAGTTGACAATTAAGTTTAACTGTACAGATCCTTTTAAGATGTTTAAGTTGTTTCCCTCTGGTATTTGTCAAAGCTGTGAAAAACTGAGTAACCGAGAAAATACTTGTGATGGTTAATCATGACTTGATTTGCTTGAGAGATGCCTAGTATAGATATTAGTAAAATACTTTGGTATCTGGAAGATATTTGTTTCATTGCCACCCAATACCTCTGGCTCCTACACCCTTTCTTACCCCTTTTTCACAATGATCCCTAACTCTCTGGAGGACATGTACAGAATACATATTCCATTTATGGCTGAGCATTCTTCAGTGTCTTGTTCTTGTGATTCTCTCTGTTAATTTTTATTATTGCAAATAGAAGCTTCTTTGATGAGGGTTTGAAGATGCATTAAGCCATGGCTATAATGATAAGTGGTTAGAAGTCAGTTCAGAATAATATTAATAGGCTCCCCCCTCATGTCAGCAGAGTTTCTTTGTGTCCTGGCAGCCACTCCCAAATAACCACTCAGAGACTTATTATTAATTCTGAATTCTTGGTCAAAAACTTAAGTTTGTCTCCAGTCACCTCTTACAATTTAAATGAACATATTTCTATTAATCTATATGCTGCCCTGAGGCTCCTTTACCTCATCTGTGAACTTTCTTCTGCATCTGACTCCTGACTCCTCATCCTTTACTCTTCCTCTCCCCAGCATTCTCTCTGCACTGAAAATACTGTCTAGCCATCGGCCAATCAGGTTTTTATTAACGGTGAGAGCAACACATCTTCACAGTGTACAGGATTATTTCACAGCACTCCAGCACCTGTGAAATCTCTAGCCATAGGTTCATGGCCCTGATACTGGTGCCAAGTATGGGTTTCATCTTGTGTAAAAAGCCTTAATTCAAATCTGAAAGTTGTTTGTTACTTCCATGATTCTTGTGCAACTACTGAACAAGTATGCATGTCTTCCCTGGCCAGTTATTAGTGTGGCTCACAGGGTTCACAGCTGTATAAGCATGCATAGCACCTTGTGGCACTACAAACTAGCCAGTAAGCATGAAGCAGTACTTATCAGATTCCTCCATGTTCTATGAGTCAAGGCTATCTTCAGCAATAGAACATTACTGTCAAGTTCTGGCTGGTAAATGAGGGCAATGGTGACAGCCTAAAACGTTTGTGAAATGTCTAAGCCAAAATGAAATGAATGCTTGTAAAATCATTGTTTTCCATACCTAATGAAATGATGGTAATTCTGAAAGACCAACAAGACTTAGAAATGTTCACATAAACAATCCATTTAAAATGGCAACAGTAGTTTTTGCTAAGCTGGCAAGTTGCTGGGCTACTTTGAAATAATGGTGTCTTTGATTGGGGATGTGAAGCTAACACAGGATATAGAAATGGAAATTATATTTTAGTATAGTCCTGACAGTAATTACAAATGCCTCTCCATTACTACAAAGTGATATTAAAATTACCACAGTACAAGAAGCTCAGAATTAGGAATAATGAGAGGTAACCATTCCCTTGTTATTAGTCAATGTTAGATTACAACTAGTACATATCCAACACGCCTCCACATCTGGAGTCGGATAAACGCATATCCTGAGTGGGTTTTTGTTTTGTTTTTTGGTTTTTTTGTTTTGTTTTTGTTTTTTTTTTTTTTTTTGATACGTCAGGCTCAGTGAAGCTCTTTAAGTAACGCCAGGGTAGGTAGAAAACACAGATTTGTGCTTACAAGGAAACTGGATCTAGGATCCTCTGAACACATTTCTTGCATTGCTGTGGTTAGTCAGATTAAACTCCACACTTTGAGCCTCAGTTCCTATGTCCAAGACCTGCAACATCATCATCATAAGAAAATAGCAAAAGCTTGCTAAATATCAATTCACAACTTCCTATGTTCTCTTGCAGAATGAACTTATTCTTTATCTTTACAAAACATTACTAGTTCAAAACTTATCTCTCCTCGGGTATTTTCTCTGATTTCTACAAGGAAAGTGCTGCAAAGCCAAGTTTATTCATTTTGTTTTGTTTACTAATGTAATTTAACACTTTGAAAAATCTTAGCTTACCCTACAATGGAAGTTTCTAAATATTTGCTGGAAAAATGAATCAAGATCTACAGCCTGTAATTTGGTTTTCATGAAAACAGTAATGAATCATGCAAGGTTGTGAACACAATGTGCTAAAACTGTGACTGGATTCCAGGCCCATAGCATACGAATGTGTAAATTGGAAACTGCTTGCAAGCACCCTGCTTTCAGGAGGAGAGCTGATACTAAAATTTAGAGTGTTAGATCTTCTCAAAACGAAGATTAACATCCACTCAGGAAGGTACATTTTCAATTTGCACAACAGGTTCTGCTTCTAGGGTCTTTGTTTGCCTGGAAAAGATACGTTTTTGTAATCCTGACAAAGGTGCTGTATGCATCTACCTGGCATGGGGGCATTTTATCTTTGTTCATTCTTTGCAGTATCATACAGGCCTAGACATACCATGGATGTCCAATAAAAAAGATTCCTGTAGGTAGTTATGGAAAAAGATTATAGAGTCATCTTTCCTCATTATTTTTTGTTGTTTTTTTGCATTATATCAGGCTATCAAAGACAAGGCCAACAGGGTGGGAAATACAATATATCTACAACTTCCACTGCTTCAACAAAGGAATGGCTTTCTAACAAGTCAACAGTATTGCCACACACTAGTTAAGCTGGCTGTAAAATAATCAATTATTTTAACATCAGTGTCAGTAAATATATTGAACAGCATGACACTTAAGAGTAAAAAACAACAGCAAATGAAGTGAGCCATGTAAGTGAGCAAAGACAGTGTTGTGAAGATCTATATGGTTTCCTTTTCCTTAACTGTCTACATATATTAAAATGCTTCCAAACGAATGCTTAATAAAATAAATGACATCATTTAATAATGTTCGGAAATTATCATAAAATCTCAAAATACTTTTGAATAAAGTTTCTAGTCGTAATTCTCTAAATATCACATTATTTGACTTTTTCTAATTAATTATTGCAATTTTTAAGAAATGAGTACTTTTGCTCAAAGAAAGCACTTTTCATACTGAACCTTTAGCATGAGGCAAATTCGTGGATGGTTGAAAACACTTTTTTCTGATTCTTTGTGGAATAATGAGCTGGAGAGGCATTTTAAGGTACTGTGAGTGGGTGGAAATTAAACCTCTACATCAGTACATGACTCAGTGCCCATTTTACCATATGAATTAAGGGTAACTAAGAGCAAGTAACGACATACAGGCATAAATTCTTTAGTATAATGCTTGTGAAATATGATTAACAAACCAGAGATTTTAAAAAGTGTGGGGGGTGGGGGTGTGTGTGTTCGTGTCTGTGAGTTCAGATACATTTGCCACAACACATTTGTGGAGGTTAGAGGCTGACTTCAGATTGTGGTCTTCTCCTATTACCTTGTTTGAGACTGAGTCTCTTGTTATTCAGCACTGTATGTATACCAGATGCCAGATCGACAGAAGCAGAGGATTCTGGGAATTCTTGTGTCTCTGCTTCCTATCTCACCACAGGACTGCTGGAATTACCAATGAGCCTCAGACTTTTCCATGCATACTGGGGATCTGAACTGAAGTCCTCATATTTGCATGGTAAGTGCTTTATCCACTGAGCCATTTCCTCAGTCTGATAAGAGAATTTTAATCTCAGAAGGTAGCAAGTTGTAGAAAAATCAACAAGAGTAAGAGGCTTATGTGTAGCAGCCCACAAAGTAATAACTCACAATTCTTCAGTGAGAAAAGCAAATAAAGACAGGAGTGCAGGAAGTTCTCTTGGAGACTATTTCTAAAATAGCACATGACAGCACCATATCTTGCATTAGCCAGTTAAGGACAGAAATTTAATAACTGCCTTCAAGAGCGTGAAGGGCCATTATGTTGACAGTTCTGTCCTCTGCAGAGCCCAAATTCTTGGAACTACAAGAAAATTTAGAAACTTACAGATGATTACAGACATTGTCTTGAGAAGTACAGGAGATTGAGATAATCTCTCCAAAGAAAGCAAGAGAAAATTGAAAAACACTCTATCTATAACCAATAAAAATTTACCTCTGAGCACAATTTTCTAGCTTGTTGCAAAGGCTAGTAGCTACACACCTTGGAGTTAATGTCTAGCCAGAATGCTCTAGGTGATGTGGTGTTCCATTAGAATAGAGTTATGCTCGAAGAAATGGCAAGAGTGAGAGTCAACAATAAGGGGAATAATGCAAATACATATTTCCACATGATTTTATATTTATTTGCCAATATAATAAACATGACAATCTTAAGATAGACTCTCTGATTTTAGACTAAGGCTCAGAGAAGTTCAGCTTTAAAGTCTACAGTCTTCCTCAATGTCTGTAAGTAAATCTTCTGTAAGACAAAGTGTGCTTGTTTGAGAGTCTGGAAACCTTGCTTCTGCTTTTGGCTCTGCCATTAACAGGCCATATGACCCTAGAAATGTCCCTTCTTGTGTCATAGCTTTCATACCATGTTCTAAATCACTAATATTCTGTAGTAAATTTTGGACAATTCATCCTCCTGGCACTATACATAAGGAAACAAGGGTAGCCATTCAGAATTTATCAATCTCTTTCCCTGTAAATCTTCATAGCATAACAGATATGAAGAAGCTTGATTCATCTTCTTCAAAGTAAAGTTATGAGACATGTGTGGAGAGGGAATGGAAAAAGAGGGGGAAGAAGGGAGAAAGAGAAAGGGAGAGAGGACAGAAAGAGAGAGAGAGAACTTGTTTGTACTGTGTCTATTTTTTTCATGAAGTTAGATCTGGCAAATACTATGCCAGAAATTTACCTCAGAAGAGGACCTTCATTCACCAATTGCTTACCTTATTATATGCCTGGGACCATGCAATGCAGTTTTATATTCCTATATCTCCATATCCTCTCCATCACCACCCTTGTGTATTTTCATAATCTTTTTTTTGACAGATGAGAAAAACTCTGTTTGCAAGAAGAAAGGACTTGCTCAGTTATGCAGTTAAGATAAACAGAGGTAGGAATACAAAGAATGTTGCTAAATCCCAAAGCTCATGATCCATATCCTATACTTTAGGGGAATATATGTTATGTAAAAAAATATCCAGTCCCTTTGTAAAATCCTATTTTGGAAATAAAACACAAAGATAAAGAGATAAAAACTAATTCATTTTAATAGAGGCTATTTCACTCACTATTGAAATCTGCTTAACTGATGCCAGCTATACCTATTACTCATCACCACTTACCTTCCTACACAAACTGTAGATTCTGTTCTTCCTTTTTTGTAATTTACCCCCTAACTCCTAGAGGCTAAAATCAACATGTCTCCTGTATTATCTTTCTCTATGTCTTTACAGCATCTGTCAGTGCATGCTAACCCTTTCTGTGAAATATTTTTGTATATGATTTCCATCACAGAAACCTATTTTTTCTATTTGGACCTCAATGTCCTAGTCTGTACAATGTTCCCATCTAAATTACTGGACTAGAGCCATCCAAATAAGCAGCTCTGTAGTATAAGTGTCCCAAACTTCCCTTGTATTCTCTAGCACCATGATATCTATCTCTTTTCTTTGACTTACTCCATTTCCCCTGCTCCTCCCCTATCATTTCCTCATGTTTGGTTGTGAAGAGTATGTTTTCTTCCTTAATATCTGTTACATTGGCAAATTAATGTATTTACTCTTTGTGTAGTCTTGTCCAAGTACATATATTGCCTCCCATTAAACTCCAATATCAGTTAGCACTACTACTATAAAACTTAATACTTTGCTGTTTGTTAGCTTATGTTTCTCAGTGATTATCCTGTGTGTAAACCTTGCATTCTCTACTGGATGTGAGAAGAGAAGTAGCACTATACCCCTTCAATTCTCCATGGCATCTAGTATGATTGGAGAACACGTGATAATTGATAATAAGCATTGGAGACTTAATGAGATAACACTAAAGAGCAAGGTTAGGTGTATGTGTGTGTGTGTGTGTGTGTGTGTGTGTGTGTGTGTGTGTGTGTGTGTGTGTGTCTATGTCTGTGTGTACATGTGCATGTGTATGTGTATGTATGACTTTCTATTGTTTATCTATCTGCCTGGTTGTCACTTGTTACCTTACATCTAAGTGGAATAACAATGTGGCCTTATATGCCTGATTTATTTAGTTTAAAATGAGATTTTCAATGTTCATTAATGTTGTAGTAGATAGCAGTTGTTCATTTCCTTTTATTATTGAATAACACCCCTTGTAAAGATATACTACATACTTTTTATCCATCCACCAATTTGTGGATATCCTTCCAGTTTCCACTTACTGACTTTTTTATTAAAATATTTTTTATTTCAGAAACAATCTTATTTTACATATCAATCACCCCATTCCCTCACCCTCTCATTCTCCTGTGCCCCCGGCCTACCCACCAACACACTCCTCACCCACTCCCCAAGGATAGTGAGGCCTTTAATGGGGGCTCATCAAAGTCTGTCTTACCATTTGGGGGAGGGGGTTACTCTTAAGGTTAATGTTGCACAGCTGTATCAAACCTCCAGGCCAAGTTTGTCCTGCACAGATGTACTAGGCTCCAGCCTGATGAGTTAACTTGTTCCTGCCCTACTTGTACCCTTTCTGATCCTCAGATCTATCCTGAGCCCCACATACAGTGCCCTGGTCTAGTCAGGTGAGCCTGACTCACATCACTCCTAAACTCCTTATTTGGGCTAGTACTTACAACCTATGTCTATGTAGTATGTCCTATTCTCTATGTAGTCTAAGAGTTCCATCTTGGCTCACACAGCCTGCATCTGGGCAAAATCTAGTGAGTCTGACTGATCTGACATTGTCTGCATCCTCCTTAATCCTAAGATCTAGCTGGGGTCCCACATACAGTAGTTCTCTGGTTTAGTCTGGTAGAGTCACTCATATTTTGTACAATCTGCAAGTTTGGGTAAGAAAACATATCCTACATAATATCCCAGGCTTCTAAATCTCAATCAATCATATCCAACCTTCAGACCCAAGTCAGCTTGATAATTCTGTACTCCAACCCAGAATTCTGTGCCCACATCATACAAAAAGTAATGAAAGAAATTCATATTCTCAGATCTCATTGCAAAAGTACAAACAATATGAAAGATAATGATGGCATACTTCACCTATCGTGTAGGAATTTTTTTCAATGAGAATTAGGTAGTGAACCCCAAACACAGAATTGAAAAGAACAGTCACAAATATCATCAAAATTCAAGGAATTTAAAGAAGACACAGGTAAACAACTCAATAAACAAAAGAATTTCAGCAAAGTGACAGGATGCAAAATCAATTTATAAAAAGCAATAGCCTTTCTGTATACCAACAATAAATTCACTGACAAAGATGTCATGTACAGACTCCCACTCATATTAGCCTCAAAGAAATAAAAGAGGAATAAACCTAAGCAAGGTGAAAGACCTCCACTATTAAAACTGTAAATCTCTGAAGAAAGAGATTGAAAGGACACTAGAAAATAAAACTCCCATAGTCATGACTCGTAAAATTAATACCATGAATATAACATTTCTACAAAAAGCAATGAAAATATTCAACGTAGTACGAATCAAAATCCTTACAAAATTCCTCATAGAAGAGGAAAAAGTCCTAAAACCCACATTGAACCACAAAAGACTCCAGATAGCCAAAGTACTCCTAACTAAAATAAAATGGTCAAGAAAATACCATTACAAATTTCAAGATACATTACAGAGCATTAGTAACAAAACAGAATGACACCACACACAAAAAAGGTATGTACATAAATGAAAGAAAATAGAAGACCCATATATGAGAGCACATAACTACAGCCATATAAAATGCAACATCTACACCTAAGGCTCAGTGTCCATCATGGAGGGGGGAAGCAGAAGCATTTTGAGAGTCAGAGGACCAAGGAATCCACTATAAGATGGTGTCTTTTATACATGGCAGGGAAGCTGTAATCATGAAATTTCATCATTATGTTTGCCTAAATGAGACCCAAGAAAGCCAGTAAATATGTCAACAGAGATAAGAGAAATTTTACAAGGCCCCATGCCTAAACTAAGGGCTATAGATATCCAATGCCTGCTAAGAGAGGGAGAATCTCCAAGGAAGATGTTTGTGATAGATTATCCAACCCCAAAATGTTAGTCCTAAACACATACCCAACTGAGCAACACAACATGAACTCAGTAGAGGATATGTTCATAAATATATGTATAAAGAAATCAGAAATTTCTAAGAAGGAACAAGGGAGGAGCTGGAAGGGAAAGTTGGGGTGGAAATGTTAGTACATTCATGTATAAAATTCTCAAAAACCAATTTAATTACAAAAATTTCATATGTAATCCCATACAGTGTTGGTGCACATCTTTAACCTCAGCACTTTGGAGGCTGAGACAGGTGGATCTCTGTGAGTTCAAGGCCACCCTGGTCTACAGACTGAGTTCCAGGACAGGCTCCAAAGCTACAGAGAAACACTGTCTTGAAAAACGAAAATCAAACCAAAACAAAATTCTTATGTAGGCTCATAAAATAGAATATATTAAAATACACTTATAAGAGCTGAAAAGAACCATGGTTAATACAATCATAAAGAATGAACATCTAGAATTGGGTGCTATGCAAATACTCCAAACAGCCTATTAATTGAGTTTTGGGGACGTTGGGGAGTCAAGGCACAGATTTTATGAAGTCCAGTATGTGCAGTATGACTGCACTAGTTGCCTGCTAATGTTTCTTCAGTCAGCTAGTTTGACCAAAACAGAAAGAAAACTAGATAGAAGCTAGTTCTCCAAGCTTGTTAAAGGCACATCACATTTCTTCCCTAATATCTCACAAATGACTTTTATGTCATTGACTTGAACCACTCATCAACAGGAGACAAATCATGTGAATGTAGCATGTCAATCTAGTATGGATTCTGATCTAAACAAATCATTTTGATAATCCAGTTTCTCAGAAACTTGAGGAAATTTATCATAGATTATTAATAATAAAAAGGAATAATTAAATGTTTGAATCAGATGTGATTGTAAAATTGCACTTTTGCAAAATAATTATAATCACAGGTGAAGACAAAGACATAGTATTTTAGTTTTCTTTAAAATATGCTGACAGATTAGTTTGATTAGCAACCCTTGTTACGATAAATCTTTTTGCCAAAAGCCACCTGAGCCCCACCGCCATGTGCAAGCTTTACGCCAGCCACCTGCCCGAGTTAGGCCCAAATGAATACACAGAGAGACTTGTATTAGTTACAAAGCTGCTTGGCCAATGACTAGGATTTTCATTTGTTAGCTCAGTCTCAGTCAATTACTATACATCTATATATTTTATTAGACTTATCTTATTGGATGCTTTATTGGCGTCCCTCCTTGCTGGTGAATCACATCGTACCGCTGGAGAAGGAGCCGAGGGGAAAAGACAGCGACACTTCCTTTTTCCTCTTCTTAAATATGAGTCTCCTTGCTATGTCACTTCCTGTCTGGAACACCACTTCTCTACTACATTTCCCAGAATCCTCTTTGACTCCTAGTCCAGCCTAACCTGCTGTCTCATTGGCCAAGCAAGTACTTTATTTATAAACATACACAGAAGTACTTCCCCCATCAAACCCTTGACAATTTCTTTTCAGGGTCTTAGATAGCCCAGATTGGTCTCAAATTTGCTAGGTAACTAAAAGTGATCTTGACCCCCTGATCTTCCTGTAGCCATCTTTCAAATACTAGGATTTACATGTGTGTGTCACAGTTCCAAGCTCATAATCTTGACGATGTTCAAAGCTCTGCCTAGAAATTTCTGGGAATTCATCAAACTATTCTAGTTTTCTTTGTATCTGAAGTTTTCATAGTTTAAAAAGCTGATTTTGCTGTATGTTTTGCCTCTACTTTATAATACAGGATATAGCCCTTACTCCCTCAGGTGTCAGTATCTACAAAAGACTAGTGTAGAATACTATTTAATCCTTTATTTTTTGTAACTCAATAGTAGAATGAAATGTGCATTTAACTACAAGCTGTGGAAAATAGGAAGATCACTTCACAAAAGCAGAATTTTCAAGTTGCTTTGTGCCTCTGTTAGATGAACTTCTCTTTTGGTCATTTGTGTATAGTGATGGAAGTATGGAGCATTTCATGCAAAATGGGATGTATTGTTGACATAAGATGAAACAAATACCAATACTCAAATAAGTACAAATGGTCAACAGGAATGTGTGAAAAATTCACATATAATAAAACCAAGACATGATACATTTCTTTTTGTTCCTCACATTGGAAACAAGTTCACAATTTGTATGATATTCATTATTGTTTACAGTTTGAAAACAACACACTCACATAGCTTGTTGTACAGATTTTCTAGAAACAGTTTAAGAATATATACAATAGCCTTAGAATATGAATGTATATATTCCTTGATTCAGAAATTCCACTTGTAGAAACTAGTAGCAAGAAATAGTCAAGCAATATGAAGAAATAGTTCTATACAAAAATCACTACATCGTATCTCTCCAACAACACTCCTCACCCTTAAAACATCTTCTCCCTAATGTTGTCTCCTTTTTTAAATAAAAATGAGTACTATCTATATTATGCACATGACTGTGGAGTCATTCAATGGAGTATAAGTAACATACCAGTAAACAGTCCCTCTCCAGATAAAAATGACTTTCCATCTCTCAACAACTAGGCAACTATCAAGAAGACATATGGCTGGGTGTTGGTGGTACACACCTTTAATCCCAGCACTCAGGAGGCAGAGGCAGGCAGATCTCTGTGAGTTTGAGGCCAGCCTGGTCTCCAGAGCGAGTGCCAGGATAGGCTCCAAAGCTACACAGAGAAACCCTGTCTGAGAAAAAAAAAAGAGCACATATGCTAAGGGTGGGATTTTAAGAGATCCTCCCATCTCTGTTGTAGAATGTTTAACTGAAATTGTCTTGTTCTGGACTTTTGCAGGTATACACAGCTGTTGTGTGTTCATGTGTGCAATAGCAGCCATGTCATATCCAGAGGACAGCAGTTCACAGCCATCATCTCTGGCTCTTACATTGTCTTTGACCCCTCCTTCTTGATGTTTCCTGAGACTTTCAGGAAAGGTTGATATCAGTGTTCCATCTACAACAGAGTACTGTTGGTTATTCTCAGCATCATGAATAGTTGCAATGATATAGAAAACCTCAGTTGGCCAAGCTATACAACTGTCACACATATGTAGAGGGCCTAGGTTGGTCCCATGAGGACTCACTCCTTAGCTGTTGGTTCAATGTCTGTGAGCTCCCATAGGCCCAGGTTAGTTGTTTCTGAGGCTTCATCAAGCCTTAATAAGAGTTTATGGGATTAGTGCTAACTCAACTTGATATGCCATGCTTTGTTGACACCCATGGGAGCCCTGCTCCCTCCTGAACAGAAACAGAGGTGGGGTGGATCTGGGAGTTGGGTGGGGGAGCAGAAGGGAGGTAGGGGAGGGAAAAGCAGGAGAGAAGGGAGGGGGAACACTGATGGGGATATAAAAGAAATGAATAAGTTAATTAATAAAAATATCAGATACCAGATGCTGTATACACTTAAGTTGGTTGGGAAATAAAACCATGAAAGTCTTACCCTAAGAAACAGATAGCTAATACAATCTTTTTGCTTACATTCTGTAACTATGCTTACTGCTGGAAATTCCAACTCATGATCTTTAGTCACACAAGTTAAGATTTGAACCCACAAATGACAGAAAATATTAGAAATTATGCTGGTTGGCCTATAAATGCTGTAATAAAATGTGAATCAAGACTCAGTCTATGGAGGCTATTCCACTGAATGTGAGCTGGTCTGTATAAATACATTTGAATCTCTGGTTGGTGTCTTGTGCCAGTTATTAGTATGGTGTTTCCTGTTGCAATTTTTCCTTAACAATGTTAACCATTACCTACTGAAATAAGCGTCTCTGATGAGGCTGAAAGCAATGCAAATCTATGGATATAAACATATATATTTTGAAAACATGACTATTTAACAAACTAACATTGTGGTCCCATAACTTCACCAACCTTGAGTTTTCTACACACACACACACACACACACACACACATATATATATATATATATATATATATATATTTAATCTTCCTTTATGGAGCAGGTCTTAAATCCAATCAAGAAAGTGTTTGATTTTTTCATAAAATGCATTGTCATTATTACACCAGTAAGCAAGTCTTGCCTCCCTGGTCAGTATTATAAGATGTAGGGTATAGAACAGGGTAAGATCATTGATATCTTTTGTCTCCAAACAGCCTACATAGCACCTTCTAGCACTAAGAAAGCTGACTAGTAGGGAGAGAGTTTCCTAGTCAGCTCAAGGCTGATTTCTCTACTTCCTGCAAGCAGTCTGTGGTGTCTTCAGTAACCAAGTCTTACAATGTATTTATTATAGGTAGAGAAGAGCAACAATAGCCATATTGTTTTAGATGCTTGTGGGATCTTCCTGAAAAATAACTCCTAGAGAAGTACCAAGGGGCTGGCTCTGAAATTCTCACTTAAAAACCCATGTCTTCTGGGAACAACCTTGCTCCTTGTTCACTCATGTGGGTACTTTTATTCAAACTTGTTTTTAAAAATATATTTTAGCTGTGGATGTCTGCTTCTGCTTCCATAAGCTACTGGATGAAGTCTCTAGGATGGCATACACTGAACTGAATCCTGGAACTCAGTTGCAGAGAGGGAGGAGTGATGAGCAATGGGGTCAAGACCAGGCTAGAGAAACCCACAGAAACAGATGACTGGAACAAGGGGTTGCTTATGGACCCCAGACTGATAGCTGGGAAACCAGCATAGAACTGTTCCAGACCCCCTGAACGAAGATGTCAGTTCGGAGTTCTAGTTAATCTATGGGACCTCTGGTAGTAGATCAGTATTTATACCTAGTACATGAATTGACTTTGGGAACTCATTCCAAATAGAGGGATATTCTCTCAGCCTAGACACACTGGGGAGGGCCTAGTTACTGCTCCAAATGATATGACAGACATTGAAGATGCCCCATGAAAGGCCTCACCCTCCCTGGGGAGTGGATGGGGGATGGGATAGTAGTTTGCTGTGAGCAGGGGAGGAGGGGAGGGAGGGGGAACTGGTATTGATGTGTAAATGAAGCTTGTTTCTAATTTAAATTAAAAAAGAAAAAATAAGTCTGCCAATATAAAAGCTTCCTTGTGGATTAGTGGTAATTCATAAGGTTTCTCTATGCATCCTTATTTTTGCAAACTCACCCCATCCCTGAATTTTCCCATTCCTCTGCCTTCACACCTGCTTAAACTTTGAGGTGACTGGGTCCCACACATTTATTTCATATTGCACATGTTCTACTGCCCCCTTTTATATTTCTTCTGGGCTTGGATTGCAAGATTTTAGGTTCTTCTGTTACTTCTTAACACTCACTTTATGTTGGTAAACATTTCCTTTGCCCTCCCATTTTCCCATTCCTTTCACCATACAACCTATTTTAATCTTTATGATCCAAATATTCTTCATTTATACTTACATTTTGTCTGCATTTATTATCCCTTATTAACGTTTCCTCCACTAATGACTTATTACTAGATTCCTGCATAAAACAATATATTTGAAAGTAAGATAATCATATGAGAGAGATGCAAAAAGTAGTTGTCTTCTGAAGCCATTGTTTCATAACCTGTATAATTATTTTCCAGTTCTGTTCATGCTCCTGAAAATTTAATTATTTTATCTCACTTACAGTTGAATAAAATTCCTATATATACATATATATTTTTTCATTATCCATTCATAAGTTGCTGAACATCTAGGTTTATTTCATTTCTCATCAACTGTAAATAGAGCAGCAATGAGCATGGATGACTAAGCATTTGCAGGAAAACATAAAGTCAGTTATGTGTATGCCAAGGAATGGTATAGCTGGGTCATATGGTAATTCTTCGTTTAGCTTTTGATAAACATCTAGAATAATTGCTGCAGTTTTCACAAGATTAATTCTTCTAATCCATGAGAATAAGAAGCGTTTCCATCCTCTGTGTGTCTTCCTCAACTTTTTTAGGGATCTTAAAATTTTCCTATAAGGCATTTTCTATAACCCTGATTAAGTATATGTGGGGGGGTTGTTATGAATAGGTATGATTCCCTGATTTCTTCTTCACTATGTTTGTCATTGATATATAGAAATTTTATTGATTTTATTTTGCATCCTTTTACATTACTGAAAGCATTGGTTAGCTCTATGAGTTTTATTACATGAAATCTATAAAGACTTACATATAGAATCATATCATCTATAATAACAAATATTTTTACTTCTTTTCTTATTTCCTAATGGTATATTCTCTTCTTTTGCCTTACAAGGACTCACCTTTTTACAGATTTGTAGTCTTTTGACTATAGGGATAGGCAAGACTTAAGACATTGAATATGCTGATTTGAATCTCAGTTCCAGCAATTTCTTAGCTCTGTTGCCTCAGAAAAGTTATATAGATCCTATAAACCTCAGTTTCTTCATGTTAACATTAATGCAGATTAAGTGACGGACTATGTAAGCACACCCAAAATGGGGTTTGGAATAAGGAAGCACTACACTAATGTTGCTTAAGCAAAAATAATGAGATTGTTGCAATTTTATCTACAATATAAAATGTTGCATATAAAATTGATGCAAAACAATATCTAGTTTAATAGATCATGAATGATCTAACTTCTCCCATTTGTATAAATAGATTTAAGCAGAATTCACATTGTTACACAAAATGTAATATTATTATATAATTATTTATTAAAACACCTTTAGCATGCTGGGCACAAAATTTCTCTTAACATTCAAGAGACTGAAGCAGAAGACTTAGGAGTTAGAGACCATTCTAGTCTACACAGAAAGACCCTGTCTTAAAGAACAATAATCATGCCATTCATTTTATGCAATCATACAAATTTTTAAGCTAACCATACTATATTAAGACATAAACACATTTTAAATATATAAAAATTTAAAAATCTAAAGGGAAGTAGTAAATTACCAATGGTGGCCAAGTAGAGAAGAGGTTAGGAATGTGTTAGTTTCATTTTTCTTTCTGTTTTCTAAATCTGCTTCAATTTTCTGGTATTACTCCTCTAACAAATTACAAAATTGAAATCAAAGTAGCATATAGATATATTTAAGTTACAATATTAAACAAAATGAAAACTTGGATCACACCATAGGATCACACACATTTGACATCTTTTTTTCCATATATTTTTATTGAAAATAGATTTTTCTCTCATACAATACATCCCAACCACAGTTTACCCTCCCTCCACTCCTCCCAGCCCCCATTCCAACCTCTCTCTCCGCCAGTTCCACTCCCTCCTTCAGAAAGGAGAAGGCCTCCAAGAGACAACAGTCAAACAGGGGAAAAAACAATATAGACTAAAACAAGACAAAAGCCCTCATATCAAGTCTGGAAAAATTTTAAGCAGGAAATTTAAAAAGTGGCAACAGAACTATATGTTCCAAACAGGTTTTATTCAGAAAGCTATATTAAAAGAAGCTTTTATTCTTGCTTTAAATTTAAAAATCTTGTACAATGTGATTTTATTACTCTTATAATTTTCAAAACATAGATTAATGATGAAAACTACCTAGGAATTTGGAATGCATTTGTTAATACAAGAGATAGCAGCACCTCAGACAATATTCTGAAGATATGGCTGTAATTATATAAAAGTTATTCTCTCTGTGTGTAACACAATATTAGAAAAAAACCTGCTAAACCCCAGTGTCAGGGTGGTAAGTAAGGCTGGCTGTTTCTCTCTCTCTCTCTCTCTCTCTCTCTCTCTCTCTCTCTCTCTCTCTCTCGGCAGTGCTGTGGGGATCTCTCCTTGCTAAAAAATAATCTACCATTAAACTGCAATTTATTATCTGATATCAAAATGTAAATGTCATTTTTAATAAAATAATTGTTTGAAACATATAAAAGAAATATGGATAGAAAACATGATAGGCTACAATAATGTAATCGACCATGCTCTTTTTGCATTTTGCTATTACTTTAAAGTATATGCACATTCAGGAAAGACTAAAGTGAAATAAACAGAATAATCAACTGTGGCTTGTGCTCCAGTGGCAGCGTTTTTATATTTTGTTCCTTGGGTTTCTCTGTACTTTTCCAATTTAACAAATATTTTTAATGAAAAGGTTAAACCAGATAAGATATAATAGATAAAATGTTGGAAGAGCTGAGGTGCAAAGTTCCCCAGTGTGCAGTCCAGTTAGAACTTTGAAAAATGAAATGGAAGATCAGAAGTGGCTGACTCACTGATCATTAGCTTGCTGCTGGTGCTTCCACCTAACAAGCTAATTCAGCCAATTCTACTTAGAGTGGAACATTAAGCAAATAATGTCATCTCAAGTCTTTAAATTGTTCCCTGGGTAAAGACAGGACTGGGAGTTCGTGATGTCTAAAAATTTAACTAGACATTTACCACTCACTCCCTCCAGAAAAGAGAAAAGACTTCAGGCTTAGCAAGGATAAAGCCCCTGCCTAAATAAAGTGCCTGAGACCACATGTTGGTGGTCTACACTCAATGTTGACTACTCTGGAAACATTGAGTGAGTTTGTGATCCTCTTTCAATAGCTCTTTCATGTCCTGACAGCCTTTTGTTTTTTTAATTTGATTGCCATTCAAGGGTTCTAACATTTCATAGTCCCAACTCAAACCAGTCACCATGTTGAATCCTGATCATGCATACTCCTGTCTGTTTCTCCTAAATTTCTGGATCTTTCCTCCCCTTTCTCTTTCAGGAGTGTTTCTAAAATGAAGCTTTTGCAAAGTTTTAGCTAAGGATTCCTCTAGGGTTAATAATAACATTGCATTATGAATACACGTTGGCATCTACTAGTTACCATTCAAGAAAGAAGTAAGGGATGGTTGGTAGGATTTCACATTACCCTAATCAGAATAGCCAAGATTAGTAAAACAAATGACATCAGATGTCAGGGATGTGGAATGTTTGTTCGTTGCTGGTAGGACAGGAGTCTCCATGATTAGGATTCAACATAGTGACTGGTTTGAGTTGGGACCATGACATGTTACAACCCTTGAATTATAATCAAACTAAAACAACAAAAGGCTGTCAGGACATGAAGAGAACTGTTGAAAGAGGATCACACACTCACTCAATGTTTCCAGAGTATTCAGGCACCTTATTTAAGCAGAGGCTTTATCCTATCTAAGCCTGAAGTCTTTCTCTTTCCTGGAGGCGGTGAGTGGTAAATGTCAGTTTCTCCTAAATTTCTAGATCCTTTTTCCCCTTTCTCTCTTGAGATAGTTTCTAAAATGAAGCTTTTGCAAAGTTTTGTCTAAGGATTTCTCTAGGGTTAAGAATAGCATTGCATTATGAATACACTTCAACATCTACTAGTCACCATTCAAGAAAGAAGGGATGGGCGGTAGGACTTCACGTTACCCTAATCAGAATAGCCAAGGTTAGCAAAACAAATGACATCAGCTGTGAGGAATGTGTAATATTTGTTCATTGCTGGTAGTGCTGACAACTGCAATCTATTATTAGTATTACTACAGTGATACTTGCTCAAATATATGCAAGTTGAAACTAGCCAAGATGTCCATCAACTGATGAATGGATGATGAAAGTATGGTACATGTACAAAATGGAATATTATGCACCTGTTAAGAAAAATGAAATTATAAAATTTGCAGGTAAATAGATGGAGCTACAAATAATCTTCCTGAGCGAGGGAAGCCTGTTCAGAAAAGAAAGTATTGTATGTTTTCTTTAATGCTGAAATTAACTTTTAATATGTGTATTCATTTAGAATATCCATAGAACTTAAGCATCTAGTAAAGGATGAAGAAGGGTAAGAATCTTTCAAGGAAGGGGAGATAGAATATAGTGTAATGAAAGCATGAAGGGCAAATTAAAACAGCAGATTAAATGAGGTGGAGGATGGGAGGGAAGGGTAAAAGAGACAATGTGTGGAGAGATAACTAACACTAAAGGCCATTTGAAATTCCACATGAGAACCAACTACTGTAGAAGCTTTGTAAAATATGTTCATCTATAAATGAAGTAACCATATAATGGGGGAAACAATATAACAACTTGACACAATATTCTACCAAATCAAACCCTCAGTACCAGGAATGAATTACACATTTTTTGAGTTATTAGATTTCCTTAGGTCCCCCAAAATATTACAGTCTATTGCTAATGTTATTTTTTGTCATTCACAACCTGATGAACATTAATATTGTATTGCTGAAGACACTGCATCATTTTGACTTAGTACATGGAGAAATTAAGATGGTACTCAATTTGAAACTTCACCCTTACTGATTAGCATTTTCAGTGCTGGAAGATTCTATACATGCTACCTGGAGGACAAAACACACATCAATCTCAGTCAACTATGACTCCTGCAAGCTGTAATAGCAACATGACTGCAAGATATACCCATTGGTGCGATGGTGTTGTGTATGTTATGAGAGTAACCAATGACTTTTTAATTGGATATAAGGTCTACTCCATGAGATGGAACCCATGCACAATACAATTAATAAAGTCAATAACCTGAGACTTGAAGGCCCTAGGAGAAAACCTACTGACACTATTCTCCTTTGTGAACAGAGCAGTAAAACAGCTCCTAATGATGTACAGCTATACTCACACATCAATGAATTGATGAAAATTAATCAGGGAAAGATATTCTTGCAGTAGATAGTAACTAACATAGAGATCCACAACCAGATAATGTGTAGAATGAGAGATTTGGGAGTACTCACCTACAAGTGAGATGACTTTTCCATACTCTTCATCTTGAGACTTATGGATATATGTGGAAGAAGAGGTAAAAAGATTGTAAATGCCCAGGTGTAGTCTATTATTTTAAGGAAACAGTGTCTTTCAGAAACAATGGGCTGATACACATATGGACTCAGAGTCTATGACCGTGTGCACAAGATCTGCACAGGATCAAGCCATTAAAAAATTCTCATGAGAATTATGAGAAGTAGGTCTAATGTGCCATCACTAGCCAAAAAGATTCATAAAATTCATAGCTACAAAGATAAGGAAAATAAGTTTTATTTAATGTGGTAACCCTGTGTATATTAACTACACTCTAGGGCATGCCTCATTCCCAGAAGTAGTTGGCCCACACAAATAGGACTCAGTTTTTGTGTTTTATTTGTGTTTTGAGATATTAATATAATAACAACAATTTCACTGCCTTTTCCTCTTTTTAAGCCCTCCCTGCTCTCCTTCAAATTCATTGCCTTCCTAAAATTAATTGCTATTACATAGATATATGTATATACATACATATCTCTATATATAATGAGCTTAGTCAATATAATGTTACTTGTGTATATGTTTTCAGGGATGACCATTTGGCACTGGACAACCAATTGATGTGCTCTTCCCTGGGTAAGACCACCTCCACATTCCCAGATTTCCCAAGTTCCCTACATTTATTTGTGTAATGTTGAGGCCCCATGAGCTTTTTTTCTATCCATTTGGCATGTCCAGTGTTGTTGTCCTTGTTTAGCTTACATTTGTACAGTGATGTTGTCGAGATTTTAGTGGGTGTACATTTTGACATTACTTGGAGACAGAGTCTCACAGAAAACTCCCTGATTCCCTGGCTCTTACAACATTTCTTCCCCATATTCTACAATGCTCCATGGGCCTTAGAAGTAGGACTATTTTATAGGTATATCCATTGGGACTAGGCTCCACAACTCTGAGTTTTGATGGGTTTTGTTTTTCTGCAGTGGTCTCTATCTGTTGCAAATAAGACTTTACTTGATGAGGAGTGAAGATTAAACTTAACTGTGGTTATAAGGGCAAGTGTTTATTGATTGTTGTTAGGGATTGTGCTGGTTTTAGCAATTAGAGGTTATGAATTCTCCTCCAGTAGCAATGACTAAATTATCACTGAGTAGTTAGCTAAGTTTCCAGTACCAGGAATGGTTTCTCTCTTATTGAGCTAGTCTTAAATCCAGTTAGCAAGCTGTGAGTTACTTCCAAGGTATGCATGCCACTGCTTCACACTTGAGGTTATCTTACCATCCTAGTCATTGATGTGGTTCATAGGTGTCATAGCTGGGTAGGGCTGCCTCTATCGTTTGGAAGAGTTCATGAAAATTTCTGGTCTCATGAAAGCTAAGCCACAGGTATGTGAAATTCAGGCTACTTCTAGCTCAAAAACATCTTGACCCTATTTCTGAATTGTGTGGTGCAATTAGTAATAGGACTTATCTTCTGCTTCTGGGGAGCAAACAATGGGTATATCATTAAGCTGTATGTTGTGAAAGTCTCTTCAACAACACTGGCTAACAACTCAAAAAAGATCTTCTCATGCCTATTATGTCTAAAAAAGCCACAGGAATCATACCATTAATTATCTACCTAATTATGAAAAATAAAGAAAGAAAATCAAGTAAGAAAGAAAACCATGCATCCTAAGAGAAGTAGAGAACTATGTGAGTTCAGATGGAGGCAGTAGAAATGACAGCAGTTGTTTATTTGTCAGATATATATATATATATATTATATATATATATATATATATATATTCTGACACTATTCTCGATATATTATATATATATATATATATATATATATATATATATATATATCGAGCCAGTTTTTCATGAATTACCAGTTTATATCCATTCTCTAGATATTTGGAGAACTACATTCTTTTGGTCTGTGTCCACACTAAAGGTATTTTAAAAGAATACCCCAGACACACCAAGTGAGTTCCATCCCGTAACTTTACATAATAAAAAAAAATGAGGGCAGCTCAGAAGCTCAGTGTATGATTCTGAACATGAAGAATGGAAAGAGCATATTTTGGTGGGTCTGAGTAGGAGATAGGGATAAGAAGTTACAATCCGTCCCCTAAAGCCAAGAAAAGTAACTAGACCAAGTTCTTCAGACCTTATCATAAGAAGAGACAATATTTTACTATATTTTTAGTTTAAAAATATTGTAGGACAGTAAATGCTAAATGAAAATTCATCTCCTTTGACTTAGTAATTTATATCATCTGACTCCTTCTTCAATACCACAGGGAAATACATGTATTTGGAAGCTAATGTTTTTAAATTCAGTATATTTTTCTCCAAATTGAAAGCTGTTTCAGCATCACTGATGAAACAAAGCCCTTTTCTAAACCTGTCCTCATGAGAGATGTGACTCTGTAACTTTTTTGCTATTGTTGTAAAACTATGTAATTTATGCAATAACATTTCTAAAGAACTTGTTCTTATGAAGGAAAAGAGTAATTACAAAGTTAAACTGCAAGAAGTTAATTTAGTTTCTTCTACCTAATAGGCCAACTGGTCTATTTAAACCTAGCATTTCTCACTCTCTATCTCTCTCACACACAGACACACGCAAACACCCCATCTGTGTGTGTGTGTGTGTGTGTGTGTGTGTGTGTGTGTGTGTGTGTGTGTGTGTGTACATGACAGTTCCTGTATCATATAAAATTTTCTATTTATCTTATTGTGATTTTCATGCAGCATCAACTGACATTGTTCAGGGTTAGGAAATAAGATAGCAACTGTGTCTATCATCATATCCAGTGTTTACTTTCCATGCTTTCTATAGGATAATTGTTTACTACTCAAATTATATTTTGAAATAAACTTTAAAGAAAACATTGGCCAGACAATACTTTTATGAGAGAGGTGAGTCTTCTGATAGTACACAATACGACAAAAAGCATCAGGATTAGGAAAGGGTATGCTTTCCTATAATGCAGCTACTTATGAGACACTTCACACACATGAACTCACAGTGGCTGTGACTACATGATATTTTAATATATTGTTTATTATAACTAAATAGTCTGATGCTATAAGGAAGCAGTGTTTTCTAGACATTGCAGGGCAGTTTCACATGTGAACACAGAGTAGTTGTGATAGCATCCACAAGATTGTACAAACTGAAGCTTGTGATGATATTTTGTTTGTGATCTAACAAATAAAGCTTGTCTGAAGGTCAGAGTGCAAAGTTAGCCACACTAGTTAGCAACAAAGGCCAGGCAGTAGTGGCACCCACCTTTAATCCCAGAAGCCACACTAGTTAGCCATAGAAGCCAGGCAGTGGTGGTACACACCTTTAATCCCAGCATTCAGGAGACAGAGGCAGAAGGATCTCTATTAGTTCAAGGCCACCCTGGACTACAGGAAAATGATCCAGTTTAAAAGGGGTACAGTGTTCACATAAAGGTGATCCCAGCACTTGGAGTAACACACCTTTAATACTAGCACTAAGGAGATGGAGAAGGCATATGGCTGGATGGAGGGAGGAATATAAGGCAGGAGGAGACAGTATCTCATGCCAGTCTAGGCAGTCAATCTGAGGCAGCAGTCTAGACAGTCTAGGCAGTCTGAGGTAGTAAGTCTGTGCACTAAGTCTGAGGATTCATGGAGATCACATCCCTGATTTGGTCTGAGGAATAAGCAAAAGCCAGTGGCTGGCTGCTTTGCTTCTCTGATCTTTCAGCTCCCCCTCCCTGATATCTGACTCTGGGTTTTTATTATTAATACTAATTAAAATCCGTGCTACAGAAACCTGACAAAACTCCAGCATGAAGGAGAAAGTTCATGAAATCCTTCTCCTAGCTAAGGACTATTGCTGGGAAAGCAAGAATCTCTTGTCTTCAAGGGTGTAGCTTCTTGGAGCTTGGCCCTCCTCCAATAGAAGGCCACAAATCCAATAAATTACATTTGATGAGTTTTAAAAAAATAGGACACAAAATTGGATGGGTAAGAAAAGAAGGCAGATATGAGAGGAGTTGAGGAAGAGGGTGAATATAATCAAAATACAAAATACGTTGTATGAAATTCTCAAATAACCAATTTAAAAGAGAAAAAGTAAAAGATTTTTCATTATATCTCAGTAGTCAGATATTATAAACCTGAAGAACAAATGTCCCAGTTATTTATATCAGAGCACTAGGGTAACTATCACACCTATTATTTATTTGATAACTGTGTACTGACCACTTGCCAAGTTCCAGGCAGTAAGGTGTGTGCTCTGAAGGTGCAAAAATCAATGTAATTTAATCCATGATTCAGCAAGTTTAAAATCTAAAAAGAAAAATATTAATGAATACATGGTTGACATGGTAAAAGCTGTGGCAGTTATATTTACTTTAGGATAGTATTTCATAATCAGAATAGAAGCTACAAACTGGAAAACAGCTATAATGGCAATTAATTATATTTAATTGAGAAAGTGGAGGAAATAAAGTGTTTTGTACATGTGTGTAAAATGAAAGACACTTCAAAATTTTGAAAGACCAAGAACTAGAAGAGAAACCATATATAAAGTGAAAGTAAAGTGCTGGCGTGTGAGAGACAGTATTCTCTGAAGATGGCAGTGTATATGTTTGGTAATTATCACCCAATTCAAAGCTGAGAATTTTGTTTGTTTTACCAAACTATTTATTACAGTTTCAAGAATACAATAATGAACCAGTGCTTTTTGAAAAATCATTTATATAGTTGAATGGTTTATATTTCTTCAATAGAAACTTGCATACTTTAATTTTACATTAAAAGAGTAAACACAATATTTATAACAGTTTTGGAATAATTGCTCCAAGCATCCTAATTTCAAGAATATTATTTATTCCTCATAACACCATAAATAAATACTATTAATAGCATTTTCCAGGACAGGCTCCAAAACAATATAGAAAAATCCAGTCTCAAAAAACAAAAAATATTTTAATTTGAAATGATCAAATTGAAGTATAGATTTGTTATATCAAACTATTTCAGTTTGAGTAATTTTAAAATTATTTGATATTAACAATTTTATGGTTTATTCCATTTGCTGTCTCATATACTATCACACACAAACTCAAGCATGAACATGTACACACACACACACACACACACACACACACACACACACTCAAAGGTAAATTTGAACCTTAGTATGTAGCTTCTAAAACCCATGTGCTGAACAGTATTAGAATCTATAACTTTGTCTAGACATGCAAAATATCATTTTTCTAAACAATAGGCCTTAATTTAAGTAGTTAATACCAGATCCAGACTCAATACTACCTTAAGGCTAGGGTCCTCCCATAATTTACTGGTGTAGTTATCTGAAAGAAATGCAGCTTCCAGATAGTTTGTGAAATGAAATGTGCTTTAGACAAAGAATCCCAGATGAAGTAAGCAGATAGACAAACTTTCTAGGGGACAATATTAGCAAAGAAAGAGGATACTTAGTAAAAGAAGTGCAAAACTGAAAATAATAGATAAGAATGGCTTCATGGTGTTTGAATGCAGGAAACAAGAAACTTATAGATTAGTTTAAAAGGGAGCCATGATGTTGGATGATAGAAGTACTAACCAGTTGATTTGCCTGTAAGAAAATTTCTCAGTTATGGTTATTATTCCTGTGATTAAAAAGCAGGAGAGAAGTTTATTTTATTTTATGCTTCCAGGTAACAGTGGATTGCTAAGGGAAGTCAGGACAAGAACTCAAAGCAGGAACCTGGAGGCAGGAACTGAAGAAGAAGCCATGGAGGAGTGCTGCTCATTGACTTTCTCTCAATGGATTGCTCAGCCAGATTTCTTAGACCATCCATTGCCATTCATTACAGTGTGTTTGGCCCTCCCACATCAATCACTAATTTAAAAAATCCTTACACACTTGCCTACATTTTAATCTTATGGAGAAGTTTCCTCAGTCTCCTCTTTTCAGATAACTCTACCTAGTATCAAGATTTATATATATATATATATATATATATTATATATATATATATACACTCATAATAGAGTAAATATATTGCATAATAGAGCATTGAAGAAGAAAAAATAATTATGGAAAAATAAGGTCAAAGAAAGTAGGATTAGTACCCAGCTTTCCATTATTCCTTTCGTTTATGGAGCAAGATCCAGGAGTTAAATAAGTTCAAATTCAACCTCTATATGATGAAGGGTAAATTTCTCTGGGTGCTTCACTCCATATAGGCAGTTAATGGGTTGAGTAATGTGTTCTTCAAGGTCTCCCCAGTACCAGAATTCATTTTCTTTTCATTCGTTCATTCATTCCTTCCTTCATTCATTCATGTATTCATTATTAGTTGAAAATGTAAGTTGGGCATTGTGGTATTTTGCTTTGTGATCCTGTAAGAAACACTGTGACTAAGAGCAACATGGTGAGGAAAAGAAGGTTTATTTCAGTTAACATGTTACAATCTGTCATTAAAGGAAACCAGGGCAGGAGCTCAAGACAGGAAACTGAAGGCTAGAACTGAATAAAGTCCTTGGAGAAATGCTGCTTACTTACTCACTCTCAGGCTCACATACAGCTACCTTTGTTACACAGGCAAGGCCCACCAGCCTAGGGGCTGGTATAACCCACAGTGGGATGGGCATGCCTACATCAATTCCAAATCAAGATAATATCCAGGAGACAAACCAACCAGCAACGCTAAAGGAGGCAATTCTTCAATTAAGGTTCCTTCATCCCAACTGTACAAGTTGACAATAAAACTAACCAGGAAAGTGTTGTGGAATATAATACTGCATTTGTTCATGTTGTGGAATATTATTTTAACTACATAAAGGTATGCTACATTTGTTTATGCTGCATTTGTTTAACTATGTAAAGATGTGCTACATTTATTTATTTGTTTTTGTTTAATATATAAAGATGTGTTGCTGTTTCACCTCCCCTGCTAAGGCGCCTGATTGGTCTAATAAAGCTGAAGAGCCAATAGCTAGGCAGTAGGAGGAAAGATGGTGCTAGTGGGCAGAGACAATAAGTAGGAAGAGAGAAGGGAGAAGAGAATGAGGGAAAAAGAGAAGAAGACACCCAGGGCCAGCCAGGCAGTTGCCAATCGGCCAGATACAGAGTAGGGCATATAGAATGAAAGAAAGGTAAAAATCCCCAAAACAAAATGTAGATTAAGAGAAACAGGTTAAATTAAGATAGAAGAGCTAGTGGGACAAGCATAACAAGCATTCATAACTAATATTAAGTGTTTTGGAGTTGGTTATTAGCCCTAAAGAAAGCGTGCTCTAGAAAAGCTCTGTCTGTGTTAGACTCTGGAAATGTAATGATGCATAAGATTTATTGTGATATATTATTTATGATTTATTAAAGCTTGCCTGAAGATCAGAAAAGCAAAGCAGCTGGCCACTCGATCTCACCTCTACTGAAAGGCGATCTTGGCTCCTCAGATTCACTCAGACTACTGTGCTCTCCTCAGTGTAGCTAGAGAATCCTGAGACTTCAATGTCTTCCTATCCTCAATGTGGCTGGAGAATGAATACCTGATACTGACTACTGAAGACACTGCTCCTGAGTCCTAGGATTAAATGTATGTGCCACCACCTCCTAGCTTCTGGATGCTGGGATTAAATGTGTGTATCACCATTGCCTGATCTCTATAGCTTGAGGGTGACTTTGCTTTCTGAATCCTCAGACAAGCTTTGCTAAATCATAAATAATATATCACCACAAGATTGGTTCCTTGTTTCAAGGAACATACATTTTGGAGAGTGAGGTATGTGAGGGTAAAAAGGGGGTACACTTGTCAAGCAGGCAGTGCTATGGAACGAATACCATATTGTATGATGAAGACAGAATGGAGACTGCCATCCCTACTTGCAGTGATTGATCCTTGGAAGTATCGTAGAAGTTAAGATTCTATTTGTCTGCATGTGTGCATATGTGTGCATATGTGTCAAGAATAGGCTACACAGATATATCCTATAAAAGAATTTGTATGAAGAGATAGAGAAAATGTGAGTGACTTTAAGCCTGATATAAGGAGCTCAGATAATGGAAAACTGTGGATGAGGCCATTCTCTATTTTAGGGTGCTTTTGGTCAATATTGAAGAAATTATTGCTTAGGGCTGTAATAGCACAGTGATAACAAGACAAGAAAATGTTGAAGTATCAAGAAATAAACTCAAAAAAGAATTCAATAGCTAAATGACAAAAATTTAAAATTCCAACAAGGAACAGAGACTTTTGCACGCTAAGCCACTTTACCAGCTCAATTTTGGGGTTTTGTTTTAGCATTTACTCAGAAGTATCAAGTCAAAGCTTATTTTGTGTTTTTTATTGAAAATATCATTTCAGACAACGTATTCTGATCAGTTTCCTCTCCCTCAACTCCTCCCAGATGCTCTCCACATCTTCACCCATTTAACTCCATGCCTAATTTCAGAGACAATGGGAGGAAACTCATTCTCCCTTCAGTTACTACATGAAAATAATGAATTGGCATGTGAGACATAAAACTAGCATCATCATAAAAGCATGATTTTGTTTTTATCATAAATATCATCATCATTTAATGGAAAAAATAGACAAAAAGCAAAACTAGTGCACCTATATGGGAATAATACCAATAACTGAAATATATGAAATGATTCTTAACCTCATATATTTAAATTTAATTGTGCAAATTTAAATTTAAATATATGAAGTTTACATTTAAAATAAATAAAATAAAATTTAACAAATTTAAATCCTGCAAATCAGCATAGGAACCTGAACATTTTTCAGGGGAAAACCACGTTGTAGGTTTGAATCACAGTTCTGTCAAGTCATTTAAAAGGCTATGCTATTACAAGCACAAATTCTTTCTAAAATGGTGTGTGGAAAGACAAAGGAAGAGGAGGCTGGAAGATCTATGGACCCATTGTTGGTTTTTTTTTTTTTGTAGTTGTTTGTTTTTTTCGAGACAGGGTTTCTCTGTGTAGCTTTGAAGCGTGTCCTGGAACATGTTCTGGAGACCAGGCTGGCCTTGAACTCACAGAGATCCACTTGCCTCTGCCTCTGCCTCCCGAGTGCGAGGATCAAAGGTGTATGCCACCAAAGGTTGGCCATTATTGAGTTTTTTAATCCAGTAATGTGATGCATCTACATAGTCAGAGCTTCTTGGTTTATTTCTCTGTAACTTACTGTTAGCCCATAGTGGGGTGGATTGAACTTAAATACTGTGTTGCATAAGAATGGATATCCTTATATGAGTGAGTACATACCATGTTTATCTTTTTGTGGCTGGGTTACTTCACTCAGGAAGGTTTCTTCTAGTTCCATCCATTTGCCTGCGAAATTCAAGATTCCATTGTTTTGTTTTGTTTTTTTCTCTGCTGAGTAGTACTCCATTGTTTACTACATTTTCTCTGTCCATTCTTCAGTTTAGGGGCATCTAGGTTGCTTCCAGGTTCTGGCTATTACAAATACTACTGCTATGAACATAGATGAACAGATGTCATTGTTGTATGAATGTGCTTCTTTTAGGTAAATGCCTAAGAATGGAATTGCTGGATCTTGTGGTAGACTCATTCCCATTTTCCTGAGATCCACTTGCCTCTGCCTCTGCCTCCCGAGTGCGAGGATCAAAGGTGTATGCCACCAAAGGTTGGCCATTATTGAGTTTTTTAATCCAGTAATGTGATGCATCTACATAGTCAGAGCTTCTTGGTTTATTTCTCTGTAACTTACTGTTAGCCCATACTGATTTCCAAAGTAGCTGTAAAAGTTGGCACTCCTACCAGCAGTGGAGGAGTGTTCCCCTTTCTTCCCATCCTCTCCAGCATAAACTGTCATTGCTGATTTTTATTTTAACCATTCTGACAGGAGTATAGCAAAGGATTACCAGCCTACAATCCACACTGCCAGAGAAGCTAGGAAACAAGGAGTGCTCTAAGCAAAATATACATGGTCCCCCAGAGAAGGGGAAAGGGACAAGATCTCCTGAGCAATTGGGATCATGGGGGAGGTGAGAGGGAGTTAGCAGAATGAGAAGGGGAGAAAAGGGGAGGTGAGGAGGACATGAGGGAGCAGGAAGGTTGAGTCAGAGGAAGAATAGAGGAGAGCAAGATAAGAGATACCATAGTAGAGGGAGACATTATAGGTTTGAGGAGCGATCTGTCACTAGTGAGATTTCCAGAGATCTACAAGGATGACACCAACTAACAATCTAAGCAACAGAGGAGAGGCTACCTTAAATGTCCTCCCCTGATAATGAGATTGATGACTACCTTATATGCCATCCTAGAGCCTTCATCCAGCAGCTGAAGGAAGCAGAAGCAAACACCCACAGGTAAACACTGAACTGAACGCCTGGAATACAGTTGCAGAGAAGGAGGAATGATGAGCAAAGGGGTCCAGACCAGGCTGATGAAACCAACAGAAACAACTGACCTGAACAAAGAGGAGCTCATGGTCCCCAGACTGATAGCTGGGTAACCAGCATGGGACTGATCCAGACCCCATGAATTTGGGTGCCAGTGAGGAGGCCTCAGAAATCTATGGGGCCTCTTGCAGTAGATCAGTACTTATCAGTAGCATAGGAAAGGACTTTAGGAGCCCATTCCACATAAAGGGATACTCCCTCTGCCTAGAACATGGGGGAGGGCCTAGGTCTTATCCCAAAGGATATGACAGACTCTGAAGACCCCCATGGAAGACCTCACCCTCCCTGAGGAGGAGAAGGGCTATGAGATAGGTAGGGTGTTAGTGGGGGTTCAGGGGGGAGGGGAGGGAGAGAGAACTATAATTGACATGTAAAACAATCTTGTTTCTAATTTAAATAAAAATGGAAAAATGGATATCCTTGTTTATTTAGGGAAAGAAAAAGGTTTTCATCATATAGTTATGTATTCATTCATAAAGCTTGCTTTTTAAATATTGTTTATAAATGAGTAAATTTATGGAAAATAGGCTGAGAGTTTTAATCATGAATGGGTAATATATTTTATTATATTTCCTTTCTGTATAATGGATAGAAATCTTATGATTTTTATTCTTTGGCCTGTTTATTTATTTCACTTATTTAATTTTGAACATAAATCAATCTTGCAAACTTGTAAAACACAACATTTGGTCATATTATATTTTTGGTGGTGGATAGAAATTGAAGCTTAATTTTGTATTCTATCCCACTGACATTATTATTGGGAGTATAATCAGAATACTAAATACTTCCTTCACATAAAAATTGAGCTCTGCACACCAATTCATCTCATTCACGTGGTTCTGGAGAGAAATCAGGCCCCTCACTGCTTGATACATAACAGAAGATCAGTTTCTTGTTTGTTACAGCTGATATTATCCAGCTAGGAACTCTGATCATTGCCTATAGTTTTAAAAAACCACTGGGCAGGCATAAGAATTAGAAACTGAATGGCATGGAAAAGGGAGTGATGAACAAAAGTAACCAGAACAACAACAACAATTACATTAACTTTGTTTGATCAATTTTCCATTTGAACCTGTAAGAATGAGTTAAGGATATTTGCACTGATGTGTGTATGATACATAATATAGACCAATAAATTTTTGTTGCTATTAGGCAACCCTTCTCTAGTCCCTTTGATCTGGGAGAACAGATATTTCAAGATGGTTTTCTTTTATCTTGTTCTCATAAGCAATTATGGTTTAGAAGCTTCTCAAGAGTCCCATGTTGATGTATTAGAAATAAGAATGAAGTACATGAAACTTACCCTTTTTAAGTTCCAATATTTCTAGGTAGATCAGCATTGTTGCATCTTACAGAATATTATTATTGAGCTAATTTTATAATGTCTCCAGATTTTTCAGTTGTACCAAAAAGATGCACATGCATACAATAAGGACACCTGTTCAACTATGTTCATAGCAGTATTATGTGTAATAGCCAGAGTCTAGAAGAAAACTAGATGTCCCTCAACTGAAGAATGGATGGAGAAAATGAGGTACATATACACAGTGGAATACTACTCAGCTGGAAAAAAACAATGGAATCTTGAAATTCACAGGCAAATGGATGGGACTAGAAGAAACCATCCTGAGCTAAACCAGTCACAAAAAGCCAAACATGGTGTATACTCACTCATATATGGATTTTAGACATTGAGTGGGGGATTGCCAGCCTACATGCCAACTGACAGAGATTCTGGGAAACAGGGAGGACCCTAAGAGAGATATGCATAGTACCTTGGAGAAATAGGACAGGATATCCTGAGCTGATTGGGAGCATGGGAGGAGCTGGGAGAAAGAGAAGGGGAGAAGAGGAATGGAGAGAAGGACATGGGGAAGCAGGAAGGTTGAGTTGGAGGAAGAATAGAGGAGAGCAAGATAAGAGATACCATAATAGAGGGAGCCATTATAGGTTTGAGGAGAGATCTGGCACTAGTAAGATTTCCAGAGATCTACAAGGATGACACCAACTGGCAATCTAAGCAATATTGAAGAGGCTACCTTAAATGACCTTCCCTGATAATGAGTTTAATGACTACCTATGTGCCATCCTAGCGTCTTCATCCAGTGGCTGATTGAAGCAGAGGCAGACACCCACAGGTAAACACTGAACTGAACTCCTGTAATACAGTTGCAGATTGGGAGAAGTGATGAGCAAATGGGTCAAGACCAGGCTGGAGAAACCCAAAGAAACAGCTGACCAGAACAAGGGGCAGCTCATGGACCCTAAACCGATGGCTGAGAGGCCAGCATAGGACTGATCCAGACCCCCTGAATGTATGTGCCAGTGAGGAGGCCTTGGCAATCTACAGGGCCTTGGGTAGTAGATCAGTATTTATCTCTGGCAAATGAATGGAGTTGGGAGCCGATTCCACATGGAGGGAAGCTCTCTCAGCCTGGATACATGGGGGAGGGCCTAGGCCCTGCCCTGGATGATATGACAGACTTAGCGATCCCCCATGGAGGGCTTCATCCTCCCTGGGGAGTTGAGGGGGCTGGGGTGAGGGATTGGGAAGGCTGGTGGGGGGCGGGGAGGATAGGAGGGAGAAGGAGGTGGGATTGACATGTGAATCAAGATTGTCTCTAATTTAAATTTAAAAAAAAGAACAAAGACCTGAGTGAAACATTGCCAGTCCATTTGAACAAAACTAGAAACATTCACATTTACTGTACTTTAATTTGGGTGTAAGTGTATAAGGCATGCTTATAAAAATAAATATGCAAAATGCCTTAGATTAGTCCCATATCACTAGTTTTGGGTGTTGGTTTGAGAAATGGTCTCACTCTTGCATGTAATTTGGAACTAATAGAACTATATTTGGGATCCAGCCCTGCCACTTACAAAGATAAGGAACCATTGCTTTCTCTCTTTCTTGGTCTCTCTCTTCCTCTCTCACCCTCCCACTACACTTGATCCTCCAGTTCCAGCTGCCCCATCCATGTATCTATGACTATATACTCCACATCGCCTTCCTAAAAAGATCTACCTTTCCCCCAAATTCCTTGTTCTATATATTACTTCTGTGGTTCTATGGCTTATAGTGTGGCTATTGTTGATTTAACAGCTATTATCCTCATATATGCAAATACTTACCTATATATTTGTCTTTCTGGGTCTGAGTTAACCCAGACAGGATTTTTTTTCTAGTTCCATCATTGAACTGTGAATTTCTTTCTTTTGCTTTTAATGACTTACTAATACTACATTGTGTAAATATACATAATTTTCTTATCCATTATTCTATTGAGGAACATCTAGGGTTTTTTTGTAATTGCTGGAAATTACAAATGGAGCAATAGTGAACATGGTTGAGCAACTGTCTCTGTGATAGGATAACGTATACTTGAGTCAATGCCCAAGAGTTGTATTACTCGATCTTGAGGTAGAAACAGTGCCACATTCATGAGGAAGCATCACACTGATTTCCAATGTGGCTATATAAATTTGCAGCTCCTTTCATTAAGGGATGAGTATTCCCCTTAATCTACATTCTTGCCAGCATGAGCTCTCACTTGTTTTACTGATTGTGGCAATTCTGACTGGTATAAAATGAAATCACAAATCAGTTTTAATTTTCCTTTCCTTGATGGCTAATGCTGTCAAGCATTTATTAATAGTTTCTCAACCATTTGAGTTTCCTGTTTTGAAAATTTTTTGTTTAAAACTGAATCCTATTTTAATTGGGCTATTTGTTTTTCTGATATTCAGAAATTTAGTACTTTGTATATTCAGATATTCACCCTCTATCAGTTGAAGTGTTCTGTTCTGTAGGCTGATACTTGGTTCAAATTATGTTTTTGGTGCCATGCAGAATCTTATCAGTTTCATTAAGTCCCGTTTATTAACTGTTGATCTTGGTGCCTTTCCTAGCAGTGTTCCATTTAGAAAATCTTTCCTGTGTCAATGAGTTCAAGATTTTTCTCCACTCTCTCTTTTTACCAGATTCATTGTATATGGTTTTGTATTGAGGTCTTTTGTGTGGTTGGAGTTGAGTTTTCTTCAGGGTGACAAATATGGATTTATTTGGATTATTCTAAATGCAACCATCTGATTGACCAGCACCATTTGTTGAAGATGCTGTCTTTCTTCCAATGTGTATTCCTGGATTCTTTGCCAAAAATCAAATGTCTGTAGGTGTGTGGATTTATATCTTGGTCTACAATTCAATTCTATTGACCAACATGTCTGTTTTGTGCCAATACTATGCTTATTTTTATTACTATAGCTCTGTAGTACAATTTTGAAGTCAAGAATGGTGGTATCTCCAACAGTTCTTTTAGTATTCAGGGTTGTTTTTAGCTATACTTGTTTTTGTTGCTACTGTCGTTTCTGGTAGCTTCTTCATTTTTTCCTTTAACATTTTAAAGTATTTATTATATGAGTCCTTCATTTGTTTGGTTAGAGTTACCCCTATGTTTTCTATGTTATTTGTGGCTATTTTAAAAGGTGTTGTTTCTCTGATTTCTTTCGCAGTCCATTTGTCATTTGCATATAGGAAGACTACTTTTTTGTAAGTTAAATTTGTATCCAGTTATGTTGCTGAAAGTGTATGTCAGCTGTAGTAATTTAACAGTGGAATTTTTAGAATAATTCAAGTATACTATCATACTACCCACAAATAAATATACTTTTACTTCTTTCCTTCCAAACTGCTACTACTTGATCTCCTTCAGTTGTCCTACAGCTCTAGCTTAGACTTCAAGTACTATATTGAATTCATATAGAAGGAGTGAATAACCTTGTATTGTTCCTGATTTTACTGGAAGTACGTTGAGTTTCTCCTCATTTAAGTTGGTGTTGGATATGAGCTTCTGGTAAATTGCCATTATTATGTTGGCCTGTGTCCCTTGTACCCATAGTCTCTCCAGGATTTTTATTGTGATGGGGTCTTATATTTTGTCAAAGGTCTTCTCTATATCTAATGAGATGATCATATAGACTGTATCTTTTAGTTTTTTATATGGTTGACTACATTTATTGATTTACATATGTAGAGCCATCCCTGCCTCTCTGGGATGAAGTCTACTTGATCATGGTGAATGATATTTTTAAACGTGTTCTTACATTCTGTTTGCAAATATTTCATTGAGAATTTTTTCATCTATGTTCATTAGGGAAATGGGAGGCAATATAAGTAAAATGCTAAAATTAGGGACCATTTGAAGGGTAGTATGGAAACCTAATGAAGAAGAAACTTTGTAAAATATATACATATATGAAGGCATTATAAGTGAAATCTCCAAATAATGGTGGAGATAGAGCCCCAAGCATCCATCTATTGTCATCAAAAGAAGCTTCCAGGACCAGGATTTGGTTACATAGAACTGAGTTATTGGCTAAAGTGGTCCTATAGGAACCCCCAAATAACCCAGGCTGTTATTAAGACTATAGAGTGCTCTCCACAAACTAATGGAAGACACCAATGCTAAGGACAATGCCTATACAACTTATTGAACATGGAGACATTGATTTGGTGCCTACACAAAACCTTCACCCATGTATTCTAGCATCTTTGACAAAGGAAGGTATTCTGCATGTTATCAAAATGGAATCATAAACACCAACTCAGCCACAAACCATTTGATTTACATCGGTGTCTGGCTAACAAGATACGCAAGGGCAGTGTTTGCACAAATCTTGTCAGAGTAACCAACCAGTAGGTTGGACTTAAAGCCCACTTAACAAGCTGGAACCCATACCTGAAACTGCATAGATGACCAAAAGATTGAGAATAGATAGCTTAGAATCCTAGGACTGGATTAAATAGTACAGTTCTGAAAAAAGTACCAACTAAAATGGCTCCTAATGATATTCTGCTATACTTGTGAATCTGTGCCTTGCTCAGCCATCATCAGAGAAGCTTCATCCTGTAGCAAATGAGAACAAATACAGAGCCCTTGTCCAGAAAGTAGGAGACCTTAGAGTACTCAGCCATGAATGGAAAAACTCCATTAAAGCTCTCCCTCAATATTCAGGGAACCCTGCAGAAGAGGAGGCAGAAGTAGTGTAAGAGTCAGAGAGGATGAGAGACACCAAGAAAACAAAGCCTTCTAAGTTAGCATGATCAAAGCTCATATGAACTTACAGAAAGTGAGACAGCATGGACATGGCCTGCATGAGTCTGAAACAGGTCTTTTATGTAAGTATTTTTGCTTCCAGGTTAGTCAATTTAGGGTTTTTATGGGAATACTGAGTGTACAAATGAGTGAGTTTCTGTTTCTTGTGCCTCTTCTTGGGCTTGTTTCTTTCTGTTTGTTTTGTCCAATTCTGATGTGCTATTTTTGTTTTATGTCATTATATTTTACTGTATTATATTATATTTTGCTTTATCATTATCCCTTAGAAGCCCATTTGTTTCTTAATGAGAGACAAGAAGAGAGTAGATCTGGATAGGATGGGAGGTAGGGATGAACTGGGAGAAGAGGGAAAGGAACTCTAATTTCTTATTTAGTATAAATGTGGCAGAAGTTTACACTTTATAGTTATGCCTATGGTAATGTTCCTAAAATGCATATTTGATGAAATAATTGTTGTTAGAGCTTTAATTGCTTCACTTTCCTTTAAGTTCAATTACAATCTAGCCCTTTCAGGATCTGACCCAAACAAACATTTCTGCTATAAAACTGGTATTTGCAACCAGCTATGGCAGGTTTCTTACATAGGAATTTCTTATTGAACCTAAAATATTTTCACTCAAACCTCATTCTCTGTCTAAAATGATTTTTACCTTTATAACTATTAATCTTGCATATGCTAGATCATCACTGTGATGTTGTCTTTGATTGCTCCTGAGTATTCTTCTATTCCCAGCCTGTTCTTAATGCACTGGAGCAAAACACTTTCTCTACATCCCACGCAAAATTTATTTTTTTCCATTCCCCCATACACTTTCTTGTTAAAACCTGATCTTACCATTGTAATTACTTGTTTGTGTGTCTGTCATTCCCAGCCTCTCTTTCCACCCCCAAAAGTCTCAAGGGTATGGGCTGCTTGAAAGACACTAACAAATGTTTATTGAAAATATTATTGAAAACGTGTATTATTTAGAACTTAATCTAATTTCCTATAATGAATGCAAAATAAAACAGCCAAGATGCTGCACAATGCTCCTGGATTCTATTATCAAAGAACTTCAGAGAGACTTGATTTTTTTCTGTTTCTACTCCTAGTTCTTCTTTCTCCCTTTTGATTTCTTTCCTCTCCAAGCTACTGTTGTTATTTGTCACTGTGGTAAATATATATAAAAGCATACCTTTTAACCATATTTAAATTGGCAGCTTAGTGATAATTTTATACCTATTGTTATACAACTAACACCGCAATTCTGTTCCAAGACTTTTTCATCTACCCATGCTGAGGCTTCATACAAATCCAATAATAATACTCTATTATTTTTCTCAGAAATCCTTGATAACTATGATTTCAACCTTGGTGATTTGGACTTTTTGAGGTACTAATTATAAGTAGTTTCACTTAAGGATTTCCATTTTCTACTGTCTTGTTTCAGTACAATGCTTCTAGACTCGTCTATGTTGTACTATGTGCCCAGATAATAATGAATAATATTTTGTTCATCCATTTACTCATGTATAAACATTTAAATTGCACATGATGATTAACAGCATTATAATCATAGCTGTACAAACACATTTGATTCAACTAAATTAAAAATTATTCTGTAGAGTTGAACAAAATGTTCTCAAAACAGTAAATATAAATAGATGGTAAATATTAATGATAGTGTTCACTAAACTTAGCTATCAATGAAACACAGATTAATGCCTCTAAGCTTCCATCTCACCAACAGTCAGAATGGCCATGATTAGGTAGGCAAATTACAAAAAAATCATAGTGTGCATATAATCCCAGTGTGAAAGGGGAACTGTAATGTGGAAATATAAAATAGTACAGTCACTATGGAAATCAGAAGCTAGTCACCAAAACATCAAATAATCCAATTAAAAAGAGGGGTACAGAACTAAATAGAGAATTCTCGATAGAGGAATCTAAAATGGCTGAAAGACACTTAAGAAAGTGCTCAGCATCCTTAGCCATCAGGGAAATGCAAATCAAAACAACTCTGAGATACCATCTTGCTGCTATCTAAATGGCTAAAATCAAAAACAGCAATGACACTTTATGCTGGAGAGGATGTGGAGAAAGAGGAACTCTCCTCCATTGCTGGTGGGACTGCAATCTCATACAGCCACTTTGGAAATCAGTATGGCAGTTCCTTGGGAAAATGGGAATCAGTCTACCACAAGATCCAGCAATTCCACTCTTAGGCATATACCCAAAAGATGCACATTCATACAACAAGGACATCTGTTCAACTATGTTCATAGCAGCATTATTTGTAATAGCCAGAACCTCTAAGCAACCTAGATGCCCCTCAACTGAAGAATGGATAAAGAAAATGTGGTACATTTACACAATGGAGTATTTACTCAGCAGAAAAAAAAAAAAAAACAATGGAATCTTGAAATTCGCAGGCAAATGCGTGGAACTAGAAGAAACCACCCTGAGCGAGGTAACCAGTCACAAAAAGACAAACAAGATCCTTCATCCAGTAACTGATGGAAGCAGAAAAAGACACCCAAAGCTAAACACTGAGCCAAACTCCTAGAATCGAGTTGCAGAGAGGAACGAGTGATGAGCAAAGGGGTCAAGACCAGGCTGGAGAAAGCCACAGAAACAGGTGATCTGAACAAGGGGGAGCTCATGGATCCCAGACTGATAGCTGGGAAACCAGCATAGGACCGATCCAGACCCCAGTTAGGAGGCCTGGGCAGTATATGGTAGTGGATCAGTATTTATGTTTATCCCTAGTATACGAATGGACCTTGAGAGCCCATCACAAAGAGAGATACTCTCTCAGCCTAGACACAGGGGTGAGGGCCTAGGCCTTGCTGCAAATGAGATGACAGAATTTGAAGATCCCCTATGGAAGGCCTCACGCTCCCTGGGGAAGCAGAAAAGGGATGGGATGGGGAGTTGGGTGGGGAGGAGGAGAGGGAGAGGGAACTGGGATGGACATGTAAAACAAGCTTGTTTCTAATTTAAATTAAAAAATCATAATTAAAAAAAAAACTAGAAACAGAATTACCACATGTCACTGCTACAGCACTGGGAATATACCCACAGGACTTTATATCTCCACTACAAAGAAACTTGCATGCCCAGTCCATGTCCACTGTTGCTCAATCCTCAGTAGTTAGATAATGGAATGAACAAATATGTCAGCTGGCGAGTAAGAAAAATATAGTGCATTATGTACAATAGAGTATTACTAAGCTGAAAGGAAAAAAATTAAATCATGAAATCTGCAGATAAATAAATGGAACTAGAAAAACTATAGTGAGTGAGTTCACCCAGGCCCAGAAAAACAAGTAACGCATGTTCTCTCGTGTGTGGACTCTAGCTTCAAATCTTTTGTTTTATGTATTTATTATGGGGTACATGTGAAAGCCAGGAAACTGGAAACAGGCCAGTGGAGTTAGAAACTTTAAATGAGGTACATATGAAAATACATATAAAATGAAAGTAGATGGAAGGAGAGAATATTGGGTAAGGAACGGTTAAGAAGGGAAGCATGCAGAGGAAAATTAGTTATTAGTTATTAGTTGAAGGCTTAACCAAAATGAAAATCCATGACAAAGCTGTTTGGAAACTTATGATCTTCTAAATGGAGGAATGAAATTAAACTAGAATTCATAACTGAGCACAGGTGATGTTAAAGGAGAGAGGATGCTACTGGGCTAAAGGTTTAATTGAAGATAGGAGTATTGATAAGAAGACAGGGTGGGGAGAACATTAGTCTACATTAAAGATGGGATACAAGAAAAACCTTTATGTAAATCCACTACTTAGTAAGTTAATGCAAAACTTGTAACATTTGGAAAAGGATGCTCCCAGAAGACATATGTCACTATATTAAAATCTCAGTGCCAGGCAAGGAATGCCTTCCTACAAGTTATTGGTCCAGGATGCATCATAGACACCCCAGGGGTCAATGGCAACTGAGGGAGGAGGAGTCTCTCTCCTTTGTGGGTATGGATGCTGGTAGATTTTTCATACCCTGGTAGATGGACATACACCTATGTGCATAGGGACAGCACTAATTGGATGAGGGGGCTAAGTAATATAAATAAATAAGGACATGCGGCTGGGAGAGAGATGGGATTGGAGTACTAGGGGGAATTAAAAGGAGATTGGATTGGATGGATATGACCAAAGAATAAAATATAATATTTAATATACAACAATATTTGGCTTACAGAGTTCAATTCATTGAGGGGTACATATCACACCTACAGTAATGATTTCTTGTTTATTTTTAATAAGATACAGAGTTTAAGAGAGTCCAGAACTATATCATATACTTTCTACTTTGAATCCTGGAGAATGAAAGATGTATATGAATAAAAGTCTTTCCAGTTCTCTAAAAGATCACAGTAATTCGGCTTGGTGCCTCAATATGAACACCTAACTAAATCTAAGAGCTTTACTTCTAGCTGTGTAACCAGTAGATTTCTGTTTCTCCTGAAATAGATCCTATTTCATAAGAAGTGAATGAAGATTTTTGAAAGGTTGGATCACCAAGTAACTAAAGATGCTAGAAAATAGTGATTTAAGCTGAAGCAATATTTTTTGAAATACTAAACTGTCAGTAGACATACAATCTGATACCCATTGTGCAATCTATCCTAAGTAAACCAATTGCTATCTACGCTCATTTGAGGGAACCATAATCAGTTCGCTTACCAGATCCTATGTAAAGAATTTGGCAAGCTCTGCACTAACCAAATATGAGCAGTATAATCTAGCTTAATTCAGTGACTGATTTTATTGAGAAGACAGACCTGTGAGAGATAGGGCTAAGAAACAGTTTTCAACTTTTAAATTCAGTGATATTTTTGTAACATGCGTCAGAGTACAGGGAGTCTAATCAGCAAATCCATCTTGTTCACCTGACACCTAGTTCAGGAGCTTGCAGTTGCTATTTTTAGTAAACTTCGTTTCTGTTGCAAAAAGACAGTGATGAATCCATTTCAACTAAATCAGTATTGTGAAGGCGAAAATATAGCCTAAGTTCTGGTGTAGTTCTGTGTTTTATTTGCTCAGTCATAAGACTCTCAGTTTTTATCTTCTCAAAATTATGTTTTAAGTAGCATACAAAATAATGTCCTTCATTATGATATTTTCATGCATATGTATTGTTCATATTTGCCTTCACACTGCTCCCTTTTATCTCCCCAAATAAGTTTCCCTTATGATAGATAGATCTGTCCAGATATATTTAGATTTCATGTGGGAGAAAATTTGATCTTCATCTGTTTGCCCTGAGTCACCCTTTCTTGTTACTCATCACTTTTTACCATTTCTTATCCCCTATCTCTTTTCATCTGGTATTTGTATGTATGATTTTAAGCCAATATATGTGATATTGGTGTTTCTGAACCAAGTTTATTTTGTTCAATTAATGAACTACTTACTCTTCTACTTCCCTACAAATAACAAATTTTGTTCTTTACAGGTTAATAACACTCTGTTGTCTATATATAGCATATTTTATTTATCTATTCATCCGTTTTTAATAATTTAATTAAGATATAATGACATCATTTCCCCTTCCCTCCTCTCCCACCTACCCTTTCCATGTGTAACCCATCCCAAATTCATGGTTTCTTCTTTAACCATTGTTGTTACACAAACATAAAATGAATAAACATACAAACACAGTCTGTTGATTCTGCTCAGTGTTGCATGCACGTAACTATTTCTAGGCCTGACCATTTGGTACTGAATGGGGAGCTAGATCATCCTTAGGAAATACTACTCCATTCCTAGCATTTAATTGCTTGTAGCTCTTCATCTATGGGTGAGACCCTGTGAGCTTTCCCCTGATGATTTTTGGGGTGTCAACTGTTATTGACTTGTTAAAGTCTTCTTTTGGCAACCATGCTGTTGAGCTTTTATGGGTATAGCTCCCATGGCATGAATACAAGTCAATCTCACTGCAAACAACCTGGTCCTCTGGTACTTAAAATCTTTCTGCCCCTCTTCCTCAAGGTTCCCTGTTTCTTGCATACAAGAGTTCTGTTGTAGGTGTATCAACTGGGATTGGGAACCCTGTGATCAGTGGTTTGATAAATTTTGATTAACTGTGGCTTTCTGTAATGGTCTCCTATTTCTTTTATTCCCCAAGAGATTATTTTTTATTAGTTCAAATTAGAAACAAGGCTGCTTCACATGTCAAGTCCCTCTCCCTCTTCCTCCCCTCCCCCCAACCTACCACCAAGCCTCCCACCTATCCCCCCTCTGCTCCCCAGGGAGAGTAAGGCCCTCCATGGGGGTTCCCCCAAAGTTTGTCATATCATCCTGGGCAAGGCCTACGCCCTGCCCCATGTGTCCAGGCAGAGAGAGCATCCACCCCATGTGGGATGGGCTCCCAAAGTCCCTTCTTAAGCCAGGGGTAAATACTGATTCACCACCAGGGGCCCCATAGAGTGCCGAGGCCTCCTCATTGACATCCACGTTCAGGGGTCTGGATCAGTCCCATGCTGGCCTTCCAGACATCAGTCTGGGATCCATTAACTCTCCCTTGTTCAGGTCAGCTGTCTCCATGGGCTTCACCAGCCTGGTTCCTACCTCTTTGGTCTTCACTCCTCCCTTTCTGAAACTGGGTTCCAGAGTTCAGTTCAGTGTTCAGCTGTGGGTGTGTGCCTCTGCTTCCATAAGTCACTGGAGCAGGGCTCTAGGATGGCATGTAAGGCAGTCACATTATAGTGGAAGGGCATTTAGGGTAGCTTCTCCACCATTGCCTAGATTGTCAGTTGGTGTCATTGGTCTCCCATTTCAAAAAGAAGCTTCTTTCTCGGAAAGGTCTAAACTCATCTGTGGGTATAATGACCAGTATTTAGGGTACAGTTAGGGATTATAATGGCTTATTAAATTGGTGGTAATAAGTGCTCTAAGATACATAGTCTAGCAACATATAGTTTATTAGATTTACAATATCTGGCATGATTTCCCTCCTGTTGAGCAAGCCTTGATTCCAGTTACATAGATGCTGCTTAATATGACCCTATATGTACCACTAGTGCACCTTTAATAATGTCTTACTGTGCTGGTCATTGCTGTAGTTCACAGGTGTCACAGCTGGGGAGGATTGTTTTCCTCACTTAGCAGCTTGCAAATCAGCTTCCAGTGCTATGAAAAACAGTTCTTTAGGAGGAAGCCATCAGGTCAGATCCAGCTCAAATCCTCTGAATCCTATGTCCAAAATGTATGGTGTCTTCAGCAATAGGAACATACCTTCAACTTTGATAGGTAACCAAGAGTAGCAGCAGTAGCATACAATAATTTGGGAGGTTCTTGGACTCCCAGTAACCGACAACTTTAAAAGAGGTTTCTTGTACCCAGTTCTGGAGTTTTGTTAGATAGTCTTTGGCCCTTAGGGGAAGCATTATCACTCCAAATATATATATAGTCATATCTATTATATGTAATTTTAGGTAAATATAAACTAATGGTTGCCTATTTATTTTTTCAGTCATCATTACTATTCTTTTAAATTCTTTTGCTTTTTTGAGATCATAATATGTCATTTCCCCTTCCTTTTTATGTACTAAGTCCTCTCATACACCTTTCCTTAATCTATTTCAAATTCATGTCCTCTTTCTTCAGTAATTGTTGTTACATGCATAATTTTTAACTTGCACATTCTGTATGATATTACTTGTATGCATGTTTGGGGAGCTGGCCATTAGGTATTGGATACCCAATTAGTATTCTCTTCCTTGGGAAGAATATTTCTCCCTCTTTCAGTATTCATTAGCTGCCTGTGGTTTTGCGAGTAGGTTTGAGGCCTGTGGGCTTTCTCCCATTCACATCACCATCTCAATTGTTGTTATCCTTGTTCCGTTCATGTTTAGACAGTCATGGTGGGGAGAAATTATGGGTATAGTTTGTGACAGTCCTAGGAGATATAATCTCATAGTATACTTCCTGTTCTTACAATCTTTCCAGCCCCTGCTTCAAAATGATCCCTAAGCCTTAGAGGAAGGAGTTATATTGTAAATGTATCCATTGTGAATGGGTTCCACATTTCTGCATTTTTATTGGGTATGGTGTTCTGTAATGGTGCTCATCTATTGCAATTAGAAATTTCCTTGATGAAGGATGAGGACTGAGCTTATTTATGGGTACACTGACAAATATTTAAAATATAGTTAGGAATTGTGTTGGTTTAGTAAAGTGACAGTTGTGGGCTCTCTTCCAAGATCCATGACAGTTTTCTAGGTTTCCAGCATCAGGAATGAATTCTCTCTTGTTGAGTGGGTCTTATATTAGAGAGAAGTTGGTTATCATCAAGGTATGCATGCCACTATTGCACCCTTAGGGTTGAAATGTTAACTATTAGTGTTGCAGTTAATAGGCAGCATAATTGGGTAAGATTTGTTTACTGTCTCATTTGGAGCTTTGTATGGCACTTCTTGGAACCACGAAAACTAGTCTACAGGGAGGTAGCTCTAAGCTCAGTTTCAGTTCAGGGGCTTCTGGATCCTTTATATAATGTGCATGCTGTCTCTAGCAACAGGGGATAACCTTCCATCTCTGGAAACCACCAATGGGCAATAGTGATAGCCTGTAAAGTTTGGAGAATCTCTTGGACAATATTCAGTTGAGGGATTTTCATGCCTGGTGCTGGGGTTTTTGTTAAATGGTCTTTGGTTCTTGAGAACAGAATTCAATGTGAGAAAAAATTAGGTATATATGTATATTTATGCATGATCCTATATGTATCATAGATATTTTAGATAGATGATTAAGAGTATGCTTCCCACATTCATACAACAAGGACATATGTTCAACCATGTTCATAGCAGCATTATTTGTAATAGCCAGAACCTGGAAGCAACCTAGATGCCCCTCAACTGAAGAATGGATAGAGAAAATGTGGTACATCTACACATTGGAGTACGACTCAGCAGAAAAAAAAATGATGGAATCTTGAAATTCAAAGGCAAATGGATTGAACTAGAAGAAACCATTGTGAGCGAGGTAACCCAGTCACAAAAAGACAAATATGGCATGTACTCACTCATATTTAGATTCTAGACACAGAGCAAAGGATCACCAGCCCACAAGCCACACCGCCAGAAAAGCTAGGGAACAAGGGGGACTCTAAGAGAGACATACATGGTCCCCCAGAGAAGGGGAAAGGGACAAGATCTCCTGAGAAAATTGGGAGCATGGGGAGAGGGGAAAGGGAGCTAGGAGAATGAGAAGGGGAGAAGAGGACTGGTGAGGAGGACAGGAGGGAGCAAGAAGGTTTAGTTGGGGGAAGAATAGAAGAGAGCAAGATAAGAGATACCATAATAGAGGGAGACATTATAGATTTAAAGAGATTTCAGGCACCAGGGAAATGTCTGGAGATCTACAAAGATGACACCAGCTAACAATCTAAGCAACAGAGGAGAGGCTACCTTAAATGCCATCCCCTGATAATGAGACTGAAGACTAACTTATATGCCATCCTAGAGCCTTCATCCAGCAGCTGGTGGAAGTAGAAGACACCCACAGCTAAACCTTGAACTGAACTGGAATCCAGTTGTAGAGAAGGAGGAGTGATGAGCATAGTGGTCCAGACCAGGTTGGTGAAACCCACAGAAACAGCTGACCTGAACAAGGGAGAGCTCATGGTCCCCAGACTGACAGCTGGGAAACCAGCATGGGACTAATCCAGACCCCATGAACATGGGTGTCAGTGAATAGACCTTGGGAGTCTTTAGGGACCCTTGTAGTAGATCAGTACTTATCCCTAGCATAGGATTGGGCTTTTGGAGCCCATCCCATATAGAGGGATACTCCCTGAGCCTAGACACAAGGGGGTGGGCCTGGGCCCTATCCCAAAGGATATGACAGACTCTTAAGACCCCCTTGGAAGGCCTCACCCTCCCTTGGGAACAGAAATGGTATGGGATAAGCAGGGTGTTAGTTGGGGGACAGTGGAGGAGGGGAGGGAGAGGGAACTGGAATTGACATGTAAAACAATCTTGTTTCTAATGCAAATTAAAAAAATTTAAAAAGAAAAAAAGAGTATGCTTCCTTGTTACTTTTTAAGACACCATCACTGTTGTTTTATACCCTTCCTCCTTCTACCCCGTTTGTTTCCCTCCCTTTTCTAATTACAACCTCATCCAAATTTTCCAAATTCTCCCCATCAGATCCCTTGTAACCTGCTCTTTCCCTTTCCATTGGTCTCCTTATCCTATTCCTACAATGGTTCCATTTACCTTGCCTTGTTTCTAATTTCCTACAGGATAATCACATCTGAAGATTTAGAGCTGGGAAGCTCACATGAAAGAGAAAATTTTATGTTTATGTTTCTGATTCTTAGATACCTCACTTATATAATATTTTTTAGTTCTATCAACTTACCTCTAATTTTACGTTTTGATTTTTCTTTGCAGCTGAACAGTATTTCATAATATATGTGTACCATATTTTCATTATCCATTTGTCAATTGAAAAACAATTAGGTTGTTTACATTTCCTAGCTATTAGGAATAGAGATGTAAACATGGCTGAGAAAGTAACTGTGGACTACAATTCTGAGCCCTTTAACCTATATCAAGGAGTGGTATATGTGGGTCACATGGTAGAGTTAATTTTAGGTTTTTGAAACCATTCCACCTTGATATGCAAAATGGCTAGACCAGTTTTCAACTGCAATAGTAAATAAAAGATTGATTTTCTCCACATCCTGGCCAGCAGGTTCTCTTTTTTTTTTTTTCTTTTTTGCCAATTTTAGCCATTCCCAGTAGAGTAAGATACAGTCTCAAATTTGTTTTATTTACATTTTAATTGCTAGGGATCCATATACTAAGCTGACTTCAAACTCATGGAGATCCTCCTACCTCTACCTCCAGAGTGCTGGGATTAAAGGATTGTGAAACCATCACCCAGCAAGCTAGGACCTTGAGAGAAACATCCATGGATCTACCTAGGAAAGGGAAATAAACAAGATCTCCTGAGTAAATTGGGAGCATGGGAGGGATGGGAAGGGTGGAAAGGGAGCAGGGAGGAGGGAAGAGAAGTAGGGAGGAGAACACGAGGGAATGGGAATGTCAAGTTGTGGGAAAAACAGAGGGAGAACAAGGAAAGAAATATCTTGATAGAGAGAACCATTATGGGATTAGTGAGAAACCTGGTAAGAGGGAAATTCCCAAGAATACACAAGGATGACCCTACATAAATGTCTAAGTAATAGTGGAGAGGGGGATTGTAATCAGATTGAGGACTACCATAATTGTCATCATAGAACCTTCATCCAGTAACTGATGGAAGCAGATGAAGAGGTCCACAGCTACTGGAGTCCAGTCGAAGAGTGGGGGAGTGACAATATGATCAAAGGGGTCAAGACCATAATGGGGAAAACCACAGAAACAACTGACCCAAGCTAGTGAGAGCTCATCGACTCAGGACTGACAGCAGCAGAACCTGCATAGGATCAATCTAAACTCCCTGAATGCAAGTGACAGTGGGTGGACTGGGCAGTTTAGAAGGGCAGTGGTGGTGGGTCCAGGATATATTGATGCCCATTTCCCTATACCTTGCTCAGCCTAGGCACAGAAGGGAGGGCCTTTGTCAGGCCTCATCCTGGTGATGGGACAGATGTCATCCACTACCCATGGAGGCCACACCCCTCTCTGAGGAGTATATAGGGGGTGGGGTAAGGGGAAAGTGAGGGGATCATGATGAGTGAAGGGAGAACTGAGATTGATATGTAAAATTAAAAAATAAAATAAATTAATTTAAAACGAGGACAGGAACTCAAAACAAAAAAAAAATCGCTAGAATAATGAATGCTTTTTGAGATATTTCTTAACCATTCTTTTTCTTCCTCTGGAAACTCTCTATTCAGGTCCCAGGCTCATTTTTTTTTACTTTCTTTTTATTTATTCTGTGTTGTTTACACCATATATCTTGATCTTGATCCCATTCATTTCCTCATCCTTTCATATCCATTCTCAGGTCCTGCTCCTACACCCAAAATAAAACAAAAGTTAAGAGAAAAAAACAAGGGAAAAAATTAAAATCTTGTCATGGAAGCTGCAGTGTAAAACTTGCTAGTGTTCATCGCCACAAGTCATTGGTCTGGCTCACAGCCTCTGGTTTCTACTGCATTATTGATGATGGTCTCTCACTATAATTCTTGGATATCCTTTTGTTGCCCTGTGTTGTGGAGATCTGGCAACTTTGGATCTGTGGGTCAGGTCCCCTCACATGCTCCAGCAGATCAAAGATAGGGTGGATGTTGGGGACAGCCAAGTCATAACTCTAGTTCTGGGCCTGGGTATCTGCAGGGTTGGCCAGCCCACCAGTTTCCCCCATGTCCTCACTCCCAGGGTGAACTCTCCAGCAATGCCCCTGCATTCATCTCTTACAGCAATGGGGGAGCAGTTCTCCTGCGTTTACACTCTCAGGGTTGGCTTTCCTACATCTACACCCTCAGGGCCGGCTTTATTGCATTGCCCAGGCAAGGTACAGGGTACACATTGCAGAATGCTTCAGCTGGTGAAGGGTAAGGACAGCCCTCTCATTTTGTAAAATGATTTTTTAATTTAAATTACAAACAATCTTGTTTTACATGTCAATCCCAGTTCCCTCTCCCTCTTCCTCCCCTCCCCCCAACCGACTGCCTATCCCAACCCCTTTCTGCTCCCCAGGCAGGGTGAGAGTGAGGCCTTCCTTCCATGGAGGATCTTCAAAGTCTGCCATATCATTTGGAGCAGGGCATAGACCCTCCCCCTCGTGTGTCTAGGCTGAGAGAGTATCTTGTATCTCTTATGACCACAGGGCCGCCTCCTCCACATGTCTCAGGCAGTGATGGGCAAGAAGTGGGGGGAAGTCTCTCCTCTGCCCATAAGGCCATATTTCAGATGAGTAATGGGGGACAGCTCTCCCTTGGCCATAACATCAGGGCTGGCTCACCCCACACCTCTACTAATAGGGCTGGCTTTATTGGATTGCCCAAGGAAGAAGATGCGAGGCCTGCTCTTCTGAGCATTTCCATTGGTTGGGGGCAGGGTCAGCTCTCTTACTATTGTGACATCAGGGCCAGTCCTCCCACCTGCCTCAGGAATTGATGGGTAGGAGGGAGAGGCATCATTCCCCTGCCCATGCTGCAACAAGATTGATTAGCAATGGGGACAGCTCTCCCATATTCACAACTTCTGGGCTGGCTCACCCACACCTGTGCCAACAGGGTTGGCTCTCTTGTGCTGCCCGGGCTATGTGCAGAAAGCCCAGGCGAGGTACAGGGCCAGGCCTAGTTTTTTACATGTCATTTGTTCTTTTGAATCTTTGGCTTTGAGTTCTTTATATAATCTCCATATTCATCTTCTGTCAGATGTTCAGCTGAAAGAGATGCTTTCCTATTCTATGGGTTGTTCCTTTAGCTGTGCAGAATCTTTTTAATTTTATGAAGTACCACTTATCTAGTTGAAGTGCATTTCAGAAACTCATTCCTACATCTGTATCATGTAGGGAACAACCTATATGGTTTCTTCTAGCAGTTTCAGTGTTTCGGTATCACATTTTGGTCTTTGATCCATTTGCAGTTAGTGTCTGTGAAAGTTCATGGATCCGGGTCCAATTTCACTCATTTGCATATGAACATCCACCTTCCCTAGCACCATTTCTCAACCATACATTTTGGATTGGATTTTTGTCAAATATTAACTTGCTAAAGTTACATATGGGTGTTCAGTTTTGTTACTCTGGTCTGAATGTCTGGTTTTGTGCCAGTACCACATTGTTTTTTAATTCCTAGGGCTCAGTAATATATTGTTAAGTTCTGAAATTGTAATCTCTCCAATTTTTGGCTGAGAATGTTTGGGGGACAGGGGTGCTAATCAGAGTTCTTTTGTGGTTCCACGTGAATTTTAAGATAGCAGTTCTATTTCTGTGAAGAATGAGATGGGACATTTGGTAGGAATTGCATTGAATCTGCAAATGGCTTTTGGTAAAAACGGTCACTGTTTCAATATGAATTCTGCAAAGCCATGCACATTCTGATTTTTCATTTTCCAATGTTTTTCTCTACCTCTTTTGCCAGAGGTTTTACGTATTCATTGTAACTTTTTTCATCTTCTTAATTATGCTTATTCCAGGACATTTTATTTTCTTTGAGGCTAGTGTGAATGGAAATGTATCAATGATCTCTTTCTCTGTATGTCTTATGTCCGTGTATAGAAATGGTATTGGTTTCTACAAGTTGATTCTGTATCTGCCACATTGCTGCATTGTTTTAAAATTTCTAGAAGTTTTCTGGTAGGACCTTTGGAACTCTAATATATAGTATCCTGTCATCTTCAAATGGGGATATTTTTCTTCTTTTTCCCTATTTGTAGCCCTTTGTTTTCCTTCTCTAGCCTTACTACTCCAGGTATTAATTGAGAGCACACTATCAAAAAGGAATGAGGATAGTGGACCCCTCTCTCTCATTCCTAACTTAAGAGGGATTTCTTCAAAATTTTCTCCATTTAAGATGATGTTTTTGTAGGTTCTTCATATATAGCTTTTAATATGATGATGTGTTTTCCCTTTAGTCCCACAGTCTCTGGGACATTCATCTTGAAGTCAGATTGCTTTTTGTCAAAGGCTTTTTATGCATCTATAGAAATGAATGTGTGACTTTCGTCTTCAAGTTCATTTATGTGGATTATTGTATTTAGTGGCTTGTGTACAATGAACCATCACTGCTTTTCATCCAACAAGAGGTGCATGATCTTGTCTCTCTGTGTGTGGTCTGTTTGTAAGCATAGTATTGAGAATTTTTTTTAATCTATGCTCATCCAGGATTTTGGCCTGTTTAGATTGTGTTAATTCATCTGGCCCTGAACATTTTTTTTTTAACGTGGAAGGATTTTTATTACTATTTAAGTTGCCTCATTTGTTTGTGTCAGTTTAAGCTATTGACTTCTTGATTTTAATTTGATGGTTGAATCTAGAAATTTGTCCATTTCTTTTAGGTTTCCAGCTTAATGGAGTGCAGGTATTTAAAGTATTTGTTTTAAATATTCTAAACTTTCTCATATGTGTTGTAATCTTCTGTTCATTTCTGATTAATTTATTTTTCCCTTTGGTTAGTTAGAACCAGGGTTTATCAATCTTGTTTCTATTCTCAAAAAAACAACTCTGATATATTTTGATTCTTTGGAATCTTTTCTCTGTTTCAATTGCTCTCTGATTTTTATTATTTCTTGTTGCTAACCTGATTTGGATTGTGGTTTGTTCTTGTTTGCCCAATTTTTGTGTTGCTTCATTAAGACATTTATTTGTGCTGCTGCTGATTTCTTAATATTGTCATCTACAGCCATAAATTTCACTTTTGGGATTTTTTCAATAGACCCAGACATTATGTTGTACTATTTTCATTTTCATTTAGTTATAGGAAATACTTTTATTTCTTCCTTGATTTTTTTCTTTGACCCATTTACCATTCCATAATAAGTTGTTTAATCTCCAAGTGTTTGTGTATTTACTAGAGGTGTTTTTGCTATTAATTTCAAATTTTATTGCATTATAGTCAAACGGGATAAAGGAGTAATTTCAATCTTTTTGAATTTGTAAACATTTTATTTGTGTCCTAGAATTTGATCTGTTTTAGAGAAAGTTTCATGTGCTTCTAAGTTTAAGGTATATTCATTGACATTTGTGTGGATTATTCTATAAATATCTACTAAGTCCATTTGATATATTATGTCAATTAATCTCAATGTTTTCCTGTTTATTTGTGGTCCAGATGATGTGTCTTTTGATAAAATGGAGTATTAAAATAATCTATTATTAATGGGTTGGTATTAATATGTATCTCTAAATCTGGTAGTACATTTTTATGAAACTATGTGCACTAGAGTTTCATTCATATATGTTTAGGATATTAATGTCATTTTGATTATGTGTTCCCTCGATTATAATGGAAGGTACCATTTTATCTCTCCTGATTAGTTTTAATTCAAAGTCTGTTTTCTCAGATATTAATATGGTGACACTTATTTGCTTCATGGTCACATTTGATTGGAGTATTTTGTCCATTCCTTTACTCTAAGATAATGCCTATTTATAAAGAAAAATGTGCTTATTGTTGATAACAGGTAAAGAGTTATTTTTCTTATTTCATTCAATAAATCTATACCTTTTGACTGGACAAATGACACTATTAATATTTAAATACATTAGTGAAATGTGTACGTTAATTATACTCATTATGTTGTTGATTTTAGGGGTGTGGCTTGTGTTTTCAGTAATAATTTGTATTTTAGTTATATGGCTTTTTATTATTTTGCAAGGTCTGTTGGCTATGTTCATGCCTTGAGCTGGAAATGTTGCTTCTTTGATTTTCTTTATGTTTGGTTTGTTGGATATACTCTTTTAGGCTGTTTTATTGTGGAAAATTTATGTTTTCCTTTTAACTATGGCCCAGAGTTTACTGGGTATAGAAGTCAATTTGGCCCTCATGGTTCTTTAGGACTTGGAACGCAGTGTTCCAGGCTCTTCTGGCTTTCAACTTTCCACTGAAAAATTAGCTGTTGTTCTGATGGGGTTTTCTTAATATAACAATGTGTTTTTTTTCTCATGCAGTTTTTAATAAACTTTCTTTGTTTTGTATATTTAGTCTTTTTTATTTGTTTGTTTGTGCTACTTTACTTTTTCTTTTTCTCCATTTTTATTTAAATTAGAAACAAGATTGTTTTACATGTCAATCCCAGTTTCCTCTCCCTCTCTTCCTCCCCTGCCCTCCACTAACACCCTACCTATCCCATAGCATTTCTGATCCCCAGGGAGGGTGAAGCCTTCCATGGGGGGGGGGGCTCTTCAGAGTCTGTCATATCCTTTGGGATAGGGCCTAGGCCCTCCCCCATGTGTCTAGACTGAGGGAGTATCCCTCTATGTGAAATGGGCTCCCAAAGTCCATTCCTATGCTAGGGATAAGTATTGATCTACTACAAGAGGCCCCATAGATTTCTGAGGCCTCCTCACTGACACCCACATTCATGAGGTCTGGATCAGTTCCATACTGGTTTCCCAGTGATCAATCTGTGGGCCAAGAGCTCCCCCTTGTTCAGGTCAGCTGTTTCTGTGAGTTTTACCAGCCTGGTCTTGACACTTTGCTCATTACTCCTCCTTATCTGCAACAGGATTCCAGTTCAGTTCAGTGTTTAGCTGTGGGTATCTGCTTCTACTTCCACCAGCTGCTGGATGAAGGCTATAGGATGGCATATAAGATACTCATCAATCTCATTATCAGGGGAGGGCATTTAAGGTAGCTTTTCCATTGTTGCTTAGATGATTAGTTGGTGTCATCCTTGTAGATCTCTGGACATTAAACTATGTTATGACATGGGAATTTACTTCTCTCTTTGGTGTACTCTGTGCTCCTTGTATCTGTAGGGTTTGTTTTATTCCGCAGTTTTTGAAGGTTTTCTTCTACATTCTTGTTGAACAGATGGTCTATGCTCTTTACTATTTACTTGGAATTCTTCTCCCTCATCTATACCTATTATTTAAAAGTTTGATTTTCATGGTATTAGACTTTTCCTGTATGCTCCTTTCTTCTCTGAGTATGTGTGTATGTGTTTACTTTTTTCCCTATTCCTTGCTTATTTGCTCTAAATCCTCTACCTTTGCATTCTGATGTTCTATCTTCTGCTTGATGTAGTCTACTTGTAAAAATTTGCTGTTTGATTTCTGTATAAAGTGAGTACACATATCCCTTCCAAGGTAAGGTTGAGGGAAGTTTCTTTTTTGTCCATATGAGGAAGAGTATACTGAGAGGTACAAGATAGGGAACCAAAAGAGGAAGACAAAAGAGAAGACCAAGAGGGCACATTGCCAAAAATAATAGCAAGGTTATAAGAGAAAGAGAAGCTGGTGGAGAGAATCCCATGAGATCACAAAGTTTATGGCAGGCAAGTAGGGTGAGAAGAGTTTAGAAGAGCCATAGCAATTTGTGAAATTGAGGAAACCAGGAGACTGCTATGGACTTTGGTATGCTATAAGCACCACAGATTTCCATTTTAATGACATTCTATTTTGTTTTTTTATTAATTTTATTTAAATTAAAAACAATCTTATTTTACACACCAATCCCAGTTTCCTTTCCCTCCCCACCATCTCCCCATCTCACCCCCTCCACTCCTAGGGAAGGTGAGGCTTCCCATTGGGGGATAATGAAAGTCTGTCATATCATTTGGGGCAAGACAAAGTCCCCCCTCCCCAGTATCTAGGCTGAGAGAGTATTCCTCCAAAGGGAATGGGCTCCCAAGGCCCATTCATGCACTAGGAATAAATCCTGGTTCCACTGCCAGAGGCCCCATAGACTGACCAAATCCCCCAACTGACACCCACATTCAGGGGACCTGGTTCAGTCTTCTGCAGGTTCCCCAGCTGTCAGTCTGGAGACCTTCCCTTCTTGAACTCCTGTTTGCTCAGGTCTGCTGTTTCTGTGGGGTTTCCCCAGCATGGTCTTAATCCCTGTGATCATCACTCCTCCATCTCAACAAGTGGATTGCAGGAGTTCAGCTCAGTGCTTAGCTGTGGACCTCTGCTTGTGCTTCCATCAGCTACCGGGTGAAGGCTCTAGGATGGCATTTAAGGTAGTCATCAGTCTCAATCTCTTATGGAGGAAGGGCATTTAAGGTAGCCCCACCACTATTGCTTAGATTATTAGTTGGGGTTATCTTTGTGGATTCTTGGAGATTTCCCTAGTGCCAGGTTTCTCATTAAGCCCATAATGGCTCCCTTTATTAAGGTATCGCTTTCCTTGCTCTCCTTCTCTGTTCTTCCCCCAACTCGACCTTCCTGATCCCTCATGTTCTCCTCTCCCCTCTCCTTCTCCCTCCTCTTTCTCCTACCTCCGCCACCACATGCTCTCAATTTACTCAGGAGACCTTGTTCCTTTCCCATTCTATGGGGGGTGTTAATGTGTGTCTCTCCTTTATCTTGGTGATAAGGAACAACTTAATTTCTCCTGTAACTGATTCTTAGCTGAAATTGGGATGTAGTTGTCAGGAACCTGGAATTCTGGTCAAATCTGAGAGTGGGAAGAAGATTTGGGTCAGTTGGAAATTCCATCCGAAGCAATCTGTGTCAGCTTTCAGAAAGTCCGGTGTTCAGTGGTTCTGAGGGGCCACCTGGATGCTGGCACATTGCAGGCAATTTTGGAGCAGTTTGAAGTCTACAGTCGACTGGAAATCTGCTAGGACAGATATAGAATAGGAACAGAGCTTGGGGGAAAATCTTTACCTTGGATGAACACTTGAAATATCCAGGCCAATGTTCCTAGTAGTTGGGGAGAAAGGAAGAGTTCCAAGATCAGGGAAAGGAGGGAGAGACCCCATATTTAGGGATAAACAGTGGTCTGGAAAGCTTACACTTTTGACTGGAGTAATACTCAGTAGTCCATTTGACCCATTACAGGTGAATCTAAGCCATGACTCCCTGAAGCTTACTTGAATTTCTTAGGTTTACAAAAGTTTTAGCTGTATTAGCATTACCACTGTTTGTAATCTATAGTGAAATCCTCATTGTAGAAGAGTGTCTGTAAACAGCTGGAGTAGACTTATACACTTTCCTCTCTCCAGAAGGCAAAAAGAAGCACATTATGTCTATATTTAGAAGACAACAAGAGGGACTTTAAATTTTTGACCTTATAACTATCATAATAATAGTCAGTTCTTTACCAGTGCTAAATCAATAGCTTATCAAAACTCAATTGTTTAATGTTAAAACTCTAACTTTTGAAGTCTTGACATAATAGCATATTGAGAGAGAAAGAAATCTGAAACACTTCTCATTTTCCACATACCTTACATCACTTTCTTGACCTTTACAACTTGCATTTATACTCCTTAAATCATTTTCTTAGACCCTCACAATTTACTTGAGCTTATACATTCTCAGTCCTTTACAACTTGTATTTAGACACCTTAAAATACTTTTTAAGACCCTTACGACTTACAAAGACTTTGAACCCTTTTCCATTCCATCATTTGCAATGAGACACAGGTGGTTGATTACTGAGAGCAGTCATTGAAAAGCAAGTTCCTTTAAATAAAGGAAGAGTAAAAATGTTACAATGAAACCTGTTTTGTGAGTTTATCTCTTTTAGTGCAAAACCTGCCTTTCTCAGCAGGAGACCTAGTGACTCAAGAAAAAAAGCAATGCCTGATTTTTACATATGAAATGGACTGACCAGGCAGCTGTGGCCATTGGGGGGAGGAGCTGGAGGCTTGCCGCTGTTGAATGATAAAGCTACAATTAGCTCTTAACACCTGATGTGATCTGAGAAGGATAAATTAGAGCAAGAATAAGCCAAATGCCTGCCTTGTCGATTGAAATGATAGAGACTCCCTGCTACCTGGAAGGTTACCCTAGGCTCCTCCACAGGTCAGCATTAAATACTCAGCTGTCACACCAAGAAGATCCAAGAGATGAGGAACTTAGAGAAGCTGATCTAGCTTGGCAAGGCAGAGTGAACTAATTAACCCAACAGTGTTCAGCTTGAGCAAGGCCTTGGTGGTGGGCAAGGCATGGGGCAGTTCTTGGCCCAGCAGTCAAGTTTGCCACATTTGAATCAAGTTACTGATGGAGTTCATTTGTGCCCCATCTTCTTTGGAGGAGACCGTAGGGCCACTAGTAGCAGGCATTTGTCTATCATGGGAAGCTTTCTTCATTAAGCACTTTAAATATAATATTCAACAGATCTCTGGAAGGTTTTGAGGGCCATATTCTATTAAGTATACCTAGTTTTAAATACACTTCAGTTATTTTTATATACTTATTTAAACTTAGCCTCAGAAACATATATAAAAGGCTAAATAAAGCTTGTGACTGTATGTGAATTGCAATGATTCTTAGAAAGACTACTAGAACAGTTCTAAGTATAGTAAATAATTGAATCTTTTATAAGGTGACTGACCAACAGTTTAAATACTCTGTGAGAGTGGTTTTGAGTATCTTTGGGGGAGGGGTCATCATTTGGCCGGCTTTCTGAGATACAGCAGGGTTTGGAGGGAGATGGAGGAGGGGGCTTGGGTGGAACCTCCACCATAACATTCCAGACTCTTTGGGGTATATATGGATGCCAGGCACTGGGACAAAGCTTTTACCATAACACTCCAGACTCTTTGGGTATATATGAATGCTAGCAACTGGAGTGAAGCTTCCACCTTAACATCCCAGACTCTTTGGGCATATGGATGCTAGGGCTGGGGTGAAGCTTCCAGCTAAATTTAGTCTTAATTATCTTTAATAGTATTGAAGTTAGTGGTTTTCATAAGATTTATATTTTACAGTTTTATCTTTGTTGAGTTTGATCCTTAAAACATTGAATTGACAAATTAATTGAAGATATTTAGGCATTAAAATAAAACTTTCACCATAAATATAGTCCATAGAGAGAATAGGAACTTTATAAGACCATAAGTACAATCCAAAGAGGGATTGGACACCTTATTTTCCAAATACTTTTATAGTGTTCCTTTAAAAAAAATCATAGTTTCTTGTATGACTTGGTTTTTCCAAACAGCTGAAGCTTAACAAAGTTAGAAAAGACAAACTGGTTAGAAATATATTTTGTAGTCAGTTTCTGCTAGCATGAGGGGAACTTAAGAATCTATAAAACTTATTTATTAAAAATACCATATTTATCAAATGTATGTTGCTCTTTGCTTAAAATTCTCTAGAAGGTTGGTGTTGAACACAGTTATCAAAAATATAAATGGTTAGTCATATATCTCTAAGTCAGTTTCTATTAACCTAAGTAGACCTTTATAACCTTAGAAATTTATAAACCTTATTTATTAAACATGCTTTATTCATCAAACATATATTGTTCCTTATGTACAATTTTTACTCCCAGGACAAAAAATCATCATACAAAAATCCACCCTAGTCAAAAATCTCTTGAAGAAATGCTGTTGCCTCCTTAGTCTAAAAACGAGATGCAATGATAAGCAGAAGGCTCAGTAGGACTAAGATGTTTCATGTATACTGCTCTCTTTGGTTTATACCATGTGGTCCTCTTCATCAGGATGGTGGTGAAATTACACGGCATGGACTTTTTTCACCTTAGTAAAGATGGCTGACAGCCACATGGTTGATTTCATTCTGATGAGTTTATCAGCCATCATAGAGGCAAGCCACAAGATTGCTGTTTAATCATAGGTAAGACACCAGGCAAAACTTTCCTGTTTTCCTTAAAAAACATCTATTTTCATGTGCAGGATTTGAATCAAGTAAAATTCATTGTATGCTATTGAAAATTAAGATTATCTGTGTATAGCTTTTTTTAAACTATCAACGTTTTGTTAGAAGATTTAAGCTGATTTTGTTTTGTGACAGATTCTTTTAAACCATACACAATGAACTTAAAAATTCTGAGATAAGAGATTTTAAGCAATAGTCTTGATAGAATTTAGAGCAGAGAATAAGGAAAGCACAGACTTGAGAGATTTTAAAGACTCATCCTGTAGATGAGGATGGAGCATGTAGAGGGAGATACATGGCCTCCCCATGAGATAGTCCCCAGGAGGGTGTAGCAGTCTCCAGTAGCCAGAGAGATGGAATCACAGTGGAGAAGCATAGAGGTAGAGAGAGTGCCTGAAGAGATAGACTGCACAGTTTGGAGTCAACTATGGTGGGTTGCAGAAGCCAGCAGAAACAAGTAATCCATACACACTTTAGAGTCAAATCAGCAAATGATTTGGTTAGGAGAGATCAGATACCAAGAAGTTTTGGTACCAGATGTTTTAAGTGACAACATGACCATTCTAAGGTGTGGTTTAGGAGGCAATTTTTTATTATAGATATGAGGAAAATTATAGCCAGGGACATCTGGAGCAGAGAAAGTAGTAGATTGATTATGGCCAGCATACTGGACAGGGTCATGAGAGGAGATAGAGAAAGAGACAATGAGAGAAGAAGAGAAAGAGATGACCAAGAAAGAAAGAGGCAATGAGGGATCAATAGAGAAAGACAAAAGAGGACCAACAGACCACATAGTCAAAATGGCAAGGTGATAAAGGTATGAGAAATTGGGAGGGGAAGCCCATGTTCTGGAGTTTAAGGTAGGATGTGAGGTGAGAACAGCTGAGAAGAGCCACAGGTAATTATGAAACTAAGGAAACCTGGAAACCAGCATGCACTTTGGTGTGCTAATAATCACCACAGATAGCCTTTTGTCTGGAGTTTCTTTTGAACCTGACAATTTCTAGTTGGGTAATTGGATTTTTCAATTCCATCTTCATTTCAGCTTGATTCCTTTTCTGTGTTTCTATCCCTTACTGAATTCCAGTTTTATTTGTAGGTTTATTTTGCTTTATTTTCTTGGGGGGGGGTGTAACTCATGAATTTATTCTTCAAAAGTACTTCCTCCTTCATTTCATTCATCTGATTCTTTGTGTTTTCTATAAATTCACTGAATTATTTGATAAAGTTTATGATAATTCTTTTCATTTCTGCGTCCTGGCATTTATTTCACATGAACTATCATTTTTATAGCACTTGTAGGTTTTGACAGGAAATATTGGCTTGATATTTCACATTATTTGTAATTTTGAAGTTGGATCTGGGCATGTGGACTTCTTTTGTTATTTCTAAGTCTGATAAGGACTGAGGAAATTGGGGCAAAAGGGAGGACATGTTGGAAGGTTAGGCCAGATTGTGGAAATGGTTTGGGTATAATGAAGTGAAATGGACAAAAGGAATTGAGCTGGTGTACAGCCTGGGTGGAGAGTTTGGATACAGAATGTCCTTGGAGGGATGTAGGTCACGGGAAGGTAGGGTGGGCTTTGGCAGAGGTCTAGAATTTTTAAATTGTTTTTTTTTAATCCCTGCAGCAATTCCCCCTCCCTCCTGTCTTCCCAGTCCTTCTCCTCCTCTATTCCTACCCCCAATCCATTCCTCCTCCATTTCTGTTCAGGAGTATGCAGGTCTCTCATGAGTATCAACAAAACACAGCATATCAAGTTGCAGTAAGACTATGAACCTCTCCATGTATTAAGGCTGGGAAAGGTGACCCAGTATGAGGAGTAAGGTCCCAAAAGCCAGGAAAAGAGTCAGAGACAGCCCCTGTTGTCACTGTCAAGAGTCCCATAAGAGGACAAAGCTGCACAACTGGCAGGGCAGTGGTGGCACACGCCTTTAATCCCAGCATTAGAAGCAGAGGCAGGCGGATCTCTGTGAGTTCAAGGTCAGCCTGTTCTACAGAGTGAGTGCCAGGATAGGCTCCAAAGCTACACAGAGAAACCCTGTCTTGAAAAACAAACAAACAAACCAACTGTAACACATATGGAGTGCTTTAGTCAGTCTCATGAAATTTGGAGGGGGGGATGGAGGGTGAGAAGACTGAAAGAGACTAAGGGGAAACTGAGATTATTTGGGGGTCAGGTAAAATTCTGGTACAAGGGACTCTCCTAGGAATTTACAAGGATGACCCCAAATAAGACTCCTAGCAATAGCAGATACATAGCCTTTACTGGCCATGTCCTGTTACCAGGAAAGACTTCAAGTGGAGCAAGTAGGAAACCAACTTAGCTACATAATCTTTGATCTATAGTTTTTCCTGCCAATGGGATATGTTGAGGTAAGGGTGGCCTAGAGAAGTCTGGAGTGTGATTGTGGTACAAACCAAGGTGGCTGTGGAACTGGGGCTATATCTGGTGATTTGGGAGCATGTGTGGAGTTGAGGATCAAGCAGTCTGTGAAGGCTAGGACCTGGAGAAGGATTTGAAGGATGAAGTAGTAGATTACACATTTAAGTAAAATTATGTAGTATTTTTCTTTAAGTGCTTGGCTAATTCACTAAATGTTACCTCTTTTAGAAGCCACCTTCTTTCTAATGAAAAGCATTTTGTTTTTTATCACAGATAATTTTTTCAAACAGTTCATACCCTATATTTTGATCATTGTTTCTCCTTCTATTCCTCCCAGATCCTCCTTACCTCCTCACCCATCCAATTCTATGCCTTCTTCCTCTTTCTCTTTAGAAAACAAATAGGCAAATAAACAGACAGAAACAGAATAAAACAAAGTAGAGAGGAGAAATAACAAAGAAAAAGCATAAGGAGCACACACCATAAAAACACAAAATCAAAAGCCATAATAGATAAGCAAAAGACAAGTAAGCTAAAAAGAATGCTGAAACAAAGCATTACAAGATAACACATCTCCAAAAATACTATTGAGTTCATTTTATATTGATCATCTATTGCTGGACTTGGGGCCTTCATTAAGTGTGGTTTGTATTCTCAGTGAGATTCCACTGAAGACAAATATTTTTTCTTTGAAAGCAGTGCCAATTGGAGATAACTTCTAGCTTAGAAATTGGTAATCATGTCCATTTTCCCCTCTCAATACTGAGGCCCCATCCCACTTGGACTTGTTTAAGTCATGTGCATGCTGCCATGATCTCTTTGAGTTCACAGGTGCATCAGTCCTATGACGTCTGGAAGACACTATTGTCTTGGTGTCTTCCTTCTCCACTGGCCCTTAAAATCTTTCTGCCTCATCTTCTTCACATCTCCCAATGGCTTGGGTATGGGGTTAATGAAGATGTTCTATTTACAACAAAGTGTTTCATGACCTCTTGCTCTCTTCACATTGTCCAATTGTGGGTCTCTGTATTATTTACAATCTCCTTCAGGAGGAAGCTTTTCTGATGGTGTCAGACACACACACACACACACACACACACACACACACACACACACACACACACAGAGAGAGAGAGAGAGAGAGAGAGAGAGAGAGAGAGAGAGAGAGAGAGAGAGATGGGTATAGCAGAATGTCATTAGGAGTCATTTTATTGCTATAACCCTTTAGCAGAACAATAGTACGTGATTTTTCCATAGATTCATGGCCTATCTACTCTCAGGTTCTTGGCCACCTCGTCAGTCATGAATTACATCTTGTGGAATGGGCCTTAAATTCAACCAGGTAGTAGTTGGTTACTTCCACAATTTTTGTGGCACTATTACATCAGCATATTGTGCAGAAAAGCCATTATTGTAGATCTATTGGTTTATAGCTGTGCCAGTGTTTACATTCCTTCTCCAGTATTGTGAAGAATACTGTCTAGTACCCTGAACAGTAGTCGGTAGGGGTAAAGGCTCTTGGTAAATACCATCTCAAAATCTCTGTGTTCAATGAAATATGTACTTGTTGTCTTCATCATTAGGGCCTTACTATCAGGTTTTGGAGAGCAAATAATAGCCTTGGCAATACTATGAGTTGTATGAGGGTGTCCATCAGGATGCTTTGGCAAACAACACAATTAGATATAACCTATTCTTATGACCAGAAGTTTCACTTAGTGGCACGAAAGGTCTAGTTGGAATATTGTCTTCCTCAGTGTTTATTCCATTTAGGTGTCTTTCATATAGTTATATATTTTAAAAACTTTCTATTATAGGAAGTTTCCAAATGACACCTCAGATTACCCTTAATGTTAGTTGTTCTTCCCTATGCCCCTTCCTTATATTCCTCTTTCCTATCCCTCTCCATTTAATCCTTCTGTTACAGTCTATGCCATCTCTCCATAACTATATTCTCCATTTACCCACTTTAGGAGTTCCTTCTATCCCTCCTAATCACTTACTCTATACCAATTTATATGCTTATATGGATAGCAGCATGCCTATCAAAAGTTTAAAAGTTAAAATCCACATATAAGGTAATGCATATTATACTTGTCTTTTAGCATCTGAGTTACCTCACTTTAGATGAGATTTTTCTAGCTTCATCCATTTACCTATGAGTTTCATGATTTTGTTTTTTTAAACAGCTGAGTAATAACCATTGTGTAAGTATACCACATTTTCATTAACCACTCATTAACTGATGGTATCTAAGCTGTTTCCAATTTCTGGGTCTTAAGAACAGAGCAGCAATAAACAGGGATGATGAGCAAGTGTCTCTGTAATAGGGTGTAGCATCCTTTGAGTATACGCCCAAGAGTGGCATAGATATTCATTGAAATATATCAATACTCCCAAGTTCCCTTTAAGGTTTAACAGAGTCTCCTGGGAGTGGAAGTTTGATGGGAGGACATGCCACTGTAAGCAGGTTGCTACAGGACTAGGAATGAGATAAGAGTGATTGTAATGGGGGACAGGAATGAAAGTGAGAATCATCTACCTGATTATTAACCAGTGTGGTACTGGGAGTCCCAGATAAAGAGTGTCTCTAGTTTTCCATGGCTGAAAAAAGTGAAGGGAGAAAGGAGGATGGCTGTATACTTGAGTTTTTTGTAGAGTTCACAGGAACTGGAGGTAGGTTGGGAGAGCTGGCAATCAGTATGCTACAGGGCTAGCATATTGGACTATAAAAATCAAAAAAGTAGACAAGAGAGAGTGAAAATTGCCTACCTGATTCCTAGCCAGTGTCACCACTGGGTTTCCATGTAGATACTACTGCTAGGTATACACAGCTAACACAAAGCATTAGAGGTAGATGGTTGTGAGCCACCATGTAGATGCTGGCAATTGAACTGGGGGGGGGGGAAGGAGGACATGGGGGAGCAGGAAAGTTGAGTCGGGGGAAGAATATAGGAGAGCAGAGTGAGAGATACCACAACAGAGGGAGCCATTATAGGTTTGAGGAGAGATCTGGCACTAATGAGATTTCAAGAGATCTACAAGGATGACACCAACTGGCAATCTAAAGAATAGTGGAGAGGCTACCTTAAATGCCCTTCCCGATAGATAGATGACTGCCTTATATGCTATCCTAGAGCCTTCATCCAGTGGCTGATGGAAGCAGAGGCAGACACCCACAGCTAAACAGTAAACTGAACTCCTGGAAGCCGGTTGCAGAGAAGGAGGATCGATGAGCAAAGGGGTCAAGACCAGGCTGGAGAAACCCACAGAAACAGCTGACCTGAACAAGGGGGAGCTCATGGACCCCAAACTCATGGCTGAGAGGCCAGCATGGAATTGATCCAGAACCCGTGAACGTGGGTTTCAGTTGGGAGGCCTTGGCAATCTATGGGACCTTGGGTCAGTATTTATCCCTGGCATGTGAATGGACTTTGGGAGCCCATTCCACATGGAGGGATGCTCTCTCAGCCTGAACACACAGGGAGGGCCTAGGCCCTGCCTGGGATGATATGACAGACCTTGGAGATCCCCCATGGAGGGCCTCACCCTCTCTGTGGAGCAGAGGAGAGAGATGGGGTGGGGGCTTGGGCATGGGCGGAGGGACGGGAGTGGAGGGAAGGGAGAGGGAGCTAGGAATGACATGTGAAGCAAGCTTGTTACTAATTTAAATAAAAAATGAATTAAAATAAGAAAGCATTAGAGGTAGACAGGGAAAGCTGGGTCCACCACACCAGGATCAGTGGACTACCCAGAGAATGGAGGTAGGGTAGAAGATCAGCTTCCCCACATGGTCAGCTACAGGGCTGGGGATAAGAATAAAGGAATTGTCATCAGGCTTTCATTCTTTTATTAGTTGAATAGTATTTCACTTTGTATATGCATTATATCTTCTTTTTCTTTTCTTATGGTCAGTTATTTCTATTTATGTCAATTGTGAATAAGGAGTGTTGCTATGAAAATGGGAGTTTTCATATTTATGAATATAAATTTCATATATACTTATTTTATTTAGTTTAGATGTATCTTCAGCAATAGGTTAGGAAGATATTGGGAATTTCAACTTTATTTTTTTCGAATAGGAATTTTCCCCTTTGGTTTTCCTTTTTAAAAAAATTATTTATTTTTAAAATTTTCATTTTACATTCCAACCACAGTTCTCCCTCCTACCCTTTCTCTCACCCCTCATTGCCTTCCTCCTAGACCAACCCCAGTACACTCCTCCCAACAGGTAAGGGCTTCCATGGGGATTCAACAAAGTCTGGCACATTAAGTTGCGGCAGGACCAAGCCACTCTCCCCTGCATTTCGGATGAGTATAGCAACACACCATAGGGAAGGGGCAGCAACAAGCTAGCTCATGTACCAGGTTTGTATCTTGGATCTAACGCCAGGGGTCCCTCAGGCAGACCAAGCTACACAACTGTCTCCCACATACAGAGGGCCTAGTTTGGTCCCCTGGAGTCTCCACAGCTGCAGGTCTAGAGTTCATGAGTTTCCACGAGCTTGTTTTAGCTGTCTCTGCAGATATCTCCATCATGATCTTGACTTGAACACATGTGCAAAGGAGACCACTTCCTAAATATAACACCAGAAGCACTGTCACTGAGCCCAACAATCCATAAATGGGACCTCCTGAAACTGAAAAGCTTCTGTAAGGCAAAGGATATAGTAAATAAGACAAAGCAACAGCCTACAGAATGGGGAAAGATTGCCAATAACCCCATATCTGAGAGAAGGCTGATCTCCAAAATATATAGAGAACTCAAGAAACTAGACACCAAAATACCAAATAATCCATTAAAAATGGAGTACAGAGCTAAACAGATAATTCTCATCAAAAGAATCTCAAATGGCTAAAAGACATTTAAGGAATTTCTCAGTATTCTTAATCATTAGGGAACTGCAAATCAAAACAACTCTGAGACACCATCTTACAGCTGTCAGGGAGACTAAGATCAAAAATACTGAGGACAGCTTATGCTGTAGAGGATGTAAAACAAGGGCATTGCTAGTAAGAATATAAACTTGTACAGCCACTTTGGAAATCAGTATGGCAACTTCTCAGAAAATTGAAATTCTATCTGCCTGAAGACCCAGGAATACCACTCTTGGGCATATATCCATATACCTGTGGATGCTTAATCATGCCACAAGGACACTTGTTCAACAATGTTAATAGTAACACTATTCATAATATCCAGAACCTGGAAACAACCTAGATGCCCCTCAACTGAAGAATAGATAAAGAAAATATGGTAAATTTACACAACGGAGAGGTAAAAACACAATGACATCATGATATTGGCAGGCAACTGGATCTAACTAGAAAAAAAAAAGCATCCTGAGTGAGTGAGGTAACCCAGACTCAGAATTGCATACACAGTATCAACTCAATCATAAGTGCATGTTAGATGTAAAGCAAAGGATAACCAACTACAATCCACAACTCCAGAGAAGCTGGGTAACAGAAACCCTAACAGGGACACATGGATTATGCAGGGAAGGGGAATTAGATGAGATCTACTGGGTAAATAGGGGGCAAGGGGAATGATAAAGGGGAGAGGAAGAAGGATGAGAACATGAGGGAACAAGATGGTTTTGGGGGAGGGATGCAGTAGAAGAGCAATAAAAGAGATATCTTAATAGAGAGAGCCACCATGGGGTTAGGGAGAAACTTGGTGCTAGGGAAATTCCCAGTGACCCACAAGGATGACCTCAGCTAAGACTTCTAGCAATAGCGGAGAGGGTGCCCAAACTGGCATTCCCCTGTAATCAGATTGGTGATTACCCCAACTATAATCATAGAGCCTTCATCCAGTAATTGATGGGACAAGATGCAGAGATCCACAACTAAGCTCCAGGCTGAGTTCCGGGAATCTAGTTGAAGAGAGGGAGGAGCGAATATATAAGAAAGAGAGTCCTTTTGGTTTTCTTAACAGATGCATGATAGTTTGTAATCCCTGAAACAATATTCAGTGATGGAAACTTTTGCTACATTTGTACCAGAAGTTTTTGTCCTTAGCCTGGGTATAGGTTTTATTTCATCATGGTCTTGATTTTCATTTTCCTGATGATTTGTGACAGTGAGCATTCATATATAACTGTTGTTTGTGTATCTTCTATTGTGTAATGTTTTAGTATCTCTTGTTTTGCAGATCTTCTACAAAACTTCTTTGCTCAATCCAGTGTATTCTCTCTCTCTCTCTCTCTCTCTCTCTCTCTCTCTCTCTCTCTCTCTCTGTGTGTGTGTGTGTGTGTGTGTGTGTGTGGCGCATGCGCGCACATGCATGGACACTCCAAGGCACATGTGTTACTAAGTATTTAACTTACTGTATAATAGGTTTTCTACCACTGACTGTATCCTCAGCCCTCATTTATTTTTATTTAAAATGTTGAGATAAGGAATCAATAGTTTTCTTAGTTTTCTTAGGCTGGTCTTGAACTTGTGATCCTCCTGCCTCAGCTTCCCAAGTTGAGATTACAGACCTGTGCCACCAAGTACAACTTTCTTTCCAATGTTTTAAAGTATTTATCTTGTTTCCCCTTGTTTTCAGATCTTTTAATTTACAAAACATTTTTAAATTTATTTTTATAACTAGTAACAGGGTTAATACTACTCTTCTTCTGGATGTACATATTCATTTTTTCCTGTATTTTATCGTAAATATCTTTCCTCCAGTGCATAGTCTTAGTGTTGTTTTTGGAGAAGCAGATGACTGTGGATATGCTATCAATTGTGACCCAAAATTAGGTACATTTTTTCTTTCAGAGTTGCAGAAATAATAAATTATATGTTAGAAAAAGTCAAGGGAAAAATTTACAAGTCAGTTTTTCTTCCTATAGAGTTTAAGGAGCCACAGATAGAAGAACTTGTGGTGAAGTATAGACTAAAAAGGTTTGGGAATTTTTGTCTTCTCTGGGAATGGGTGTTTTTAATAATTCAGTTGGCACTATTCAGATGTATTTTTTTTCCTGTTGTGGTCATGGTTATGGCCAACTGTCACGGTACTGAAAGGACAGACAGTGTTACTCAGCCTATGGATTAGATTATAATGAAGGTAGAGATTATGTTGTGGGTATTATATTAGACAGCCATCCTGAGAGAGGTTTTCTATCTTCCAACATCTCTTCTTCAAACTTTTAGTAGATGTCAGGGTGACCAATCAACTAAGTCACTAAGGTAGCATACTATTTAGCATATGATTTGTTTTACTTCAAGATTGTGTTCTTTTCCAATGGTCTTTTGTCTGTGTATATGTCTTAGCTAGGGTTACTAATGCTATGAGGAAACACCATGACCAAAAGCAACTTGGGGAGGAAAGGGTTAATTTGTCTTAGGTATATCAAATCACAGACCATTAAGGGAAGTCAAAGCAGAAACTCAAACTTGTAGGGAACCTGAAGGCAGGAGTTGAGTCAGAGGCCATGGAGGGGTGCTGTTTATTGGCTTGCTCCTCATAGACTTATTAGCGTGCTTTCTTATAGAACTTAGGACCACCAACCTGGAGGTGATCCCATCTACAATCAACTGGTCCCTTCTGCATTAAATACAAATTAAGAAAATTCCCTGTAGGATTGCCTACAGTTCAATCTTTTTTCTTTTCTTTTTAATTTAAATTAGAAACAAGCTTGTTTTATGTGTCAATCACAGTTCCCCTTCCCTCTCCTCCTCCCTTGTCCCCCACAGACCCCCTATCCCGTCCCCTTTCTGCTTTGCAGGGAGAGTGAGGCCTTCAATGGGGAATCTTTAAAGTCTGTCATATCATTTGGAGCAGGGCCTAGACCCCCCTAGATCCCTCTATGTGGAGTGGGCTCCCAAAGCCCATTCATGTACTAGGGATAAATACTGATCCACTACCAGAGGACCCATAGAGTGCCCAGACCTCCTAACTGACATACACATTCAGGGGGCCTAGTTCAGTGCTATGCTGGTTTCCCAGCTATCAGTCTGGGGACCATGAGCTCCCCCTTCTTCAGATCAGTTGTCCCTGTGGGTTTCTACAGTCTAGTTCTGACCCCTTTGCTCATCACTCCTCCCTCTCTGCAACTGGATTCCAGAGTTCAGCTCAGTGTTTAGCTGTGGGTGTCTGCTTCTACTTCCATTAGCTACTGGACTAAGGCTCTAGGATGGCATATAAGGTAGTTCAATCTTATGGAGACATCTTCTCAATTGAGATTCCTTACTCTCAGATGATCCTAGCTTGTGTCAAGGTGGCATAAAAATAGTCAGTACAGTATACATATATTTTACTTTTAATTGATAGGAATGAAAAAGGTAATAAATAACAAGAACTCATACTTTTATTTTTACTAGTGCTAGCATATTCATATGCTGTATAAAATTATCTTATATAATTCTGCATTTCAACCTCTGATGATGACTAACAGTATTTCCCTGTTACAGGTTGTTATTCTTTTGTTTAAAAAGAAGAAAAGAGAAATATTGAGACAGACATATTGACTATAAGTTTATTATAAGGCGCAGCAGAATGGGTAAACTAAGAAGAGGAACAGGGTAATGGCTGACCGCCATGGCCGGTCACCATAGAGAGACAGAGTGGGGAACAGAGAGACGGGGGAGGGAGAGAGAGAGAGAGAGAGAGAGAGAGAGAGAAAGAGAGTAAAGGGGCAGGAGCCTATCTTTTAAAGGGGTCCTCTGCACCTGCGTGCAGACTTCTTTCCCATGGAACCTTGGGCTGACCAGGGTATTGCCTGAGTGGATTCCACCAGGTAACAGGGGCAGGCCAGCATAATGCCTGAACCTTTCATTCCCACCTCTACTTATTATTAAAAAAAGGTGGGGTGTTTAGACATGGCAGGTTAAGGAATAAGGGCGTCGACTTCTTAAGACTGCTTCCTGCTGACATGGGGGGCGTTGACCATCTTTGGGGGACCCGAGAAGGTTGGGGTGCTGCCACGTCCTGGGGAAGCTGGTTGTTTCATTGTAGTCCAGGCTGTATGGAACTCCCTGGTGCCTCTTAGACCTGGCAAGATGTTGACAGAGCAGAAGACAAGGTTGAGTTTAGAAAAAAATTTTTTTCTTAGGTCCTGTCACTTGAGGGGAAGATTGTAAGATGAGGGAGGGGTTCCTGAGGAGTCCCAAGATGAGTGAAGGGAATTTGGGACCAGGGAAAGGTTGAATATTACCTGGAGTGAATCTGACCTGTTTGGATCTGATTCGGCTCCCTGGAACTTACAAGAATCCTTAGAGTTTGTGGAAACATAAGTATTAGACACATTAGCAGCATATTCATGTTAGAAGCAACTTGGCTAAAAGCATTACCATTTTAAAACAGACAGATTTTTTTTTGACAATGAAAAGTATCGTAATCTTGACCTTGTAGTTATGATCATATAGTGGTATTGTTGAACTTTACTATGAACAGTAGCATGAGAAATAGAGAAATCAGGAACATTTTTTATTCTTTTTAATGTCTCAACTCATTTTATCATCATTTACGCCTTTTTATCCTCAGGCCTTCATAACTACATTTTCAGACTTTCATACATGTTAGACTTTCCTATCTTTACATAGATAAACCCTAAAATACCTGTTACTGGAATCTGTTTTGCTTTAAGCCGGCAAGACTATCAGTCGTCAAAAGCATCAGAGTTCTTGAGAAGGATAAGATTTTACCTGAATCAATGATTAAAGAATAACAGAGACTTGCCAGCAGGCTGCATGGACAGCCATCCCCAAGGTCCTCCATCCATAGTAGCGGGCTGCAGGACACCTGCCTTCTTGCTGATAACTTGTGACCTGTGGATTACAGACTTTGGGAAGACTCGCCTACCGTTGGCCCAAGCAACGCCGGGAAAGTTGATTCCGTTGTCCTCTTGTCCATGGTCTGGAATACTTTGTACCAGTTGAGGTGAAGGGCAGGGTTGCTCAGTAACTAGCGTTGTCACTGACTCGAGATGAAGCTTCTTCAGTGCCCATCATTCTTCTCGGAGGAGATGGGATGGGGCCAGCAGTTGGCCTATCTCTCTGTTATAAAAAGCTTTTTAACAAAACATTTTAAATGCCATCTTCTCTAGATCTCTGAGCATTTGAGGGCTGTCTGTTTAGGATCTTAGCAGTTAAGTTTGTCTTTAGTTAGAGAAAAATCCCTTTTTGTAATAAAAGATGTACCTTTGTAAATGGCTTACAGGATAGACTGAGTGGTATAAATATTTTGTTAGTTTGAAATAGACCTATATGATTGTAAACTTCTATCATCATTTAAAGATATATGAGTTAAATTTAAGTTGTATAGACTTAGCTTATATTTTAAGTAAAGGTAGATTAGAACTTTATGACTTTAAATGTTTACCATCATTTAAAGATATATAGTAATTTAGAAATATGAGACTTAGTATAGTTTAATTTAAGTTGCATATAGAGCTAGATAAGTATAAAGTTAAATTACAGGTACAGAGACAAGCAGGACTGGATAACAGTAAAGGGGGAATCAGAATGTAATCTCTGATCCGTACATTGTAGCAAACAGACAGGAGATTTAAAGGGACAGAGTAGACTTAAACAGAGGGCCCTGGAAAGGCACAGTATTTAGTAAACAAGCCATGAACAACAGAGCCAGTGAAAGAAGAAATCATAGACAAAAAATAAAATAAAAAGCAAAAAGATCTGGCAGAAATCAAAAATCTGGCAGACAGGTTTGCTCGATAGGCCGCTGGAGCTGTGCGTGCCTACAGGTAGGTCACATGACCAAAACGGCGGCAACCATAAGCCGCTTTTGTCTGTTTACCTGCTTGTTGGATGAAACCAGAAAGGTTCCTCTATGCATTTCCCATGGGTGAGGCAGGTGGAGAACCGGCAAAAAGCTCCTCTACGGATGCACGTCTGCCCGTGGGAGTTGCCAGGGGCCTGGCCCCGAAGGGGACACAGCTGTCCCGAAACCGAAAAAGGACCCAGCAGTCCGAACTGAAAAAAGCAAAAAAGCACCGCTCCTGGAGCGGGATCCCATGCCTGACCTTTAGGAAATGCACCCAACAAGTGAAAGAAATAAAAAGCAAGATGTCAGGTGGCAGTGCTTGCCGGTGGAAGTCATTGAACTGAGTGGGTAGGCCTAAGCCAGGTCACCTGGTTATGACCAAGATGGCGGCCCCCAGGGTAGCCCACGTGGTTGATGGCGACCCCCGTAAGCACAGTCTCAATTGCCAGAAAAGTTTCAAACCTCATTCATGTGGAAAAATGAAAACCAGCAAACAAACAAAACTCTCAGAGCATCTCAAGCAGACATTGCCAACCAAGAAGAAACAGTCAGAGAAAGAACAAACAGAACAATGAGGGACATTCCCAGGTGAAAGAAAGTTCCCACTGGGAGGCAGAACTCCGCTAATTTACCTATTCGCTGCCAGTAACCGAAAGATCCCATAAAAATGTATTTCCCGTGGGCAAGGCCAAAAAATGGCAAGAGATTGCCCTGTCTGAGAGCACCCGGCCCGAAACCGAAAAATGGACCCAGATTGAACAGCGTTGGGTCTGCCCCATGGGAACAGTTTGGGTTTCTTACCGGATTGTAGCGAATAGGCAGATCAGTGAGTTTAAGAGATCCTTAGTTGGAAAGCGGCGAGTTGAGTTCCGGCATCTCAGGCTGCTGCAGGCAGGAGGAAGTGCCAGGAAAAGTGGAGATGGAAGTGGGCTATGAGTTCAGATTTTAGGATCTCCGAGATTTCCCGTGCTCCTGGCAGGAAAAGTTACAAAGAAAGAAAAACTATCCCACCAGTTAGCTTTGGGAGAGTGTCTACAGAGAGAGCCTAAACCAAGTCGGGCGCCAAAATGTTATTCTTTTGTTTAAAAAGAAGAAAAGAGAAATATTGAGACAGACATATTGACTATAAGTTTATTATAAGGCACAGCAGAATGGGTAAACTAAGAAGAGGAACAGGGTAATGGCTGACCGCCATGGCCGGTCGCCATAGAGAGACAGAGTGGGGAACAGAGAGACGGGGGGGGGGGGAGAGAGACAGAGAGAGAGAGAAAGAGAGTAAAGGGGCAGGAGCCTATCTTTTAAAGGGGTCCTCTGCACCTGCGTGCAGACTTCTTTCCCATGGAACCTTGGGCTGACCAGGGTATTGCCTGAGTGGATCCCACCAGGTAACAGGGGCAGGCCAGCATAATGCCTGAACCTTTCACAGGTTAAGGGAGCAGGTTCAAAGAAGATATTTTATACAATGTAATCTACCTAATAAGTGATACAAATTAGGCCAGGAATATGAATGTCTAAATTTTGAACTGACAACTCTCACCTTCCCATTTATGTGACAGTTGCACATAACATTTTGATTTCATTTGGACTATAAGTAAAATGGTTGGAAAAACAGCAATGTTGTATTAGTTTCTGAAAATGCCTTGGTTCTTGTTATTCTCCTTCTTTAAAGTATAAAAACATAACTTATCCTGAATAAAATCAGAGGTATAAAGAACAGACCCAGGAAAAGGGCAACTAAAATTTCCTCCTACCCATACATAGCCTTCTCTTTGGAAAACTTCCAACCCTCTTCCCAGAACCACAGCCTCCTTGGAGCCCTCAGGGTATGATCCTGGAGTTTGCAGATCCCCACAGACTTGCCCTTCAACCCTGGAGCTACCACTGAATTGAAATCACAGAAAGAATTATTGATTTCTTCTAGCAAAGAAAGAGCACATCCAGAAAGGCAGCTCATTAGTCTTTAGCAGAGCATAATTATGTTTCCAACTTGACAGCTGGAAGGGCTTTACAGGACAGTCAGGAGGTATGTGCTGTGAAGTCTAAGACTGTCAGCTCTCCAAAATAAATCATAACGAAAGTTATAATATTTCTGAGAGAGTTTGCATAGACGTCTGAGGAAGTGATCAAATTTGAGGGATATTGACAGTTGACCCCTAGTATTTGCCACACCTCAGTACTGCCAATATGGCATGGAAGGCCTGGAGGATTCCTGAAGAGCTGCTAACCTTCAACCCATGTACCAAGGCTGAAGAAGGTGCTTTCTGATGTCAAAAATAAAACAGCACCAGTGTGGTCTGAGTGCTGTTTGTTTAGATTTTGTAGTTATTATTTATTCAATCCTGCTAAAGTGTGCTAGGACCTTTCCCAGCCTCCAAACATACAAATATGAGCTAAAATCCAAGTATTGCCTTTAAAGCTAAGGAATCATTTATAAGGAGAACAGCATAATAATAAAATAAGAGGTAAAGCAACAAAACATATAAAATGAAGAAATAATTTGTAGAACTTAGGTTCTGAGCAAAGTTTGGGAGAAAGAAAAATCAATGAAGCTAAAGAATATTTTGTGCCTTCAGATTTTATATAGAATAATAATGGTTGCAAATGTACTTAACAGTGCAGATGCTGGGAGTTGTGTGGGGAATGGAGTTGGTATGAAGGAAGCACCAAAGGAGGAGACAGGAGACAGGAAGCCTGCAATGTTAGGATGGTTGCATTTAAACTAACTCTAATCAGAAAAACTACTTTGAAAATTTTAAGGGTTTTGTTGTTTGTTTTGTCCTATTTGTAGTGGGAATGATTGAACTCACCAGGGCTTTGCACATACTAAGCTAGCACTCAAAAAATTAATCTGTCCTACTAGCTCATAGTTTATTTGCTAGAAACTATGCTTGAGAAATGAGAAAAATATTGTGATCTATAGTGCTAATAATTGAACAACAATGCAAATATACTTCATATGAATAAACTATATATTTACAATTATTGAAATGGTGCTTTAGTTCCCTTTATTTCACTATAATAAAGCACTCTAGAAAAAAAGAAACTTGAAGAAAAAATATTTATTTGTCTTACACTTCTATGTTATAATCTATCACTAAGAGAAGTCAGGATGGGAACTTAAGTCAGAAACCATGGAGGAATGCTGCTTTATGGTACACTCTCTGGATCATTCAGAGGTTCATGCTTATGTAGTTTTCTTAAATAATCCAAGGTTAACTTCTCAGTAACTTGCAGTGATCAAAGTAGGTTGAGCCTTCATACATAAATTAAGACAATCAAGATACTCTTCAGAGAAGTTTTCATGGACCAACTTAATAAAGGTGAGACTTTCTTCAGGTGGTTATAGATTATGTAAAGTTGACAGTTAATGCTAGCAACAATTTTCTATATCCTGTCAACTTGATATACAAGCACATAACTTTAAGTGATTCTTCTTCATTAATTGTCTATGACCGGACAATATCATAAAATAATCTTGAACTAGCATTGCCAATTAGTTCCTCCTCCGACTGCCATCCACATCTGCTATCATCTTCAGGACAAACTCTGGGCCTAGGGCTCATGAACAATCTTTGCCTGACCTAGATCCAATCAAGCAGCTCATATACCTGCTCTCAATGATCTAACTCCTATTATTGATCTCCATCACTGGCCCAAACTAAGGCAAGTTCATATCTGATACACAACCAACATAGTCCACATGCCCAGATAATCGCAAAAATACAAACTATATGGAAGACCAAGATAGCTAAACTTTCATCAAACCCACTAGTCGAATAGAAATATTCTCTATTGGGAATTGCCTAGATGAACTTCAGGATACAGGATCTAAAAGAACAATAAAAATTTATGAAATGTTTCAAAGTGGGGGAGGGCCTAGGCCCTGTCCAGGATGATATGATGAACTTTGGGGAATCCTCATGGAGGGCCTTACCTTGCCTGGTAAGCAGAGGCAGGATGAGGTGGGGAGCTTGTAGGTGGTTGGGGGGAGGGGAGGGAGAAGGGATTGACATGTGAAGCAGGCTTGTTTCTAATTTGAACTAATAAAAAATAATCTCTTGGGAAAAAAGACATTATAATCAGAGGTTATTTATGTGGCCTTGGCTCACCCACTGAGGCAGAATTCTTGATGAAATTGCCAATATTAACAGACCATATTGTATCTCTCCCATCTTGTTTATTTTTTTCCTTTTCATATTTCATCATTATCATGTGCCTACCCTTCACCAGAAATCAATTTTAGTTTTCCATTCAGTCATTTCAGAACTGTGGGCTCCTTCCTAATTTTTTTTACTCTTAGCTTTTAGATGTAGAAAATGTCAGAGACAAGTAGATCTCTGTGAGTTTGAGGCCAGCCTGGTCTACAGAGCAAGTTCTGGGACAGCCAAGGCTGTTACACAGAGAAAACCTGTCTTGAAAAACAAAAACAAATAAACGAAATAATCTCCAAATTAAGGAAAGACATCTTACACAGGAGGCACATAGAATACCGATTGACTACACCACAAAAGAAATTTCCCATGGCATGTTATACTAAATACATTAAACACACAAAACAAGGACAAAATATGAAAAGTAGCAAGAGAAAAATAGACCAGTCATATATGAAGAAACCCCCATCAACATATCAGCTGATTTTCCCAGGAAACATTACAAGGTAAAAACAAGTTGGAGCAATATACTGCAAGTTCTAAAAGACCACAAATCTCAACCTAGTTTGCAATATCTGGAAAAACTACCAATCATAGTGGAAGTAGAAAGAAAAAAAGTTTCCATGATAAAAACAAGCTAAAAGAATTTATGGCAATCAAACCAACCCTACAGTGAATACAGAAAGCAGTAAGTCAGACTGAAAAGAAGAGTAAGATACTGTATAGAAAACAAACAACTGTAGTTATTAAATTCAAACTACAACTAACAACACAAATCTGGAGAACAAAAACAAAAACAGAAAGCTAACTCCAACAAAATGACTGCAGCCAATAAACCCCTTTTAATAAACCCCTTAGGTTCCAATGAACTCAATTTCCTAATAAAAAGACACAGTTAATTTAATGGATTAAGAAACAAAAATGTATTTATCTAATGTTTGCAAGTAACTCATTTTAGCTTTATAGACAGGCACCATCTTAAAGTGAAAGGACAGAAAGAAAAAGTATCCCAAGAAAATTGGATTGGAAAGTAACCAACAAGTGTCACTATCTTAATATCTGACAAAATAGACTTCAAACTAAAACAAAAGAAATGACATAATAAAAGACACTTCATTCTAAGCAAGGGGAAATTTAATCAAGAAATGCATCACAATCTTAAATGTATGCACACTAAACTCTGATTCACCCAATTTCATGAACAGTGTTACAACTGGAGAAAAAGACACAAATTACCCCAACTCAGTAGGCCTTTCAATACCTCACTTTCTTCAAGAGGCAGGTTATCTGGATAAAACTAAACCAAACCAACACAGAAACATCAGAATTAAATAACTTCATAACCACCTAATGGGCTTCATCCAAATGTCAAATAAAATAATATACATTTTACTGAGCATCTCATAGAAGAGTCTCTAAAATAGATCATATCCCAGGGCATAGAGCAAATTCAGAAAACTGAATAATTCCACACATCCTCTCTTACCAAAATGCAATAAAACTTAACAACAAATGAATCTCACGTTAAAAAAGTCATGTAGATTAAGCAACACATTATTGCATGATTAATGTATTGAAGAAGAAATAAAAAAGAAATTTAAAAAATGTTAGAACTAAATGGGAATGAAAACAGCACAACAAAACCTCTGTAACACAGTAAAAACAGTCCTAATGAGACATTTATAGTTTTTTTGTGCCAATATAAAAAATTAGAAAGATCACAAATAAATTACTTAATGATGCAACTCAAGTGTTTGAAAAAGTGATAACAAACTGATCCTGAATCCAGTAGATGACAAAATAAAAATAAATAAATAAGTAAATAAACTAAATAAATATAAACAAAGAAACCAGTCACTTATTCTAAGATCTGGTTCTTTGAGAAGATGAATAAGATCAATAGACCCTTGGCACAATTAGGCAGAAGAGAGAAAGAGATAACCCAAAATTAACATGATCAGAAATGAGAAAAGTTACAAAAGATGTGGAAAAATTCAGAATATTATAAGGGAATTTTTTAAAAACCTATACCTCATTAACTTAGAAAGCCTAAAAGAAATGGTCAAATTTCTAAATTCATCCAAACCACAAAAGTTAAGTAAAGAAGAGAGAACAATTTAAAGACTCCCTATAAGAAACATGTATATTGAAATTGCTACAAAAAATATGACACCAAGGAATGTCCAGTCTCAGATTCACTTCACAGAAAAATTCTCTCAGATTTCCAAGAAGGATCTACAACCAAGACTTAAACTGTTGTTGGTGATAGTAATGGTGTTTTGTTTAGTTTTTCTTTTACTAAGAAAGAAATGGAAGGAGCTCTCCTACACTCTTTCCATAGAGCCAATTTTACTTTTATAACAAAAGCTTGCAAGGACACAAGAAAAAAGGAAAGAAAAGACTGATATCTATGATGAACATGTGTGACTTATCCCTGGGCTTATCTGAAGGCGTGGTCAACATAAAAAGTGTGATGAAACCTATAAATGAACTTAAACACAAAAATCACATGATCATCTCAATAGAATCAGAAAAGTTTTTTGTCAAAATCCAACATACCTCCATGAAAAAGTCCTACAATTAGTAGGACTAGAGGGAGCGTACTTTAACATAACAAAGGCTGTATATTATGAGCATACATCCAAGATCACCCTAAAAAGAGAAAATCTTGAAGCAACGTCATTAAAATCAATACTTAGACTGGGCTGTATACTACCCTCACTCCTCCTCAACAGAGTGGTCAAAGCACTAGTTAAAACAACAAGACACAAGAAGGAAAACAAACGGAGATGAATAGGAAAATAAGAAATCAAATTATCCTTATTTGTAGATGATATAGTATTATACTTGAAAGGTTCCAAAAGTTCTAGCAAGAAATGTCAGTAAGTTGCAGGATATAAAATCAACGTACAAAACTCAGTTTCTTTAAACCAACACAAACACACTGAGAAAATGAGCATGGAAACATCACCATTTATAATAGCCTTGGAAAAATAAAATACCTAGGTAATACCAGGGAAATGTAAGATCTACAACGAAAACTTTAAAACTCTGAAGGTAGAGACTGACAAGACACTGAATGATAGGAAGATCTCCCACTGTCATTGATTCATAGAAAAATCAAATAATAAAATTAGTAAATTGATGGACCTAAAAAATTATTCTGTTTGAGGTAACCCAAACCTAGAAAGACAAACAGTACATGTTTTCTTTTATTTTGGGTACTAGCTATGAATTTTTAAATGCAAGCTTATAACTTGGAACAACTGTAGGTACCAAGAAAGTAAAATGGATCCATGTGGCAGAGGACAGGAACAATGGAGAGGAGAACAATTGAACACAATTATTATGAATGGAGAAACAGGAAAGACATGCAGAGAAGACTTACCTGGGGAGGTGGGAGAGAAGGTAATATAGTGTGAGAATGAAGGAGGAAGGAAACAACACTAAGCATCTTTGAACAAGCCACAGGGAAGTGTATTCTTATTGTTACTTAAAATTATACGTAATACAACACGGTATTTATGTATATACATATATGTTTTTAAATGAAGTTCTATCAATTGGGGTAACAGTGCTCACCTACAAAACCATAGACTATCTAACAAAACCCCAATGCTGACCATGGGAAACCTCCTTTCAAGTCAGGGGAATCCAAAAGCCCCCCCCCAAAAAAACCAATTAGGGTATTGTCATTGTTTTTGTGCATTCCAGGAAAAGAAGATAAGTCCTTATTTTTAAAGATATCACACATTTTGGACACAGGATTTGGAAGAATAGATCTAAGTCTGACTTGGACACCCCTTCACTGAAGGCTAGCTCTCAAATCTGTTGGAACCATGAAGCTACCAAAAGAGAAAAGAAATCAGTTGTTTTATTCAGCTGTATCTGCAAAGAACCAAAACTGACAAGCATGACAAGATATTGCAAAAGATGCAACAGTAACACTTAATTTCTGGGGGTAACCAACAGCCATTTAATTGGACTTATATTCTACTCAGTAGGAAGGAAGTCATTCCTGGCAATGTAAAATTAACCAAATACCCATGAGTGGTGATGCCATGGACCCTTGAGAAGAACTTAACTACTGCAAATTTCCTAAACCAGAGTATTTTCTCAATGGATCTATACACTTATCCTTACATCCTCATATAAGTGTAGCTCTCTTCCTGTCATCAAAGAAACCTCTTCTTTTCAGAAGAAAGGGGATCATCACAGAAAGATACAACTGGTCAAACGAAAAAGACCAAATGACCATGAGTTTCAAGTCTTTAACTGATACATTTACGACTTAGCCCTTACAGTTACATAACACCAGTAGCACAGACACTGAGATCAACAATTAATAAATGGGACCTCCTGAAACTGAGAAGCTTTTGTAAGGCAAAAGGACACAGTCAACAAAACAAAATGGCAGCCCACAGAATGGGAAAAGATATTCACCAACCCCACATCTGACAAAGGGCTGATTTCCAAAATTTACAGAGAACTCAAGAAGCTAGTCACTAAAACACCAACTAATACAATTAAAAAGTGGAACATAGAAATAAATAGAGAATTCTCAATGAAGAAATCTAAAATGGCTGAAAGACACATAAGAAAGTGCTCAACATCCTTAGCCATCAGGGAAATGCAAATCAAACAAGTATGAGATACCATCTTACTCCTGTCAGAATGGCTAAAACAAAAAATACCAATGACAGCATATGCTGAAAAGGATGTGGAGAAAGGGGAACACTCCCCCAATGCTGGAGGGAGTGGAGACTTGCACAGCCACTTTGGAAATCAGTATGGTGACTCCTCAGGAAAATGGGAACCCAGCCATTCCACTCTTAGGCATATACCCAAAACATGCACATTCATACAACAAGGACATATGTTCAATCATGTTCATGGCAGCATTATTTGTAATAGCCAGAACCTGGAAGCAATCTATATCCCCCTCAACTGAATAATGGATGGAGAAAATGTGGTACATTTACACAATGGAGTACTACACAGTGGAAAAAAATGAAATCTTGAAATTCGCAGGAAAATGGATGGAACTAGAAGAAACCATTCTGAGCGAGGTAATCCAGTCACAAAAAGACAAAAATTGTATATACTCACTCATATATGGATTTTAGACACAGAGCAAAGTATTGCCAGCCTACAATCCACACTGCCAGAGAAGCTAGGAAACAAAGAGAACCCTAAGAGAGACCTATATGGTCCCCCGGAGAAGGGGAAAGGTACAAGATCTCCTGAGTTAATTGGGACCATGGTGGGATGGGAGAGGGAGCTAGAAGAAAGAGAGGGAGAGAACAAGAGAGGAGAGGAGGACACGAGGGAGCAGGAAGATTTAGTCAGGGAAAGAATTGAGGAAAGAAAGAGATACCCTAATAGATAAGAGAGGGAGCCATTATAGGTTTAAAGAGAATTCTGGCACTAGGGAAATATCCAGAGATCTACAAGTTTGACTCCAACTAACAATCTAAGCAATAGTCAAGAGGCTACCTTAAATGCCCTTCTCCAATAATGAGATTGATTATATGCCATTCTAGAGCCTTCATCCTGTAGCTGATGGAAGCAGAGGCAGACACCCACAGCTAAACACCGAACTGAACAGGAATCCTGTAGCAGAGAGGGAGGAGTGATGAACAAATGGGTAAAGACCAGGCTGGAGAAACCCACAGAAACAGCTGACCTGAACAATGGGGAGCTCATGGACCCCAGACTGATAGCTGTGAAACCAGCACAGGACTGCTCCAGACCCCCTGAATGTTTATCAGTTAGGAGTTCTGGGCAATCTAAGGGACCTCTGGTAGTAGATCCCTAGTACACGAATGGACTTTGGGAGCCCACTCCACATAGAGGGATACTCTCTCAGCCTAGACACAAGGGGGAGGGTCTAGGCCCTGTTCCAAGTGATATGACAGACTTTGAAGATCTACCATGGAAGGCCTCACCCTCCCTGGGGAGCAGAAAGGGATTGGTATGGGGGCCAGGGGAGAAGGGGAGGGAGAGGGAACTAGAATTGATATGTAAAAAAGCTTGTTTCTAATTTAAATAAAAAGTAGAAAAAATTATTTATTATATACTGTGTGCCAAGAGCCCTTATGAGATACACTAGGAATTCAGAAAACAAAGAGGGAGGGAATACTGAAAATGCTAGAGGATCAGAACATTTGCTGTAATATAGCCTTTACTTTAAAACATTTTAAGAAAAAGGTAAATGGAGGGAGGGAGAGAATGAGGGAGGGAGAGAGAGAGAGAGAAGGAAGGAAGGGAAGGAAGGAAAGAAAGAAGGGAGGGAGGAAGAATGTAAGGAAAGGATGGAGAGAAGAAAGGAATGAGAGAAGGAAGGAAGGGAGGAAGGAAGGAAAAAAGAAAAAAGAGGCTCAGAAGGGGTGGTGGTTGGGCTGGATCTGGATGGAGGTGCTTGGAGAAGTTGTCAGGTGCATGTGATGAAAATACACTGTATAGACATGTTATTAAAAACCACAAACTAAACGTTCCCTCAGTCTTTTGTTTTACAAAAAATTCTCATGCTTTGAAAGTTTATAATCTAATTACAAATCCACAGTCGTAGCTACAGTACAGTCCCACACATGCAGAGAGCCTAGCCTGTTCACATTTTGGCTCCCTAATGGTTGTTTCAGAATCCATGAGCTCCCAGGAGCTCAGGTTAGCTGTCTCTGTGGGCTTTCCTATGGAGACCTTGATCACTCTGGCTTGTACTATGCCACCTCCCTTTCTTCATCAGGTCTAACAATGCTTGGCTATGGATCTCGGCATCTGCCTCCATCAGTTATTGGATGTAGATTCTATGATGACAATTAGGGTAGTCACCAATCTGATTACAGGAGAAGGCCAGCTCAGGCATCCTCTTCACTATTGCTAGGGGTCTTAGCTGGGGTCATCCTTGTGGATTCCTGGGAAATTCTTTAGGGCCAGGTTTCTCCCTAACTGGGAAATAGGCCCTCCTATCAAGATGTCCCTTTTGCTTGCAATGCTCCTAGCAGTGAGATCAGGACCTATCGTTGGCACACTTAGCTGGCTTTTGGGAATCTGTTCCCCAAGATGGATTACCTTTTCCAGTCTTAACTCAGGGGGAGGAGTTTAGTCCTGCCTCAACTTGATGTGCCATACTTTGTTATCACCCATTGGAGGCCTGCTCCTTTCTCGATGGAGGAGGAGTGGATGGGGAAGGCAGAAGATGGGACTTGTGGGTAGTGGGAGGAAAGAAGGAAGGAGAAACTGTGGTCGGTATGTGAATTAAATGAAAAAGTTAATAAAATAAAATAAAAAAGAAAACTAAACAAAAAACACCAAAAATTCAAAATCCTATAAAACAAAACTAAGTTGCATCTCTGTTATTCTATATGGGAAAAACCTTGAATAAGAATAATCAGACTTCAGCAAAACCAGAATCAACCAGTGTGACTATGGAGCCTGTAGCTCAATGTTATGCACCTGAGTCTCACTCATGCAGTGTTTTGCCTCAAAAGGCCTTGGACAATCCCACTTCACTAGCTGTGCCATCCATAGCATGCATGCTTGTCTCAGGCTTATACCAGCTCCACTCCACATTTGCTTCTATTCTTTTGGTGTACATCTCAATATCCTGAGATCTTAATATCCTGAGTTCTCCAGAGTAGCTGAGGAAGCAACTCCATGGATGTCATTTAAAAACTTCTTTGCAGGAATTTAGCCTTGGTTAGCCTCTATGTCAGCTTCAGGAAGCACTTCGCACATTTCACCTCAATACTGCTGATCTCTTTAATCAAAGCAGATTTTTTTAGTCCAGCTGATCAGCATCCATTGTACCAAAGATGCACAGGTTTCACCTTAATGATACTGATCTCTTTTTAGGACAGCTGTTTCTCTTTTCTTTCTTTTTTAAAATTTATTTTTGATTTTACATACCAATCCCAGTTCCACCTCCCTCCCATTCTCCCACCCCACCCACCTCCCCTCTTCCTAGCCCCTTATCCACTCCTCAGAGGGGTTAAGGCCTTCCTTGAGGAGTCAACAAAGTCTGGCATACCAAGTCTAGGCGGGACCAAGTCCCTTCCTGTGGCATCCAGGCTGAGCAAGGTATCCCACCATAAGGAATGGGCTCCAAAAAGCCAGTTCATGCTCCTGAGACAGGTCCTGGTGCCACTGTCAGCCCCCCAAACAGACCACGTCAAATAACTGTCACCCACATTCAGAGGGTCTAGCATGGTCCCATGCAGGTTCCCTCACTGCCAGTCCATAGTCCATAAGCTGTCTCTTTAGCTCCAGCCAATCATCAACCACAGCTTGCTAATCTCAAATATCACACAAATAGCCCAAATGAAGTATTTGCTTCCACCTGAAGCCTCACAAGCTAGCCCTCTGAAGCTCACATTTCTCTCACACAATATCTCATTACTCTCTGAGCATCCAATGGCTTTTATAACCCATAGTTCCCAAAAATCCTTCACAGTTCTCCCACAAAATAGTTCAGAAGATTAAAAACCACATGGCTAGGTCCATCACAGCATCAGCCCAATTTCTTTGTACAAATTTCTATTTTAGTTTGATACCTGTTGCTGTGATAAAACAGATTGATCAAAAGCAACTTACAGGATTTAAGGGTTTATTTCAGCTTATAATCAATCCATCACTGGGACAGGTCAGGATAGGAAGTCAGTACAGGAATCTGCATTGAGAACCATGCAGAATGCTTCTTGATGCTTACTTTCTGGTTCTCCCACAGGCTAATGCTTTGGTAGTTTTCTTCATATTTAAAGGCTCATTATATTTTTAACTATATGTATGCTTGTGTGTCTGCCTGGGGGTATGTGCATGTGAGTGCCACTACCTGTGGAGGCCAGAGACATCAGTGACTCTGGAGCAGGAGTTACAGGTCTTTCAGAGTCACCTGAAATCTGCTGAGAACCAATCTTGGGTCTTTTGAAAAGTATGCTCTCATAGTAAATGAGCCATGTCTCTAGATCCAATCCACAGCCAGCTTTCTTAAAATATCCCAGGACCATTTACAGAAAAAAAAGTGTCATCAAAAGTGGGCTGTGACCTCTTATGTCAATCATCAGAACAATCCTCACAGACTTGTCCATGTGAGATGCTCTCAACCTGTTGTTGCTGGCTTTTAAGATGCAATAAGAGGACACAAGCAAAGCAATGTTTGCAGTCTTTAGAAGTTTAAAATGGTAAGGGAATTGTTTCTCCCTCAAGCCTACAGAAAGGAATGCAATCTAACAGTTTTTATTTTAGCCTAGTAACTCCTATCTGACTTTTGAAAGGTGGAAATATCATGAATGTGATTAAATTTTTAATTGCATTGTTTAAACTATTATTTCCATGTGGGTTTGTTATAGCAGCAATAACAAACTTATAATATGATGATACAGTGATTATCAATAACATTTACTAAATACTTACTATGAGCTAAGTACTATCATACAATTAAAGAAGAAATAGTGGTAATAACAATAATGATTATAATAATCTTACTAGGGCTTTAAAATATGGCACACATTTGTATTGGTTAATTTCTGTTGCTGTTGTAAAACAGCTTGGCAAATTATGGAAGACTTTGCTTTAGTTAATGGTTCCAGAGGGATAAGAGTTGATCACAGTTAGAAGGATGGCAGCAAGTGGAAAGCATTGCAGCAGATGCAGGAAGCTGAGAGCTCACATCTTCAGTCTTAAGCCAGAAGCAGAGCGCATGAACTGGATGTATGAACACAAAGGCTACCTCCAGTGATAGACTTTCTGCAGCAAGTCCACATCTCCTAAACATGCCCAAACAGTGCTAACTGGGAGCCAGTATTCAAATCCATAAGGATATCGGGGACCTTTCTTGGTCAAACCACTACAGCATAATTCTAACATTTTCACATAGCCTGTTTTACTTAATCAATTACCATAACCCAGTAAATTGCTATTATTAGTAGTATTTTATGATTATAAAAAGTGATTAGACATAGAAAAAATAAACTTGAGAAAGATCACAAACCAGTGAGATACAAAGGTAGAATTATATTCCAGCCAGGCTTTTCAATATTAGGTATTATAAAGATAGAGATTACTATTTTTGAGACTTTTATATACAAGTGATATATCCATATCATTTCCATTCCATCCTTCCTCTTTACCATCCAATTACTCCCATATTTCCCTCACTCCATCTCATGTTCCTGATCTTTTCTTCTATACTTATTATTATTATATAAGCCTGCTTCTTTTTTAATTGAATTGCTTAAAAATATTAATTCTATATGGGATTATGATAGCAGCAATAGAAGACCAACCACTACTATGGTGTGTGTGTGTGTGTGTGTGTGTGTGTGTGTGTGTGTGTGTGTGTGTGTGTGTGTGTGGTGTGTTGATTGTATGTACATGTGTTTAGAGATAACCACTTTGGTTTAGATAATATATCAGTAAGTTCTTTCTTGAAGAAAATTGATTCTCTCTCTCTTGACAGCCATTGATTGCTAGTGGCTCTTCTACTAGGGATGGGAACTGTTGAAAATTCCCCAATACACATTAGCATGTCAGCTGGTGTTGTCATTATTTAGTCACAGAACTTGAAGTCCCTATTGCTGAAGATATCAAGCAATTCAGACAAAAGGACTCAAAGGAATTGAGCTAAAATTAACCATAAGCTTCCTCTTTGAAGACTAACTCTTGTAGTTTCAAAAATTGCTAAGCAAACTGCCAAAGAAGAAAAACAATCAAACCATGCTGTATAGACTATTAACCACAATAATGACTAGCCTGGTAATATATCTCCAATGGAACAACAGTGCCCTTTTTACATTGAGAGTCACCCACAGCTGTCTAGTTAATATGGTCCACTTCATATGAGGAAACTCATACCTAGTACAATAAACGTAGCCAACTGTCTGTGGAAAGAAGAGGCTGTAGACCCTAGAGGAGAATCTATTATTGCCATGTCCCTAAACTAATATAGTTTCTGTGTTTGAAATACTTACTTTTATACACACAGATATGTGTAGCCCTCACCCCTCATCAAGACCACTTTTGGCAGAAGATGAAAACCACAACAGAAATCTACAACTGGCCAACATACAGAGAATAAGTGACTCTGGGGGTGCCCAGGACCAGTTGATTCATCTGTAACACAAACCCTAAACCTGTGGATTATGGAGCATTATGGAAGAGGGGGTAGAAATCCACTTAGAGCCAGAGGATCAGGATGTCTGCTGCTAGGCAGTGTCTTCTACACATGACAGGGTTTCAGTATTCATGATAGTGCACCAATATGTTTGCCTAAAGAAACATATATATATTATGAATATCCCCTATATTGTCCACACATATTTATCTTTCACACAGGTAAAAAATTAATCTTCCATAGTTTCATAGAATTTTTGTCTAATTATTTTTGCTTAATTGACGGTAAGCACTGATAATATAGAATTTTAGAGGAGTGCCAAGATGTTCTGATTAATTTTTTCTCATTTTTGGCAGTTTTTTGAACTGAAAATTTTCTTAAAAAATCAGTAACCACAGTACAGCTGTTATTTTTGTCATGGTTATATCTTACCAATAACACAAATTTATTATTCAAAGTATAGAAGTACTCTTCATTTCTCTGCATTGTTCCTGATATTTATTTAATCACCTTGGCCACTATCTATAATTTAATTTTCTTTAAGTTGCATTTGCATACCATTATCACAATTTTACTGAAAGAAACACTTTCCAGTTTATTTGATTCATATTCACCCATGAGAATATATATATATATATATATATATATATGTATGTATGTATGTATGTATAAACTCTACCACTGTTTTCCTTCCTTCTCCTTCTCCTCCTTCTCCTAGTCCTCCCTCACCTTCCTTCTTCCCCGTCCTGATCCCCATCCACTCCTCTGTTTCTCTTCAGAGGTGGACAGGCCTTCCATGGTTATCAACCAAACATGGCATATCAAGCTGAAAGTTGAACAAGGCAACCTAGTATGAGGGTAAGTGTCCCAAAAGCTGGCAAAAGAGCCAGGCAGTCCCTGTCTCCACTGTTAAGAGTCCCACAAGAAGACAAAGCTACACAACTGTAACATATATACAGAGGGCCTTGTCAGTCTCATGCAGGCTTCCTGGCTGTCCAGTCTCTGTGATCTATAAGCCCAGGTTAGCTGATTCTGTGGGTTTTCTTGTGGTATTCTTGATTCCTCTGGCTCCTATAATCCTTCCTCCCCCTCTTCTGCAGGATTCTCTGAGATCCACCTAATATTTGGCTGTGGATCTCTTCATCTGTTTCTGTCAGTTGCTGGATGAAGCGTTTTTAAAGACATTTGGGCTAGACACCAATCTATGAGTATAGCATAATATTATTAGGAATCATTTCATTGATGTTTTTGTCAGTAATGTTGGTTCTATCCTAGGTCTCTGGGCTGTCCAGCTTCTGGGTCCTGGCCCTCTATGTAGTGTCAGGCCTGAGCTTCCTTTCCTGTCATTGGTCTCAGGCTGGACCAGTCATTGTTTGCCCACTCCCACAATTTCTGTACCACTGCCTATAACCCAGCAAATCTTGTAGTTAGGACAAATTGTAGGTTGAAGGTTATGTGGCTGGGTTGGTGTCCCAATCCCTCCACTGGAAGTCTTGCTTATTCATAGGAGATAGCCAGTTCAGGCTCTGTATTCCCCACTGCTAGGACTCTTAGCTAGGGTCTCTATTTTTAACTCAAATTTTAATATTGAATATGTTGGGCTCCTCTTATACTAGAAAATGCAAAAAGAAAAACAATCCCTTGAGGAATTTTCAAAATACTTGACCTGTCTACTAGTCAATTCCATTCTTCAGTCCTTTGTGAATCTGCATTTAGAAAATGATTATCTTTCACAGAAACAAAATACAAGAAATGTGAGGCTTATATAAAAAAGAAAGGTAAGTTCAAAGATGTCAGTTAAGAACTCAATCTCGCTTGGCATTGTGGAACATGTCTGTAATCTTAGTAATTGAGTAGGTAGGGCAGGAGGCTCACCAGTTCAAGACTATACTTTTTTACATAGTGAGACCCTGTTGAGTTATGTGGGCGCAACAAGCCTGAGGCCACAACTGCAAGCTGACAACAGCTTAGTCATCCATTTTCATTATGGCAAATATTGATAGAGCATATACAATATGCCACTGTTACAATAAGTGCAGGGATGTGAGTCATCTTATGAACAATTTTTATTTTCGCTTTACTAAAGAAAAATAAAGGTACAAACAGGAAAACTGACTTGAGTTTTAAAGTCAGGTTTATATATAGAAGCCAGAGACACGATTGAAAATGAGTCCATTGATTTCTCAAGTCTGTGTTCTTAGTTACTCATCTCAATGCCCCCTGAATAATGAACAGTTGATTCCAGAAGAGAACATGGTAAAGGCTGAAGAGTAGTCAGCAGTCTATGAATGGTATACTATAAACAAGTTATATAATTCTGCCACTTCTATGCTGTGTCACTTAGAAATAATTGTCAAACTACTCTGCTCTGGGTCTAACCAATTAAAATGAGTGCAGTTCTTTTTGTCCCCATTTACTTCAATTAGAAATGAAACATGAAAGGTGATTTAAGGATAAATGAGGTGATGACAAAAGGAAAGGTACTAGAAAAAATGAGGTTAGTGTTGTGGAGTTTGGTGTTTGCCATGGAATTGATTTATATATAGAATGGCATTTGTCAAACTTGTTCCCATTGAGGAACATGTTATTGAGTGATCATCCTTAAATGGGGCATATATATCAACCCCCCAAGGTTCAGGGAACATCACAGAAGAAAAGGTAGAAAGAACCTAAGAACTGTAGGATGGGGAGGAGTGTTGTAAAATGTTATCTTTTGGTTATGCTATTGCCATTTTACTCAGCTCACAGCAGCTGGGGTTACTGGCACAACATTAAGATTAAGCCAGCAACATTATAGCATGGATGGGAGAGAAGCTCACAAGAACCCATCCCTAATTAAGGAGCCCTTGGCAGTTTGTAGGTGTTGAAAGAGGAAAATCATTCTCCTTTGGGACTATGGTTACTGGTAAGTTGCCCATGCCTCAGTAGGCTAGCTCCATGTCTGTGCATTTATGAGCAACACTACTTGGATTCAGTAGGTTAAAAAATTAAAAGTAAAAGCAGAAAAAAAGGACAAGGAGCTTGAAGAGAGATGTCTGAGTGGGACCTTGCATATGTATGAACTATTTGAGACATAACAAAAATAAGAAAGCCTTATCTGAGATGGTAACATTTAAGAAGAAGCTTGAAACATAATGATATTACCAGCAAGATTTATGCTACACAGAAGGAATGGTAATTATAAAGGCTGTGGGGTGATAAGTATGCTTGAGATAATTGATAAATAGGTAAAAGTGACCAGGGTGGTTGTCACAGTGACTCAAAGTGGAAGAATTGCAAGTGGAAAAGGTTACAAGGAACCTGACACAACAACTGAAGGACATGACTCATCCTGTTATTACTGCCAGTCGGTGGTGGTGGGGTCAAAGTGTTTCACTCAGCCTCTCATTATACCACAGAGGTGAGAGACCCATCTTTTTTCTTGGTAACATGAAATTTTTAGTTCTTTTTGAGATTTCTGTAGATACTGACCTGGCTAGAGGAAGGTAACATATTACTGTTTCCCAGATGACCACCACTGACGTCTTTGAATGGAAACATACCTTGTTATTTCAAGATAGTAGTTAATGTTCTGTCCTTTCACAAAACTTCCACTAACAATCACTAGCAGGGCTGGAAGTGAGAGGGATTCTTTGTAATTATGTGGCAAGGTGAAATCTTAGTGGGATGCAGGTAGTGACAAAGTCTCCATGTTGCATTTGGCCTTGTTTGGTAACAGCCTGGTAGGACAGAAAATGCTATATCACTATAGGAAAGTAAGAACATAGGCCTTGACCCCCATATCACACTAACTTACCGGCAAGGGTACAATAAGAGAACAAATTTTCTATATTTGGCTTAGGTAGTACAAATATTGCTTGAAATGATGCTATTTGACTTGGTTGCCCCTTTCTTTACACATTGCCTTGAAAAAACAAACAAGCAAACAATTTTTCCTTGAGAAATTTTATGGTCTATGATCATGAAAATTTGTGTTTTTGGCTTTCCTCCCACACAATCTTTACCATATAAGCAACATGGGGGACTTAGTTGGATGAGCATTATGTTTCCTAATGCCTGTCATTGGGAGACATCCACGGAATAGTGGAACACACCTAAGTCTAAGGGGCAGACAGACCCAAGCTGGAATTCCGGAACATTGTTTAAAGTCATATAAACTTCAGAAAAGAATCATTAAATCTGTCAGAACTTTAGTTTTCTTCTTTATAAGATGAATATTACTAAGGGCAACTACCATCTCTATCATGAGGTTTGGTTCAATAAAATACAAGCTATTAATGCACATATACGGGTCAACTCACATAAGAGTGTCCTTTAGATTTTTATTGCTGTGAGAAACATCATTATCAAAAGAAACTTTGGAAAGAAAGGATTTGTTTGGCATACATGTCAAGATCCATCATTGTGGGAAATCAGGGTAGTAGCAGTTATAGGTATCTGGAGGTAGAAATTGAAACAGAGGCCATGGAGGAATGCTTCTTACTATCTTGCTTTCCATGCTTTACTCAGTTTACTCTCTTCTACAACCCAGGACTACTTGTCCAGGAGTATCACCACTTTCCCACATCAACTATTAATCAAAAATGTCCCATAGGCTTGTCTACAGACCAACCAAAGAGAGACTTTTTCTCAATTGTGGTCCTTCTTCAGATACACTAGGCTGTATCAAAATGGCAAAAAATTAATCAGCACACTAACCTCCACATACTAATACTCCATTCTACTTCATTGTCACTGCACTACTACTTATAAAGGAGTTATTAATGAATGAAATCTGCTACCATTAGAAGCCACAAGGATATAAGCTTAGTGGATGAAAGTCATGTAGCAGAGCAAGTTCCCTAAGTAGGAAGCCATTTTATTCAGACAAACAGCACCTGAAATCCCAATACTCATTAATACATGATTTCTCAATCCTTGAAAGGCTAATTTCTAGGTATACAGAAACTTACCAGTCACACTGAACAAACTAAGTAGTGTTTCTTGATGGAGGAGGTACTTCTGTGAATATGTTTATCTTATTTGTTGATAAATAAAGCAATAGGGGAGCAAGATAGGTGGGGCTAGGAGTCAGGAGGATTCTGGGAAATGTAGTAGAGAGGAGAGTCGCCATGTGATCCCAGGGAAGAGAGGATGCAAGCCGCTGGTGTCCTGGATAAGATAAGTCTTTATAAAATATATAGATTAATAGTTATGGTTGATACTTAATACAGAGCTAGCAAATAAGAAATCCTAGTCATTGGTCAACAGCATTGTAACAATATTAATCTCTGTGTGTTATGTGGGGGCTGTAACGTGGTGGCAGAAATTAGGTGGAGAGAGTTATCGTTATAGTTACTAGCCCAGAAAAATTCAAGCGTTCTTAGTCACTAATAAAAATATTAATAACCATCTAAAAATTCCGTTTTTGATGCTTGGATGCTTTTACTGCTCTTATCCATCTGTTGAGGGATCCAGTTTCCCCATGTCCTTCTAGTGTAGAGTGGGAGTTCATTGCCCTGTTATTAGCACAGGCACACATTGACCTCAACTCCACAGCAAACGAGGTTACTGCTCACATATTAGCCACTTCTGTGCCTCCATCACTATGCATACATTTGTGGATTTAAACTTCTTTACTATGGCAGCATCCTAATATTAATCAAGTGAGACTATAAGACCTGATGTGTTTTCTTACATCCAGAAACATGACAGTCTCACCACAGTCCCCAGACTCTTAACAACTAGTAATTGCCAGACAATTAATATTTTATCCATTGATAATGCTAATATGCCTCACTGTGGCCTGCACTAGTACTTCTTTTGCCTAACATCTCTTTTTTTTTTGTCCAATCCTGAGACTGTAATGTCTTCCCCTGCTATTCCTCTTGTGGACTGAGACATATGCCTATACCTCCCTCTGAGTTCGTGTTATATACTTATTTTTCCTCTTTCCCCCTGGCTATGTAGATAGTTGAAAAATAATAGAACTGAATACATCTATTTTTTACCCTGAAGTGAGTATCTAAGTAGTGTAGGAGAGAGAGAGAGAGAGAGAGAGAGATTAAAAACTCAGCCAAGGCAATGAAGGTATATGGAGAGTATTAAAATCGACAAGTAAAAAGTGAGCTCAGAGGTCAGTGATTGTGAAATGTTTTTTAAATAGCCTTACTGAGCATTTTATATAATAAAAGTCACCCATTTCAAGTGTGCCTGTTCACAATATTTTTTTTTTTGAGACAGGGTTTCTCTGTGTAGCCCTAGCTCTTCTAGAACTCACCTTCTACCAGGATGGCCTCTAACTCAGAGATCCTACTGCCTCTGCATCCTGAGTTATGGGATTAAAGGCATGTGCCACCAATGTTGGATTGCTTATCTGCAATTTTTTGGTTGTGAGCCTAGCCTTTAATGGCTGAGCCATCTCTCCAACCCGTTGTCTGCAATTTTTTAATAAATTTACTGAGAAGTGCACCTAGCACCATAACATTTTTATCTTCTAAATATCTTCCAAATAGATCATGTATGACTATTAACATTTAGTTGTTTCTCTTGTTCCCATTACCAAGAGACCAATAATTTACTTTCTGTTACATTGCACAAATATTTAATAAAAATGGAACTGTGTAATATGTATGTTCTGATACCTGGATCATTTCACTTCATATAATTTGAGAATAAATACTGACATACCATTTATAAGAATTTCAATTATTTTAATCATTTAATAACTTTTTTGTATTACAATTTGTTGATTAATTTATCAGTTGATAAAATTTGGATCCCTGTCAATTTTGAACATTATAAACAGTGTTTCTAAGTTTACTTAGTCAAAATATTATGTATACATGTTTTTAATTATCTTTAGTATTTATGGATGAGTAGATTTATTGAATCATATGATAACTGAAGCTTCAACTTTTACAGGAACTGCCAGGCTGTTTTAAAAAGGCCATAGTACTTTACAATCCCACCAATAATGTATGGATTTTTTCTTTTTCTCACATCCTTGTCAGTATGTATTTTATTAGAATTAGACAATATTTGGGATAGGAAGAAATTTAATTTGCCTGGTTTTAAATAACATTAGAGTAGTGAAGAACATTTCAAATTAAATGCTAGTCCTTTAGCAGTCCCTTGAATTCAATAACACTGTAAAAAAAAATACAGACCAAACAATGGAAAGCAATGTTCTTAAGAGGCAGTCTTACCAATGCTCTAGTGTGTGTGTGTGTGTGTGTGTGTGTGTGTGTGTGTGTGTGTGTGTGTGTGTGTGCATTTTCTTATTTTTAAAACAGTATGAATTAATGGGAATTTGGTTCATTCCTCTAAATACATGCACACAGTCTAAAGACTACATAAAACTGTTTAAGAATTATAAGCTTAGGACACAAAATTTTCCTGAAGATCTGCAGCCAGACAAGAGTATAAATTCCATAAACAATTCAAAAGCAGGATAATTTAGACTATAACTCAGATCTCCTGGGTTACAAGTCAGAATCCCCGTGGCCCTGTTGCTACAACCAATGATTAGAAACACATTTCTTTCTGTACTGACTGAGCAGACACAACAAAACAACCGAATGAGTCATCCCAGTTCTCTGAAACAGGAGGAATAAACAAGACACTTGGATGTACATCTTTTATTGATTCATATGAACTGTTTGCAGATTTCATAAACCAAACACAACTTGTCAGTATCCACACATGCATCTTGCTCAAGATTTAACAAAATCTCTACAAATAGCTCATTTTAAGAAAAGTAGTAATTAAAATCTTCCTACATTAAACACAAAACACCAAAGACCTTAGTAATAAATTGAGTAGGGGTGGGTACGAGGGTGACATCTCAGTGTGTCGATGATGTTTGTTGAAGAGAGTGATGTAGTGTTGACATTTTTACTTAACCTGATATTAAGACCCTTATGGAAGAAAGTTGATCTCCCATACTACTTAAAACCTTTCAAAATTCCAGGGAAACTGTAAGTGGAGGAAAAAAGTGAACACTGAAGCCTGACTCACCTCCACTAAACACCTACTTCAGCCTTGTAAACAAGATCAACATTCTTTTGCTAATTCAAATATGTAAAATGGAACTACGTCCAGGCTCAGAGTTAGGTTGAATACATTTATAATGGATTCTTCTACTTACTTAGATCCCCAAGTAGAAGACACATAAAAACATAGTACACAATGTTGTCCCACTTTATAAGGACACTACTTGAGCAAACATGCAAATATGAATTTGGCCATGGCCAAATATCAGTTTAAAGAAAAAAAAAAAACATCCTTCACTTCTACTCAAGATACCTTAGAAACCAAATGAAAACAAAACGTCCTTATTTTAATTACCAACTCCATCTGCTTAATTTAAGAAAATTGGAACCAAGATGATTTTTGGTACGGGCTTATAATGACCTTGCTATGTACAACCACAGTGTAGTGGGATGCCTGGCTCATTTAATCACATTGTTTTTGCTGTGCAATCATCACAATCCTTCTCACTGAGAAGCAGTGATAGATTTGAGTTTGAAGCAGTGCTAGGCACATGGTGACCTTTCAACAGCTGGAAATTACTTAAGCTGAATCCACCTCAGACTGGGTGTTAGTTGTTCTCCACCAGAAGTACAGATATGACTAATTAAAGTTGGTGAGATGACAATAAATGTCCCAGAAAAAAGTACAGTGAGCCCAAAGACCAAGGTTTAAACATTGGCTCACACATATTTGCTAATGCTTACATGAGACCAGGTTGCCTGGTGAAGGCTTGTGATTCAATTGCTTCTAATCCCCTGCCAAGTACAATGGGACCTTTTAGCATTTTTCTCCCATGCTTTTAACACACTTATCATTGATTTGACCTTAAGGTCCTTAACCAGTGTTTGTGGATGAGCTGTTATTAAAGATACACTTAACAGAATCCTAAAACCAGAAATCTTGTAGAAAATACTCTCTGTTAGGGATAAAATCTGGTGATGAAGGCCACATTTTACCTTAACCACCAAGCACTTGTAGGATAGAAACTAGCTTTACAAGATTCAGAATGATTCTGAGACAATAAAAATAATATAATCTTCAAGGTGCCTCTTGGTTCTATCTGCTCATAAAAAAGTATAAAAAGCTAATGCAAAAATTAGCATTCAAAACGAACCAATGGACAGCACACTAGGCATCTAACTGAGATGTCAAAAGAAATACCAATACCTTGGGCATGTTTCACATCATCACTTAGCTAACAGAAAATAGGTTGGAGGTATCTTTAGAGGTCTGTTGGGTGGTTGTATGGAGAGCCCAGACATAGGAAAGCAAAAGTTGACTAAAAAATGTTCTGTAGGGTACTGAAAAATCAAACTTCAGCCTGGCTTCCTGTTAGGGGTGGAGAAATATAGAACTTCAAATATGAAATAAGGCCCAGGAGACCCATATGAAATTTCCTTTCTGTTTTATATGCTACAGCTCAGGATCACTGCTCTTTGAATATCCACTGAACCGTCCATCAGACTCACAGAATGCTATGAGTCTAGGGACCCAAGAGCAAGCAGAAAAAATTGTATAAACAGTATTTAAGAGCTAGTAGTAGGAAAGGCAAGAAAAGCCCCTAAGATGAACTCATGTGACATTTTCCAATGGAAAACTCTACTACAGCTTCAGCAGCACCAGCAGATTATGGGATCTATTGCATTTCTTGGTGGTGAAAATGCTTTATTTCCTTCTTTCCTTCTATCCTTTCCTTCCTCCACCAATCTCTTTCTTCTGTAATGCTAGGATTGAATCTATGACCTTGTTGATGCTAAAGGCAAGTACTCCATCACTAACTAAATTCCTATCCCTTGGGTTTTGACAAAGAATCTTGCAATGCTGTGCAGACCTGCCTCAAAATTCTGGTACTTCTGCCTCTGCCACTTTTGTATTAAGGGAATACTTGTATGCATTCATTCCCTTCTCTTCTACCTTATAAAAGTCATCAGGGAGTATCAAATGAAGAGAATTGACTGAAAACATTCTAGCCTTGCTATGCACGCCTATTTCACTGAGTAACCCCTTCACTGCCTATACCAAAGTTTGTATAAAGAGCTATGGAGACAACATCTCTGATGTGAATACTGTAAAGTGCAGCACCCATATTTATAGTAAATCTTAACATCATGACCAGAATAATTGTGCTTATATTTAGTTTGTTTTGAATAAATTAAATGAATTTTCAATAAATTAAGTCATACCAACATCATGGACAGCAAACACTACTCCCAAGCAAAAAGATCCAGTTGTTTTACTCATTTGACTGGACCATTATGAGGGCATAGGCATTAAAACTAGTGGCTCTTTTTAGACATAAGGGGATACTTAACATCAATACATGATGCTCACATCTATGTCCTGAGGATCACATCTGCCATGTTCCACAGAAAGGTTATAAAGAAAAAACTTTCAGTTCATGTTAAGAAGCATGTGAAACTGGAGGTTCAGGCTTAAGAGAAATGAATGGACTATTCTTTAAGCCAAAAAGCACCAATTGGTCCCCTTTGCTCCTCAGTGCTCTACTCCTGCACCTCAGAAACTTCACAGTCAAGACCTGACTGGAAGGGAAAAAGGTAAAAAAAATGGAAAGAATTTAAGAAAAGAAAAATTTAAACTCTAAAAGACACTAATTTGCATCACCCTAGAGAGTGTTGGCAGCTTAATATTTAAGAATGGAGACTCGAGCAAATATGCTGGCTTCAGGGCTATCACGACTGTAGAAGTCTAAGACATGAGTTGTAGAATCAAGGCTTCAGGCCTCCCTCATGATATCTCTATATCTATATATCCTCCCACCGTGTATGTGTGTGTGTGTGTGTGTGAGAGAGAGAGAGTGTGTGTGTGTGTGTGAGAGTGTGTGTGTGAGAGAGAGAGAGAGAGAGAGAGAGAGAGAGAGAGAGAGAGAGAGAGAGAGGTGTGTGTGTGTGTGTGTGTGTGTGTGTGTGTGTTCAGGCCTCCCCATGATGTCTCTCTATATATCCTTCCACTCTGCGAGGGTGAGGAGTGTGTGTGTGTGTGTGTGTGTGTGTGTGTGTGTGTGTGTGTGTGTGTGTGTGTGCATGTCAAAGCAGAAAGTTAACATGGAAAGCATTTCATTTTTCTCTCTAAAGTAGTAGGTAGATGTCGGTAGAGTTCTGTAAAGCCCTTTCTTCATTCATACTGAAAAAAATGTAGGCAGGAAAAATATACAGGCAGGAAATCACTACTTTGTTTATCAGCACCCCCCACCTCTATAATGAATTAAAGAGAAAGAGCATGCCCAGCAGTTCCATGGCTGTGGAAGCTGGTTCCCAGGCTGAAATAAATAAATAAAAATGCTCAAGATCAGTCTTGGGGAAATGGTGGAGATTTAACCCTCAGGTAGGATGGAGTTCTGTATACCCTTTTAGAGTATTGGTTATTGTGGGGCCTACATTCCAGGCCCATGCTACTGTTGTTGAACAGAAGAAGAGCAGGAAAGTCCAGCAATAACCACCGGCAAGGTTGCCAAGAGTGAAAGAGACCTAGAAAAAGAGTAGAGTAAGTTAGAATGCTGTGATGCAGTCTCATCACCACCCTCCTTTCCCTTTACTCTAAAAGTTCATGGTTAGATCAGTGATTTAGGACACAATAGCAGAAATATATCACCTGCCTAATAGACATGACAAGTCTATCCTATTCCAAATTAGCCAAAGTAATTTTACTGAAACTGGGTTAAATTATCAATACTATGTACTGGAGAAAAACCAAAAGTGATGCTCTCCAGACAGATGCTGTCATCAGTTCTCTCACATTGCAGAGGAATCAGATGTGTGGCACAAGCAATAGAACCAGAACCCACAAGTGAGGATGAGATACAATTATGCTTTTTATGTTAAGTTCACCTTTTCAGTCATAGCTGTACTACACATTGGGCAGTTGTGAGCTCTTGTTCACTGCAATGTATGAACAAGAACTGCATAACCTCTTGATGAAGAAATAGATTGGCCATCCTTAGTCCGAAATTCTAAGATTCAAAATCCCAAATGCTCAAAACTTTATAACTATTTCACATGACACCTTAAGTGCAACATTTCACGCTTGATCACACATGACAGCTTGTACTAAAAATAGCACATGAAAGTACCTTGAGGATATATGTTTAAGGTGTATATGAAGCATAAATGAATTTTGTATATGTTCTGTTTTCTTCCCAAGATGTTTATACACACAAACACACACACACACACACACACACACACACACACACACACACACACATATATATATATACATATATATATATATATATATATATATATCACATATATATGTGACATATTGAGCTACATATACCTATATTTCAAAATCCAATGATGGAGTTAGATGAACTCTATAATGGGACTACTAATTCTGGGCTCTAGCCTAGTTCTGAGATTGGATTGCTCTGTGACTTTAAGCAAATCATTTTTCATCTCTGTGGCTCAATTCTTGCCTGTTTACAATGAGATTAGCATATTTCTGATTTGCCTACCACAAAGACATGAAGTTCAGAAAAAATGTAGTGAATATAGAAGAAATTTGTAATTTGTGGCCAAATGCAGGGAAAGGAAGGAAATGCCAGCATGGTGTAAACACCTCTCATGAAGACATTATAAAGGACACTCACATGTGTTTTCATTCAATCCTCATGATACTTATGAGTAGAAGACCCAGTCTGAAAGAGGTAAAACGATTTCCATGAGCTCATAAAGTTATTCAGGAACTGAGGTTTATCCGGGTATAGACCTGTACAATGCTGTGCTGCTTATACACACTAAAGGAGAAAATTGAATATGACTAGTGGGGTCCAGATGAAGAAACTGGCATCATGTCAGCCTTCCCAGTCTCCAGACAATTGTTGGCTTACAAGTCTGATGTAAAATTAGCTCAAAAGCTTAGTGCCACAACTGTTGCCTCTCCAACTTCCATCGACCTAATTTCCTGCCAGTCCTCTGCCCAAGCCCTGTCATACAATAGAGCTAGGGTTGGAAATTTGTTGGGAGTGGCCCACACATTTTGGGCTTTTAACAACACTCTTCTGGCTCACCTCAGTAGAGTCAAAGTCTGGGAGTTTGAAAAGGTAAATGGAGCTGCAGCCTGTCTCCAGAGCTTCCAGCTGTGTTCTCCCTCGAGGTTTCAGCTCCAGTACAGGGTTCAGAGCTGGAAAACTTTTGCAGGTCCAGCTCTGTACATTCAATGGGAGTATGGACCCATTGAGAATGGCTCTCTGAAGCGCAGGACGCCATGGTAAAGGACTCCTGGGTGGGGAAGCCACGAGTGGAGCTGCAGTCATCATCCAGGACAGAGTTAAGTGGCTTGATCTCAAAGATGCTCTCATTCACTGGAAATTCAGGACTGGTCTCCTGGCCAGCTGGCATGGGGAAAAGAGAATCCTCTTCTACTGCTTTCTCAGCTTCATATTGCAGTGAACCTCCTGCAACTCGAAGCAGAAAGCCACTGAGTCACCCAAAGTCAAAGTCTCTTCTCAACAGGGTACCTATTCCTGAACACAAAATAAGGAGGGGTAAGGGGGTCTAGGAGCCAGAGTTCCACTTCCCTTCTAGAGGACCAGAGCATCTAGAATTGGTCTAAAATGATACATTTCAGAAACACACTTTCATTGGTGTATTACATTAATAGGCCAGATGCTAGATTAAGCAAGACAAAGTTCTTCAGCTAGAGATAGATGCCTTGTAGAAAAGATATTGTAATATGTCCCGTTCTTCCATAATCTGTGTGTACTATATTATATGGCAAAGGAACCACACAATCAGAATTATGGTAGTAAAAGAAGATTATCTTGAATTATGCAGATGAGTTCACAAATACCCTTAAAATCATAATTTTTATTCTATGATTAATGATCAACATTTTAATTTAGTTCCATTTTGCTAGGTTACTAGATGCATCCTGAGAAATATCAGAAGGCAGAAATGACACAGAACATTAGAGAGGTGTGGCATAAAACAACACCAATATATCATTGCTAGTTTTAGAAATAGAAGAGAGCCAGGAGCCAAAAAAATGTGAGCAGCCTCTAGGCCAGTGGATCTGAACCTTCTTAATGCTTCAGTCCTTTAATACACTTCTTCATGTTTCTACTTTATAGCTATAATTTTGCTGGTTATCAATCATATTGTAAATATATGTATTTTCTGCAGGTCTTAGGCAGCCCCTGTGAAAGGGTCATTTGAGTCCCAGAGGGATCACGCCTCTGAGGTTGAGAACCACTGCTCTAGAAGCTGGGAATGACCTTCAGCTGATAGCCACCAAGAAAATAGCACTTTTTTTCTATAAATTCATGTGGGAACAGATTCTTCTAGAGTATGCAGAAAGAAATACAGTCCTGTCAATTTCTTGATTTAGGCCTTGTTAAGACCCAGTAAGTCCTGCTAATCTTCTGAGATATGGAAACTGAGAAAAGCCATTAAATATTTGACAATTTATTACAACAATGATAAAGATAAGTAAACCATCATTCATACATGAGCCTGACTCAATATTAAGTTACAAACTGAGTATATGTTTATTTGTTTCCCCACTATGGTTGTGCTTCTGCAGTTTGTTTAAATTATTTGTGAGTCCATAAGGAAATTTCATACAAAATCACAAATTTCTGAATTATTTGAAAATTTGGAAAGTTTTGCAAGTGGTAACAAAGAGAAGGAAAAGAGTGACAGATTCCTGAGTAGATAGAAGATGGTCCTTCTAGTATACCACAATCCCATTCCTTTTTCCTGCATCTGCAGTGGATTTAATTCTCACTAAGTTAGCATTACCCACAAAGCCCTAGAATGTGTGTCAGTCAGTGGGTACTAATAAACACCCTTCTCATATGGAAATCATGAGGAAGCTATCTGTCTTTATTCTCTCAGGAGGATACTACAATAGCCTCCTTAGGCTAGTAAAATAGTTACTCATTTTTTTCTCTCCAAAGGAAGAATAGGGAGATGGGCTGTTCTTAGATGCTTCAGCACATCCACCTTACTGATACTGGGGACCCAAACACTTCATTACACATGATCCAGCATTGGGCAAGGATTCTTATTTTACACAACACCTTCCAAAGACTGGCTGGTCAATGAAACAGACAGTGATCCACCATTATCTGAACTTTAGAGCTACCAAAGAAGCTTTAAGGAGATTGAAGTAGAGTTGAAGAATAGGCGTTGAGAATCAAGAGGGAAACGCTTTATCTCATGAAATGCTAGATTCATCTTTGCTAAACATTGAGTACATACAAATAAATAATTGATAGGTTTTAGAGCCAAACAGACTAAGCAAGCTCTATTTAAAAGGGATTTTCCAACACTAAAATAAAGTGTTGCCTCAGGCACAGTGTCCATTAAGTTAAGGAATCTTGACACTGCATCTAGTAAACTCTATCCTTCCCTTTACTAACCCAGGTCTGTTTATTAGTCTGAGTTAGTTTTTTTTTCATTGTCCCTGTTTAGTTCTTGGTTCCATTAATGAAGCTGCACTGGACAGTGGTATTATTGCCTGGGATTCTATTGCCTTGTTTAGTCCTGATGATCCCACCTCTTCTGTATTTGCTCCTTAATGAACTATACTTTCAGCCTTACATTATTGGCTCATAGATGAAGTTGAAGAAAAAATCAAAGTGTTATCAAGAGTTCGACCATAATCATCTGTCTTGATTTTCATGTAGCTATCTCCTATGGTGTGAGCCAGATCTCCTGGAGCAGCAGTATTTTGGAGTTTGGAGGACAGAAAAATATAAGAATGTTGACTAAACACTATGCTTTCAGTTATCCCATTTTGGGAAAATACTATATTGACAGTATTTACTGTAGACCTCATTAACTTTTATTAGACGTGTTTCAGATATAGCTAAATCCTCTTCAATTCTGATGCTTCAGAATCTACTAATACATAATACAGAAAACAGTTTAAATAACTTGTCCAATCCCATCTATCATTTTGAAGATTAAAATTAAGTAAACCCAAAGAATCTAGATAGGTTGAGTTACATTATGATTTAAAATAGATGTTTGTTCTCTTGATTTCTTTACCAAGTGATTTCCCACTAAGAGAAAACTTAAAACTTAATAAATCAGTCCACTAAACCAGGTACATCCCAGCCCTTTTGACATCCCATGTTTTTGATGCCATTGCAGACAGTTTCATGTGATAACAGAACATCATTCCTGGGGTTTTCCAATGTGGCAGAGAAGGCCCATTAAATTACAATTTCAGAAAAATTCCTCTTTTACCAAAATATGTTTTATTTTCATTCATGTGAAATGTTAAGCAGACACACTTACCACATTGACAATGTCTGTTGAAGATCTGCTTGCAGTAGAGGAAAAAGAGTCCAAGGAAGGCCAACGTAAACACCACCAGCAGACTGCCCACCAGTGCCACAAGTGTGGCCTCCTTACCAGGAACAGTATGTGCATCCACCTTCACTAAGCTCAACTGAAAGGTACCTGTGGAACAACAAAAACAGAACAATGGGGGTGGTGGTCAGTCAATGTGGGCAGTTAACAGTTAGACAAGGGCCCTAAAGGTCCTTGGTTACATCTCCTTTAGGTCATCTCTATCAGGGCTGCTATGTTCTTATCTGAGACTAGGTAAAAATATCATGAAAAAAGCACAACTCATAAGCTCCAGGAATGGTATAAATTAGCATGACTAACCAAAAGATGCTGCTATTTTGCTTCATTCATGCTATATTTAGCAATATAACCTAAAATATAGAAGCAAATTAAAATGCTCATCAGTAAATACTAGATCAGTAAATCGTGATTTACCCCTAAGACGTCATAAAAGACCTTTCATTGATTATTATAAGTAACCCAGTGGAGAAAAACAAAGTGAAGAATAGCTGGATGACCTTTACAGAAAATATTGTAAAGGACAAACATACTAGCACATATTGTCTAAGGATATGAATATACATGAAGTGATACAAACATTTAAACAGTAATAGAGAATACATAAGAGGAATATGCCTATGAATTAACCACACACTCTCTGTATTTTTTACACGCTTACAGTGAAGACATGAACATACTTGCAGACAATGCACTTTTAGTGAAAACATGTATGTCACTTCTAGACTCAGTTAAGAGCTGATACATCTCTATCACTTCTTTCTGTGACAAGGAACTTGGTACTACCTAGTCTAGCCACAATAGGCACATTATGGAAGAAGGCCTTTGCCTTATGAAAGGAAACATGGGATTTGTTTATTAGCATAGGATAGCCTATTAAAAAGCGGCTTAAAAGTTCGGGGAAGCAAAATGGCTGAAAGACACTGAAGAAAGTGCTCAAAATCCTTAGCCACCAGAGAAATGCAACTAAAAAAAAACTCTGAGATACCATCTTACCCTGGCCAGAATGGCTAAAATCAAAAACACCAATGACAATCTATGCTGGAGAGGATGTGGAGAAAAAGGAACACTCCTCCATTGCTGGTGGGAGTGCAAACTTGTAAGACCACTTTGGAAATCACCATGGCGGTTGCTCAGGAAAATGGGAATCAGTCTACCTCAAGATCCAGCCATTCCTCTCTTGGTCATATACCCAAATAACCCACGTTCATACAACAAGGACATATGTTCAACCATGTTCGTAGCAGCATTATTTGTAATAGCCAGAACCTGGAAGCAACCTAGATGCCCCTCAACTGAAAAATGGATAGAGAAAATGTGGTACACAATGGAGAACTACTCAGCAGAAATAAGCAATGGAATCTTGAAATTCACAAGCAAATGGATGGAACTAGAAGAAATCATCCTGAGTGAGATAACCCAGTCACAAAAAGACAAACATGGTATGTACTCACTCATATATGAATTTTAGATATAGAGCAAAGGATTACCAGCCTATAATCCTCTTCACCAAAGAAACCAGGAAACATGAAGGACTCTAAGAGAAAAGTATATAGAGAATGGGAAGGGGCAGGATCTCCTGAGCTAATTGGGATCATGAGGGTAGGGGAGAGGAAGCTGGCAGAAGGAGAAGAGGAGAAGAGCAGGGGAGAGGAGGAAATGGAGGAGCAGAAAGGTTGAGTTGGGGGAAGAATAGAGGAGAGCAGGATGAAAAATACCATAACAGAGGGAGCCATTGTAGGTCCGAGGAGAGATCTGGCACTAGGGAGATTTCCAGAGATCTACAAGGATGACAACAACTGACAATCTAGACAGTGGCGGAGAGGCTACCCTAAATGCCCTTCCCCTATAATGAGACTGATGACTACTTTATATGCCATCCTAGAGCCCTCATCCAGTGGCTGGTGGATGCAGAGGCAGACACCCACAGCTGTACACTGAATTCATCTCTGGAACCCAGTTGCAGAGAGGGAGGAATGAAGATCAAAGGGGTCGGGACCAGGCTGCTGAATCCCACAGGAACAGCTGGCCTGAACAAGGGGAAGCACACGGACCCCAGACTGCTGTCTGGGAGGCCAGCATAAGACTGATCCAGATCCCTGAATGTGGATGTCAGTGAAGAGGACTCAGCACACTATGGGGCCCCTGATAGTGGATCAGTATTTTTCCCAGGTGTAAGAAGGGACTTTGAAAACCCATTCAACATGAAGGGATTCTATCGGACTGAACACATGGGGGAGGGCCTAGACCCAGCCCAGGATGATGTGGTGGCCTTTGTGGAGCCCCCATGGAGGGCCTTATCCTCCCTGGGGAGTGGAGGGGGTGGGGATGTTGGGGGGAGGGGAGGGAGAGGGAGAAGGGATTGACATGTGAAGAAAGCTTGTTCCTAATTTGCACAGATTAAAAAAAAATTCGGGGAAGTGCTTGTTTCTGTGGAGGGAAGGAATGAAGAGAACTCAGGATTGAAAAGGGAAGTTTATTATGTCTCTTCTTTTAAAAATCTGAAGGAAATATACAAAATTTTAAGACTTATTTTCTAGAAATATCAGCTAATTTAGGACTTTATATTTTTATACTTATGTATATTTTGCAATGTTTATTTTATATATCATGATTTTAGGGATAAACCACTAATGTGAAGAATATGTTAGAAGATAAACAAAAATTATGGTAACTCAGACAAACAAGCAAATGTCAAATGATATGCACATAGACTATATTTTAGTTTTTTTTTCAGATTCTAAGGTGGTCTAAAACCTTATGACTTCCATATACCATGTATATTGACTCTAATAGTAATATTGGGTATAATAGCAATTAATACATGTAGAAATGCTATCATTTTTAAGTACACTATAGCATTTATTACTCTAACAAACTTAGCAAGCAGGTCATTAAGTCTGAATAAAAATATTTTCATTAGATTCAATTTTTAAGACAAGGGAAATGAATTTCAGTAAGTTTGAATGCTGAAAAGTTGGGGATAAATCATAGGTGATTGTCATCACCAGGGCTCCAATGGAAGGAGTACTAAAGACTATTTTCCTTCTACAAGAATAAAGAAGTCTATTGACTCAGTTGACACAAAGCAGTTTGGGGAAGACAGCAGAGAAAACTAGATACATACACTGAACCTCAGAAGAAGGAGTCTGCTTTGTACATGGGATACATTCTTGGTCTTGCAGTCCCCCGATGCGTGTCTTTCGGTAGAACCTGTGATCAGAGAAGAAAGTTATGGCAGACTGATGAAACAAGCAATTGACTTGTAACAGTGTTTCCTGAGACCATCGAGAATGTCTAAAACTGTTTCCTTCATGTTTCTTCCATGGGAAGCAGTACCTACATTTGTGAAATCTCTGACATGTGTGATTCAGTACAACTTTTTTCCTAATTCATTACATCCCATAGCCAAAAGGGTAGTTAAGGACATGAGACGGGAAAGCAGTTATGACACCAATTTATTCATGATTTATATGCAATCTATCTAAAGTGACATTTTTACTTTAAATTTTAGGCAGAATATCAGCACAATTAAAATGTTTCAAGTGTTCATCTGTGTTTAATAATTGTCAGGTACTTCATATATAGGGATCTAGCTAGGAAGATATGGCTTCCCCATTCATAGAGCTTAAATAGAGTGTGACATGAGTAGTCAGGATACTCTTACTAGGGTCTAAGAGGTAAGATGATGAGGGACACTAAAAAGTTTTAAGAAATCCTAGAAAGACTGATATAATTGAGTAGGCTTACCTGGGCATACAGTCTCCACAGATAGCATTAGAGGTATTTGTGCAGTTGGCCTTCTGGACCCGATTAATGACAGCACAGGTGATGCAAGTCTGACACCTGTGATGTCCCCAGGTGCTTTTATACTTTCGGGGAGGGCAGTCTGTGCAATATGCATCACCACCTTCTCCATAACCACAATCCTGAAATATAGGAGTATTTATAAGAACTTAGAGAAAGGATCTGCTATGAGTCAAGTGAATATAGTATAAAACAATATTTTTCAAACTACAAATTTCAGCCACATTATTGGATCATTAGTTTTAACCAACATGGAAAAATGAAATGGAACTAAAGAGTATAGTGACATAAAATGAAGTAAAGCTAAGTGCATCAATCAAAATAAACAGATTACACTACGGAAAAGATTAACTCTCAAATTTTAGCTTTGTGAAAAGAGATTACTTTTTATTCACATGCTGCCTATTGGAGATTCAGTGAGAGTTCTGACCTGTATTAGCCACAATGGTGCATGCATGAGAGGTTTAATTTTTGTGCTACTATGATAGAAACATCAAGTAAGGGAGAACATTTTGTCCTCAAGAGATAACACACTTCAATTTTATCATATGGCACAGGACACACACATCAACTGATCATTATTAAGTACAAAGAGTACAAGAAAGCACAATTTTACAATGTATCAAAAGGTGGGTACTAACAAATATCTGACATAAAACATAGTGCCTATTTTTTTAATTAAAACTTTCACAGGTAAACCCAATATTCGCACATGTTGGGTAATGATGAAAAATTAGTTCTTATTCTAGTGTAGTAAAAATGTTTTAATATCCACTGAATAAGGCATCTATCTTGTTTTTGCTTCAGGTCAGATATCAATACAATGATACTATGACTATTACTCCCAACCTATTCTCTCCGTGCATAAAAGAAGGGATTGGAATAGTTGTTCTGTAAAGATTATTCTAGCTCTCCTACTATGGAAATAAGTTGGGTGGTTCCTTAGAAAGACAAGAATCAATCTATTTCAAGATCCAGATATACCACTCTTAGGCATATACCCGAATGACACTTTAATCATACTACAGAGACACTTGCTCAACAATGTTTACTACTTTTCTATTAATAATAGCCAGAAATTAGAAACAACATAGGTGTCCTCCAACAAATGAATGAATAAGAAAGGTGGGACATTTTGACTAGGAATATTATTTGCCTGTTACAAAATGAATCAGTATGTAAATGGAGTGGACCAGAAAAAGCAATCATCCCGATTGAGGTATCCCAGACCCAGAAGGACAAATATAATACACATTATATGTGTATATTGACTGTTAAGTCAATTATAATCAAGCTACAATCAAAAGTGGGGATGGATAGATCTCACTAGAAAAGGGAACTAGAATAGATAGCTCTGGATGGGTGGGGGTACTGAAACAGGAAGAGCAAGCAGAGTGGGGGAGGGAAAAGGGAAATGAGTGATGCAATATTGGTAGAAACAACTAAAATTAAGGATCATCTGAGGGGTAGTATGGAAACTGAATATGGTAGAAGTTTCCTAAAGTATATGCTTATATGAAGGCAATCTAAATGAATTTGCCAAATAATGGGGGAGACAGAGTCCCAATTGGACAGTTCTTATAAAAAATGGAAGCATCCAGTATAAGAATCAGCTTATATCTAATTGAGTTGTTGGCCAACATGGTCCCATGGGAGCCTCCAAACAACCCAGGCTGTTGCCGAGAATTTAGGCTGCTCTGCACAAACTGACTGCAAGGCCCCAGTTTTGAACATAACACCTACAAAACTCACCAAACCTAGTGAATTCAAGCAGGTGCCTAGCTAGATGCTTCACCTATAAGGACTAATGTTCTTAGTACCAGAAGGTACTCTGCACACTAGCAAAGGAGAAACATAAACACCAAGATCTAAAATGCTGTCCTGTCTGTGAGATACGGTGTTGTTCTGTTTGTGAAATAAGCTGGGGCAATAGTGGCACAAAACTTGTGGGAGTAGCCAACCAATACTTGATTTGACTTAAGGTCCACTCCATGAGATACAAGCCATATCCAACACTGCTTGGGTGACTAAGAACCTGAGACTAGATATCCCAGGGACCTACGATAAAACCAAATACTACTGTTTTAAGAAAAAAAAGGTAACAATAAAATGACTCCTAATCACATTCTGCTATGCTCATAGATCACTGACTCACATATGACTTTTCACTTACTAGAATAAACAAGTTGCAAAAGTTTGACAATATCCTGTGTTAAGAAAACTGCAGGGAAACAGGCTTAACCACGTTCTGCTGGTAACACAAAAACATCATAGCTCTTATGAGAAGAAACTGTCAATACTAAGTTAAGATTACATATGCATTTAGGATTCTATCCCATAATTCAACTGTGCATGTATTGAATGCATGTGTTGTTATCATCATGCCTAGTGAATAGTAAGTTCTCAATGGACAAGTAACAGTATGTATTGTTATACATTCTAAAACAAGTAGGGTACTGGTATCAGAGGACCTATTACCTCACTGACTGGAGAAGACAAAGTTGGAAGCCAGCCAACATTCACTGATTATCAAATAATAAATTTACACATTCTTCAGCATGTTCCTTGATGTTACTGGTTAATTCAGATAATACTTATTAGGCAACTATTAAACATTATGATTCTGCCATGGGTATCATGACTAGATTAATAAAATCATCAGAGAAAAATCCCTGACTTCAGAGACTTTTATATTTGTTTATTTTCCATATAAATTTCTAAGGTTGCAATACCATTCCTATTTCAAAAGTGAAATTTTTTGTACCAAAACAGTTGGCCAATTCATGAGATTTCTCCATGCACAAACAGAGATACTGTGTTTTAGTGGATACAAGCAACAGGGATATTGACACAAGTAACCAGTCCAAGTAGCCACTTTACTTTCTGAGTCTAAGAATACTTCATAAGGCTGGATGTCTTAGTATACACTGGAAGGAAGTATCCTACAACCACTACAGTCTTAGAATTACTCATCATCTCAAAACTCAGAGATTTCTTTCCTTCAAATGAGATAAATGGAGAAAATGCTCAGGAAACATCTTTCCAATTATCAGGAAGTCTATCAGAGTAATGCAAGACCCAGCAGTACACACACACACACACACACACACACACACTATATATATATATATATATATATATATATATATATATATATATATATATATTCCACCAAGGATATAGAAAATTTGTCTTTCAAACTGACATCCACAAAGAAAGCCAGAATCTGTATATCTGTATGTTAAGACAGGTAACTCTTTGAAAAGATGGAAGATTTTAGTAGGACTCTGAGTCTCCTGAAAAAAATATAAGACACCATAAACACCTGTGATAACAAGAATCAAGAAAATCAGATTAATGAAAGCAAGACAATAAACAGACACTACCATCTAGATGAATCAATTATTGGAATTGTTTAACAAGATTTTAAAGTACCCATGAAACAGTTCTGACAAGCAATTACAAATTACATTTAAATATGAGAGAAAATTAAACATCACAGCAAATAAATGACTTTTTTATTGGCAAGTTTGGTTTTTCACATAGTGCTCAAGCTGGCAAGGAGCTTGAAGTAATTTTGTTCCTGCCTTCTAAATGCTGGCATTAGAGCTGAAAGTAACAATATTCAGTTCAAAGAAATTATTTTTAAGAGCCAAATGGAAGTTATAAAAATAACTAAATAAATGAACAAAATTGACTGGGTGCACTGATTACTAGAAAATTAGAAAAATCACTGAACCTGAGGATAAAACAGTAGAATGAAAGCATTTCTAATGGCAGGGAAATTAGGCTAAAATAGACGAAAAATAAGACAATGACTAGAGAATATTAGGTTAAAATAACAGATCAAGCAATAAAACTTTCAGAGTCACAGGAAAGAAATACCAAAATAATTTGTTTCAAAAAATGCTCAAAGAAACAAAGCCTGAAATTTTCACAAATTTAGAAAAGAATCACCAAATATGGTGATAAATTGACAATTAACACAGAATAAGTTCAAACAAATAGATACATGGATATCTCTATCCATCTATCTATCTATCTATCTATCTATCTATCTATCTATCATCTATACATATTTCTCTATATCTATCTCTCTATCTCTACATAATGAAACCTCTAGGCAAAAATCAAAGTTTGGAAAATATCACTCAAATGACAGTGAGTTTTCATCTGAAACTTTGGAAAGTTTTCTCAAGCCATATTTTTAAAATATTGAGAGTGCATAAATGTCGAGTGCAGTGAAAGTCCAACTCAGGAAAGAAGGGGAGACAAAGATCTTCTCCAGGCAGGAGAAAACTAACGTTTTGCTGGTAGGCATACTATAAAATAGTAGCTATAGGAAGTTTTCAATAAGTAGAGAGTGATCGAAAATGGTAACTTGGAAAGCTACAGGAAGGATGAAAGAATATTGTAATCATAAAAATACATTTATAAAAATTGAGCTTTTATTCCCAATCCTTTTCAATACTATACTTTAATCACTATCCAGGAAACTAAGACAAGAAAAATTGAAGAGATACTAATTGGGATAAAAAGGAAATTTAAAAAAATCTCTATTGGTAGATGACATGATACTATGTTTCAGATCCCAAATACCCCATGTGCAAGCTTGTAGAAAGTGTCAAGAATGTAAGTGATATGAAAGGATAAAGATCAGGAGTTTTCTTTCCACTACAACCACCACCACCAATAACAAAAAGCACAAAGAAAGGGATCATAGACACACTCTCATTTAAAGTAGCATCAAATACAGTAAAATGCCTAGAAATAAATCTAACTAATGAGGTAAAGGACCATTACAATGAAAATTTTAAACCTCTGAATAAAGAGATACAGAGACTATAAAATGGAGGCATAAATCATGCCCATTGATTAGTAGAATTAACATTGTAAAAGTGAATATTCTTTCAAAAGCTATTTAGAGTTTAATGCTACCACAATCAAAGTCCGTAGCATACTTTTTACAGAAATATAAAAGAAACTATTCCAAAATTCACATGGAACAACCAAAGACTCCAGATAGCAAAACCTATTTCAGATTTCAAGATATATTACACAGTCAAGAAGTGAAAACAATACGGTAATGGCACAAAAATAGACAGAATCACCAATGGAAAAGAAAAAAAACCCTGAAGATCCAAACATGAATATGCATTATGACATCCATATACTAGTACAAAGATGCCAGAAGCATACACTGGGAGAAAAGGCAGAATCTTCAAAAATGGTGGTCGGAATCATGATGTCCACATGCAAAAGAAAGATATCAGACCTGTATCTATTACCTTTCAAAATTTAACTCCAAATGAAACGAAGACTTAAGTGTGAAATCTCAAATATCTAATGAAAAACATTTGAAGTACTCTACATGAAATGTGTGTAGGGATGGACTTTCTAAATAGGATCCCAATAACCCAGAAATTGAGGTCAACCACTGACCTCTTAGAATTATAAAGTGGCCCCTCATAAAACTAAAAATCTTCTGTACAGCTAAAGAAATGATCACATGGAGAGCATTCCTACAGAATGAGAGAAAATCTTTGCCAGCTATATATCTGACAGAGGATTAACATCAAAAACATTTAAAGAATTCAAAAATAAAGAGAGAAAATAACCCACAAATAACCTATTCATAAACAGGCTTGAGGTATGAACTGAGGGGAACAGCAGGGTACAAATGATTTGATAAGGAAACAGGAAAGAGAGCCTCGAATTATGGAAGGGAGAGGGAAATAAATATAGAAGAAGTGGGAGGACAAAGTAATAGTAACCATGTCTACAAAAGTCCCAAGGAATCACACTATTAACTATTTACCCCCAAAATCCTGCTATACAGAACTACATGTAAATATACATACATACATATTTTAAATGAAATTTTCTTAGCTGAGTTGACAATGCTCCCTCCAAAAGCCAAAGACAACCTAACAAAAGCCCCAACACCAGGCATAAGAAGCCCTCTTTTGAATTTTGGCCAGGGTTGTCCAAGATACTCCTAAAACAAACAGCCTATTGATATTGACACCGATCTTCCTCAAAAGTGGAAGGTAACTCCCTGTTGCTAAAGACAATATGCATTTCAGGCTCAGGACTCAGAGACCTCTGTGCTGGAACTAACTTCAATGCATCCTCCATGGTGAGAAGGGGACATGGGGTCATACAAGCTTCCAAAAGAAGGACATAACTAGCAGTCGTACTCAGCTATGATGTAGATGAAGCACAACAGTGGCAACCATGACACAATAAGACTAATAGGTACAGTAGGGGCATAAATACCTTGGTGGTAACCAAGGGCTCTCTAATTTTAATGAAGACTTGTTCAAAAAGAGGAAAATCATACCTGGTGCAAAAAACCATTTCAACTACCCAGTGCCAGTGAAGCCAGAGATCTTGGAGGAGAACCTACAACTACCACTTTACTAAACCACCAATATCACTAATCACATTCTAAATATTTGTCTTTATACCTACAGATAAGTGTAGTCCTTACCCCTTTTCAAGGAAACTTATATTTGCAAAATGAGAGCATTACAGAAAACCACAAACATTCAAAATGCATAGTTTGTAGTGCCTAACCCTAATGAATACATCTACAAAACCACTCCTGTAGCTAAAGTTCATGAAACAATATGGATGAAGAAGTTTACTGTGAGACTGGATCTCCTAGTAATGTCAGAAAAGCACCCAGAGTCGTATAATGGTTAAACATGAGCTGAATGAGGACAACACAGATGTGTTAAAATACATGGAGAAATCCATGAGGCCCAGCCTTACATACAGAGCTACATGCAACTAAAGAATGCCCAGTGTAGGAGAAATAGTTTTCCCCAGAGAAGAGCACACCAGGAACACAAAGTAATAGTTATAGGAAGGAAAGGAAGAGAAAAAAATGATGTAATCATACATTAATTTGAAAAACTAGAAAATGTCTTTTAAAATATAGACATTATTTTCATTACTTTTATAAGTACTGTTTGATTATAACAAAATATCATATCTGATATCCATATCAATTATATTTATATATTGGGTATGGTGGTATGAAAAAGAATGGCCCTCATAGACTGATACATTTGAATGTTAAGTCATCAGGGAGAAGAACTATTTGAAAAAGAATAGAAGGTATTGTCTTGTTGGAGAAGACGTGGCCTTGTTGAAGAAAGTGTGTCAGTGAGGAACCGGCCTTGTGGTTTCAAAATCCCAAACCAGTCCCAGTGTCTCTCTCTATTCCTGCTGCCTGCAAATCTAGAGGTGGACGTCCCAAGCTCTTTTTCCAGCACCATATCAGCCTGCCTTCTGCTATGCTAATAATGGACTAAAGATATGAAACTGTAAGAAAGCTTCAACCAAGTGCTTCTTTTATAAGAGTTTCTGTGGTCATGGTATCACTTCACAACAATAGAACCCTGACTAAATACTAAAGTACACACATGTGATGTTTCTATATTCATAATTTGAAACAGTTGAAACCAGCAGACCCTGAAAAATCATGTATGTATTTTAGTATTTAGAACAGCTAAGTAGATAATACAAAGAAATAAAATAAATTGGCACAAGTAAATCAGTTAGTGATTAAAATTTAGGAGTGACTTAATATATGATCCCAAAAGATACCTTTGTGTAACCAGCAGGAAGGAAAAAAGGAAAGAAAAGAAAAGACAAAGAAAGGGATAGGAATTGAAAGAACAATAAAATGGTAGCCTTAAGCTCTAAAATGCCAATCAATAACAATCTTAAATTTAAATCATCCAAGCAAAGCAATTAAAAGGCAGAAATGAGCATTGTAGATAAAATCAGATACGATCAAATTGCCCCCAGTAGCCATTTCTCTCACTGATGAATGAATCATTTCCTAAGAATTAAAAAGATGCAAATTATCATTTAAAACTCTTGTTGAGAATCATCTTTCATAGTTAGGAGGCAAAGAGAGTTTTGTTTTTTTAAATGATTCAGGTTCCCAAATGATTTTGCTGCTAATCAGTTTTATAACCAGTAAACATTTATCTTAATTTTATGCTTTCATGATGCTGACACAAAATTTTGATGCTCATCATGGAGTAGGTATAGTTATTTCCTTTTAAAAGTTGTTTGTATAATATATGAGAACAATTAACTAACAATTATAATCAAGAATGGTTTATACTGTAAATATACAATATTTTAATTTTAAGAATTTATTACTATATTAACAAATTAACATGACAAAGACAAAAATGTATGAAAAGTGCATATAAGATGATGAAATACAACAAAATTTGAAAACGTTTCTGATTTTAATATATTTGTTTATTCTACAATAGATTAAAAAATATTTCATTTGGCCATGTCTGTCTACTCAAATACCATACATGAGTGGAAATCAAATAGTAAATATTGCATTATGAAATAGTTCACAGGTTAGTGTATTTCTCTATCAAATATTTAAAAAATAAAAAAAATTCATAAAGTTTCACAAATTAGTAATTTAATACTATAGAAAAAGCACAAAATTAACAGATGATGGAAATATGTATTATTCATTTTGGGGTTTTACTTCTGGGACATGGGAATTTTATGCATTATTGAAAATGAATGCAATTGTAATGGAAATTAGTAAGAAAAAGTTCAAAAGTGGTATCTGTTCATATATTTCAAGAATATTAAAATTGTATTAAGCTTACAAATTATACTTCTAGAAAAATATCCTGAGGAAGTACTGTTAATTTTCTGCAATAATTTGTTTACAATGATATTTATAATTCATGAGTGAAATGTAAAACTAAATAGAGATAACTTAACAGAAATGTTGTCTTGGATGTTGTTAGTTATTTATCTAAACACTGCCCACCTTCTTTAAATAATCATTAGCTTTCATTCTAGGTAGTATGATGACCAGGGTAAAAAATAATTTCTTAATTTGTTTAGTCAATCATGTCAATATTATTCTTGCTGCCAAACACAAATTTCCCAGTCACCTACTAGGTGTATAAATATGCATTACCCAGTTATGTTTCAAAATATATAAAGAAAAGTATACATGGAAACTTTGGGAAATATTTATTTCTTAATAAAAGGCTAACTTTTTTCCTTTTGTCTGTTTCATGACTTGTGATGTGAAGATATGATGCTTTGGGTTTTAACAACTATGGAGCCATGAGTATGTGGACAGAATAGCAAAGTATTTACAATATCTGAAAAGAGGCTGTGTCCTTGATAACATTGTTGATCAGCAAAACACACTACAATGATGTCTATATCCAGGCTTCAATATGTTCATCCATACATGTGATCATATATTAAGTCACTCTTAAATTTTAATCACTGATTGATTTTCTTTCTAAACATAGAAAATGTTTTAAAGTTTAAAAACAACTATTCTAATTAAATGTATTTTAAATTGGTACACAAAATATAAACATTGTACTATATCAAGTGAACAAACAACTCAGCATCCATTCTCAGATGTTTGCCACACATCATCTTCTGAGAATCATCCACTTATTGAATTAGCCTGTTTATCAGTTGTGTGCTTTGTTTTCTTGCTGTTTAGTTTTCTGAGTACATTTATAGTCTACACAACACTTTCTGTCACATGAATAAGTCGCAAACATTTTCTACCATTTTCTAAGATGTCTCTTTGCTCAATTGTTTCCTTTATAGTGTAGAAACACTTTAATTTCCTTTGCCAACCATTTTCACTATAGTCCTATTCAGAAAATGCTTGATTTTATATATATCTTTAGGTCCTTTTTTCTTTTTTTTTTTTTCTTTTTTTTTTTTTTGAGACAAGTTTTCTTTGTTTAACAGCCCTAGCTGTGCTGGAACTGGCTCTGTAGACCCACTCAGGGTTTTGAGATGTGAGCTCTCAGCTGTTCCTAGCACCATGCCTTTGTCTCACCATCATGAACGCTAAGCCTCTGAAACAGTAAGCCTAATTACATACTTTGTTTTATAAATTTCATTGGTTATGACATTTTATTATAGCAATAGAAAACCAAATGTGATGTGTATGTTATTAAAAAATGCTGTGTCTATGTCCATTAGGGAAACAAACCTATAATTATATTTTAGTGTTTTCCTTTTTCTGATTTTTTTTACTTATTTAAATTAGAAACAAGCTTCTTTTACATGTCAATCCTAGTTCTCTCTCTCTCCTCTCCTCCCAACTGATGCCTCTATCCCAACCCCTTTCTGCTCCCCAGGGAGGGTGAGGCTTTCCATGGGGGAATCTTCAAAGTCTGACATATCATTTGGAGCAGGGCCTAGAACTTCCCCAGTGTATCTAGACTGAGAGAGTATCTCTGTATGAGGAGAGGGCTCCCAAAGCTCATTTGTGTACTAAGGGTAAATACTGATCACTACAAATGGCCCCATAGATTGTCCAGACCTCCAAACTGACTTCCTCCTTCATGGGGTCTGGTTTCCCAGCATAGGACTGTTCCTTTTTCTGTTTTGCCCTGTTTAAGTGTCACATAATATTGGATTCATAGAAGGAATGAGGTAGGCTCTTTATCTTTCTATTTTATGAAGTAATTTGAGAAATACTAACATTGTTCTTCCTTGAAGGGTTGTCAGAATTGAGCAGTGAATTTTTCTTATCCTAGACGTTTTTGCTTGTTTGTTTTTTAGTTTTATATTTGCTTTTTGAAACAGTGTTTCTCTGTAGCTTTGGATCCTGTCCTGGAACTTGCTCAGTAGACCAGGCTGGCCTAAGACTCACAGAGATCCACCTGTCTCTGCCTCCTGAGTGCTGGGATTAAAGTCATGTGCCGCTACCACAAGGCTATCCTAGACTTTTTAGTTGTGAGATGATGATGATGATGATGATAATAATAATAATAATATTAACTCTAATCACATTGCTCAGTTTAGATTTGTTTAATTTGTTTACCTTACCTTGCTTTTATTTTCGTAAGTCATGTGTGTAGTGATTCATTCACTTCTTTTAGATGGCATAATTTGGCAGGAGGTATTTTTATAAGATGTCTTAAAAGATTTTTTTTCTGAATGCCATTGGGAACATTTGTAAAATCTGTCATTTCACTTGTAATTTTGATAATTTGGGTTTCTGTTCTTTTTCTCTTAACTAATTTTGTTAAGGGTTTATTTGATTTTATCTTGGCAAAGAACCAACTCTTTGTTTCATTAATTATCTGCTTTGTTTAATTATTGTGGTTGTTCTTTCAATTTTCTTAATTTCTTCCCTGAAGTTGATTATTTCTTTCTATCTGTTCATTTGGGTGTTGGCTTTTTCTTCCTCTTCCCAAGCCATAGACATACCAATAAGTTATTTATTTGTCATCTCTCATTGTGTGTGTTCACATGCAGGAAGGAGCACATGCAAATCAGGTATCTTTCACAATAGCTTATGCAAATAATTTTTTGAGACAATGCTTCTCAGTCAGACTGGAGCTCACAAATAAAGCCAGACTAGTTGGTAACCAAACTGCAATGAGCTTTTTAGCTATGTCTCTTCAGAGTAGGATTACAGGGGCATGCTGCCCCATGTGTATTTTTGGGGATTTTTTTTTTTTGCATGGGTGCAAGGGGTCTAAACTCTGCTCATCATGTGAGTGATGCAAATACTTCATTAACTGAGCCATCTCTTCAATATAACTTCTCTGGATATACTTGTCAGGTGAAAATTCTGATGGTTAGGCAAAAGCCAGCATTCCTCAGGAACTTGTAAAGCCGGTTCCCTTCTAGTAAAGAAACCATTTCCTTATCACTGTCAGAAGGGACAAATGGCTATTTTTGGTGCCTATTCACACACCTCTTGTTCTTACATATTTTCTGCACCCCTTCTATGATGTTCCCCAAATCTTAGGTACAAGATTTGTGCTGCAGAAAAATCTGATCTTTCAATAGTGTCCCACAGCACTCAGGTGTTTTAGTTATATTTTCTTATTATTTTATCTTTGTTGATGTCTTTGTTGTTTCTTTTCATCTGTCCCTGGCATTCTTTCTTCCTTACAATCCATTATATTACATATTGAGGCTATCAATTGAATTTATTGTACTTTCTGAGATTCTTATTACTAAAATTTCAATTATATTTTTCCTCCCTTTCTGTTTCCTCACCAAATTCCAGTTTCATATGCTGCATTGACCTTCTTATCACACTCAGCTCTTTATTTTTACTCTTCCTGATTTCTTTCAGGATTTTATTTCTCTCTTCTTTTATTAAACATCCTATTAAAATTTTAGATATTTTTCTGGGATGTATCTAATTCACTCTCACTGTGGACTAGTACTATGATATTTTCCATGGGGAAGAGGTCATATTTCCTTGATTTGTTATCTTTCTTGTTCTATTCCATTGAGATCTATGCATCAGTTTTTTTTATTGATTGGGTTTATCAGTTGTTTTATTGCAGACAATATTTTCAGTATTCTATTGATAGAATTAATATGCAGAGTTTAGAATTTATACCCCCTTCAGGGTGCCTGATACTACCACATATTTAAATATTATCTGTATAATCAACCACACTGCTGGATAGAATTCCTACTATGAAAGTGTCATTCCAGCCAATTAACAGCAGTGATACTTTTAACTCCAATAACTATTGCAGTACTAGTACACATGCATAGTATAGTATAGTATAATATAGTATAGTATATAGTAAAGAATTATCAAGAATCCAAGAAAAGGGATGTAGTCTGGATAAGGAGAGGAATTTGTGTTAGACCAATTGGAAGAAAATTAAGATGAGAAAAAACATCTGGGAGCAGAGCATTGGGATATTGTTATTTTCTATGGTATCATACATTTTTAAAGTTTTGGAGAGCTAAAGTTAATAAGAAAAAGAAGTAGTAGCAAGGAGGACAAAATATAAAAAGATGTGGGAATTCATGAGTAAATACACTGGTTGTACGTAGTATGAATAGCACAGAGTACATAATAGTACAATGAGGTCAAAAGGATACAAAACAATCACATAAACTGTGCAATGTATAACCTAAATAAAACCATTACAAAGTATTTGTTCAAGACTGAAGATTAAAAGATGAAAAGAAAAAAGAAAAAAGAAAAATTAACAAAACTTTTAACAGTAGCAAAAGAAAAGTGTAATAAAAAACCCTATTCATCAATATTTCTTTTACCCTGGAATGGGATTTGAATTTTTTCTTCCCTTCAAAAATTTCATGAGGCAAATTGCACTCACAGGTGAGGGACAATTTGTTTGTTATTAAAGTAGAAAGCTGCAAAGCCTGATTTTGTCTATGTATTGTCCCATAGAGGTTAGCTAATAACACTTTGGATTGAGTGTTTGGCACAGCCTCAGTGAAATGAGCAGTGTAGTTCTCAGTTCCTTCCTTGGTACTCTGTGTGGTTTGGCAACATTGTGCTGGAGAAGACAGGTTGCCATCTCTTGCTGTGGGTTCCCATGGACTATAGCTACAGACTGGGTATAAAGAGCATGTCAATTGCACTATCACATTTCAATCCCTGGACCTACCCAGCTCTCAGTTTTGTGGCAGGCCTTTCTTCAGGCTGTATCAACATGCTGGTGTATGGGGAAGGAGGTGTAAGCTTTCCTCCTACAATTCCCGCTTAACCTCAACTGGAACCCCGCTGTGAGAACTAAAGCTTTAGTTCCAAGGCCTCATCTCCAATTGCATATCCAGTCCTTGGTTATCAGCTAACTGTTACCGCAGCTCTGCTGAGTGTGTGTGCTGCAAAGTGCTTCCCTGTGGTTTCCAATTACCTCACCAGAGCCAATTTGTGCAGCTAGGCACCAGTTCACAGTCACTCTTGTCTGCTTCCCCACAGAGATCTCACTTGGCTTAATAAGCCCATTTAGAGCTACTGTCTCTTGCAAGAATAAAGATTATCATGTACTCTCCTGTTTTCTTTCAGTGAGTTGCATCATGCGCTCTCTAATCTGCCAACTTCCCTAAAAATGCCTATTCTCAATTTTTTTGAGGAAAATCCAAGCTATTTTACAACATTCTTACCATAGTGTAGGAGAGTTCTTTTTCTACATTCTTACAAAGATTAAAAACAAAATTTTTAGTATTATTTCTATTACCAGTCTTGTTAGGGTGAGGTGTATCCTGTTGCTTTGACTGGCCTTTCCCTGAATAGTGACATTGAGCATAGTTTCATGTACCCATTGTTTATTTGTAAGTCTTCTTTTGGGAAATGTTGCTTTCAATTAAGTGTATCCTACTTAATTTGAAAGAAAGATGGGACCCAGTTTTATCTGATCCCAAATGTATTTCTTAGGTATTCACTTTCACTATACTTATATGACTGAACAAGTTGCACATATTCTTTGAGCTGTGGTTGTCAAGCCTGTGAAATGAGGCTCACAATAGTTGTTTGGCAGGATTGTTGTAAAACCCAACAAAATAATATACTTGAGAGTTCTTTATAAAGTACAGACTACCAGACAAATATAAATTCATTATATTTAACATTTTTTCATGAACAGTGTTGCCATTTATGAGTTTTTCTGAACTTTCAAGTGGTGTGTAAGTAAATGGCAGTCAGAGAGGCACTGAGTCAAATGGGCCTTTCATCGTAGTATTCCTTTTATGAGTATTCAGACAGCAGCTTGACAGATTAGCAGAACCTTCTTTCCCCTAAAGAAGTGCAGCTTTGCAAATATAGATGGTTTTAAAGGTGATAATCATGTACATGATAGGAACATTTGTAAACCATTTATCATGAAGTCCGATGTGATATTTAAGAGATATTTTTTTCAAGACAAGAAATTTGTTGTATTAGATTCTTCCTAATATCCAATATGACCCACCCTCTAGTAGGCTTACCTTGGCCTTTGAATTCCTCTTCAACCTTGTGGGCATCCTACTGTTAAAACTAGAGATGATACTTACATCCTTTCATAGTCCCTGGCTTTAGCCTCTATTTTTTAACTTATAAACAGAGGAAGGAATTGAGATAAATATTTACTTTAATGCTTTTACCCAGTAGAAAATATTGCTTGCTTAAAATCCCCCAGAAGATTTCTAGTGCTCTAAGCAAAAATATAAATATTTCTCATCAAGAACTTCAAGTCCCCAAAGATTCTGATCTATACTTCACTTTCTCTTTCATTGAATATCACTCTTTTTTATTTATGAATCAGTTGTGTTAATCTTCTTATTCATGAAACAATGATAATTTGTACTCAGCTTGGGACTGCATTAGCTACATGTTATTCCCAGAAAGCAGTTACTTAGGGAACTCTTCCCCACTTCCCTACATTCAAGTAGCCATCCACTCTGCATCATATCAACATAGTTTTGTTCTTGGGCCCTCACTGTGAGGTGAGTGTGTGTGTGTGTGTGTGTGTGTGTGTGTGTGCGATTTGTTTCACTGTGATACCTATAATCACACTGACTGTTCTGCAAATTCTTGATAAGTAATTGGCAAATGAATGAATAAATGTGTAAAACAAAGCATGAGTACACTGAAACTCTGCTGACTATCTTCTTCCAGCCTTTGTAGCAAAATTTAATACTATCTCTAATTGAAGGAGAAACAAAGGCTCTGAAGAACGTGAAAAATAAGAAGTATCTGCCTTGGTCTCATTTTTCATTGCTTTCCTTTTTATTCAAACTTTTACCTTTAATTGGGTCATTCTAGACTCCTGCAAGTTTCCTATCCCTGAATTCTTTCTTAGACAGTTTTCTCAGTAAATCAGATCCTTCAGAACAGAGGCCATTTCAGACTTCATGATTCCTCTCTCTTACAGATTCCCAAAACTTAATATTTTGTTTCTAAACCTAATTAAATATACTTTGCTTTGTTTAACAGATTTCTCTAATTCAAAAGTCTGGACATTTATATTTACATATCTCTCCATGAGGTACCCAAGTATATCATTACACTCTCCCTTCCCTTTAAGTGTGCTAGCCTCACTTCTTGTTTGAACAGTGACTATGATTACATACTATTTGTATCTCAAGGTATCTGCTGAACTGAACTATTAACAGCTGAGATTGAATGTATTGCTAATATTGGCCATTCTCAAATATTTGTCTTTAAGTGCACAAGCACGTACACACACACACACACACACACACACACACACACACACACACACACACACACACACTTCCAGGTTCCTGAGATATAAAAACAAAAATTACTGTTCAAAAGGGTTTACCTTGGAGAGCTCCTGTCCAGGGCCACATTGTTGGCAGGTGACACAGTGCCCCCATTGGTCCTGGTACTCATTTTCTTGACAATCCATGATGAAAAAACTGTGGGTACAGAAAACAGTTACTACTGAGATAAGCAAAAAAAGAAGTAGCTTCCCTGACACCTGGCTTCTGTGTCTTCTTAACTGTGACTTTTAGTGACAATGGCCAAGGAAGCCAACTGGAAATAGCTAAAAGTTTTGGAGTACTGACAATGTGCCCAGAACTCTTCCAAATGCTTCCTATGTGATAATACATTCAATTCTCAAAGAATAACAACATAAATTAATAATAATAATAATAATAATAATTATTACATTTTACATGTAAGGAAACAAAGGCACAGGGACAAACAAATTTTCAGCTAATGGTTATACCAGAGCTTACAGTCAATAGATAACGACAGGCAGATAGATAATTAAAACAGTTGGATTCTTTCTTTCTAGTGGGTACAATCAAATGTGTGAAAAGCTCTTACGCATTTAAAAATCACTTTCACACTTACTTGATTTGTAAATACTTTCAATATTTTTATGACTTAAGCAATGTAGAAATTATCTTTATTTGTGAATGAAAAATTGAAACATGATTCTTCTTTGCCAAAGGGTCTGATTACAACAGCCATGTATTGAAGAACTGTACAAGTAAAGCAGTGTAAGTATGGAGATCGCCTTACATACATACACATATACGTTTATTATAACAGTGTATCAAGGAACACATACATGGTGCTTGTGTCTCTAAAATAAAACTGACAGGCTTTTTTGTCACTCTCAATGTCATTTAAGACTTTATTTCAAGTGGGCTCTCAACACACACTCTCTCTCTCTCTCTCTCTCTCTCTCTCTCTCTCTCTCACACACACACACACACACACACACACACACACATATATATATATATATATATATATATATATATATATATATATATGAGAGTGTGACCACCAATCATCTCCACAAAAGTCATCAATAGAAATAGATGTTCTGGATGGCATTTTTGTTGAAGTAAATTTTCCTTCCCAATTCTTCATTCAGTGGAAGGTGTCCTATGAAGTCTACTTTTGGCACAAAATGAATACACATTATCCTCTGTTATTTGTCTCAAATTGTCAGTCTCAGGGGGCAAGCATCCCCTCTTCCATATATTTCTCATTGAGGAAAAAAAAACTATCAGTAGTCTCCATAACCCTCAATGACACGGAATTCAGTGTTACAGTAATAAATCCAGCATAAATTATTCAAAGAAAATTTCTCATGTATAGTTTTTTTAAAAAAATAAAACAAAACAAAAAACAGAAAAACATTGACAGAGTCCCAAAAGCAAACCTCCTTAGGAGATGAATTCTTAACACAAGCACCTAAACTTTTCATGAAGGCTGCTGGCCTTAGAGACATCTGAGACCCTATTTTCAGTTTGGTTTCCAAATCCAAAACAACCCAATATACATTAAATTGCCTGGAGCTGATATGAGATTGCTGTCTAGGTAGGCTCCCTGCCAAATACATATACCAGGACACAGTCAATAAACATAGGGTTTCTTTGTCCCTCTATTTTTTTTTATCAAAACAGTTATCCAAAACATGAATTAAATTGTATTTCAATGGGAGTTTAAATGTAGACAGAAATTTCTGTTTACTTCCTGGTCCTACAGTCATTTAGCCCCAAGCAAACACACAGAGGCTTATATTAATTATAAACTGTTTGGCCAATGGCTTAGGCTTCTTATTGGCTAGCTCTTCTTAATTACTAACTATGTATTTCTATTAAACTATGTATTTCCAAGAGGCAGTGAATTACCATAATGCTCCACATGATACTTCTGTGGTGGCTACATGGCATCTCCCTGGTTCTCTGCCTTCCTCTTTCTAGCATGCCTAGTATGGCAGCCCCACCTATACTTCCTGCCTAGCTACTGGCCAATCAGCATTTATTCACCAACCAATAAGAGAAACATATATTCACAGCATACAGAAGGACATGCCCCATCATTTAAAAATTGTTTCTATTGAAAAAAAAACAACAAAACCATGTGTATGCTAGACTGTTGTGAAGAATCCTAGTTATATGGATAAAACTTCCTAATAAGCAATAAATGTCACCACCCATCAATAATGTGATGCCTTATATGAAGCCATTTGCTATGAATAGTAGTTTCCTACAACAGATGTTAATTTATGGTAAGCATAAGAAAGAATAATTGGACATTGCAAATACAACTATTCTTAAATATACTACCACTGAATCTATCTTCCTACAAAGTATTACAGAAGATGGAATTTTGAGTAAATCAGCAATGCACAGTCAGACCTATGTATTTTCTAGTAAAGAACTCTTAATGTGCAGCAGGAAGTTAGTAGAGAAATGGTAATCCAACAGAGCTCGTTGCGTGTTAGTTTGTGAACACACTTACTTTCCTGGCCTGTGATGAATTACGTGTGTGTCTAGGAAACTTAGATTGTTTCTCTCTCTAATAATGCCTTTTCAGACAGTGTATTGTAAACCCATGTCAAGGAGACTTCGATGTGAATCACAACCCTGCCATTTACTAGGCTTTACAATGGTTTTCTTTTTCACAGCACTATTTGTTTCACCCTTAAATTTGGTATTTTAAAAATTCAAACCTTCCACAGTTTTGTTCAAGGAAATAGATGTTCTTACATATGTTAAAGGACCTAATATAGTGCTTTGTTCAAGTGTTCAAATAGGTTCTCTACTCATTTGCCCTGAGGTTACCACATTTTAGACGTGTGAAGAACTCAGGGGAATTTGCCTTTGTCACCCCAGATATTTGTAGGAAAGGAAAGGGTAAAGCACATAAAATAACTTCAGTGGCCAACTTCACCAGGAACATGGAAGTCATGCCAAAGAATTCGATGTCTCCAGAACACATCCCTTCCCAGTAACTGTTCCCACCAATAACATAAGACTTAAGAACAGGTTTACTTCAATATATGTAGTATCTAAGTCACCTTGGTTAAACTGAACATTGTATTAGTGTTTGTTGAATATTTTTCGTCAGGATATTCCTATATAAGAAGAACTCAGTGAACAAGGCCTGGAAACTTTTCTGGGATAATTACTTCTGAAATGGAAGTATAAGAAAAATATGAATTGGGGAGGATAGTATCGACTTCACTGAGTAGCAGATCATTTCCCACAGAAAATCACTCTCATTGTCACATCCTAGTACTGTAGCAGATCTCTGATATGACTCTGTGTTCTTTTTATATCATTACATTAATGGAAACAGGGGAGATAAAAGGGAGTGTCAGGCATCTCTTGTCTCCTATCCTGGAGCATGACAAAGGCTGGGTGGGGTTCTTGGTGCTTCTGCCAAAGTTCACAATGCATTCAACTCTACCAGCACAGGCCACACTCAAAAATTCTGCCTCCACCTTGCCCAACAACAAAGGAAGAAAAATATAGACAAAGAAAACAAATGAACATTGAACAAAGCCCAGATTCATCAGACAAATTCTGTGGTTTGTGACAGGAAATACATCCAGGTAAATATGTAAAATGCATTGTCTACTCAGGGTCCCTTGTACCCCTTTTCCAGTCAATATGACCCCTTCCTGTAGGTAATTGCCATTCTGGTTTCTGTCATTATATATTTTCGCTGTCATTTAGTGTCATATAAATTCAAATATAAGACATTACCTCTTTGTTTCTTATTTACATGAGTTTTCTCTTAAGAATTATTAAGATGGATAATTTAAGATTTTTTGGGGGGTTTTTCGAGACAGGTTTTCTCTGTGGCTTTGGAGACTGCCCTGGAACTAGCTCTTGTAGACCAGGCTGGTCTCGAACTCCCAGAGATGAGCCTGCCTCTGCCTCCCAAGTGCTGGGACTAAAGGCGTGTGCCACCATTGCCTGGCTTTTAAGATTGTTTTGATCAAACAATATTCTTAAACATTTTTGTGACCTTAGGTTATGCTGTTTTTAAGCTTTAGTAAAACTCTATAAGCAACCAAAGGCCAAGGTGTGAAGACAAGTTTTACACCTAAACTTAGTACTTGCAAATTCAAAAAAATTTGTCTCAAGAAGTGATTTTGAATCCCTGAAGTCCCAAAGTGGAGTTGGACTCTGGACAACATGGAACAGGAAGCTCAAAAACTGAGATCCTGGTAGTCTGTCCACCAAGTCCCTTTAGAGAATGAGAAGCTGCTGTCAATTGTGGATATGTTTATTTTCTGGAAGAAGAAGGCACATCTCTTACAACCATAGGCCATCAAGCATTCATCACTATTGATTTCAGAGTCTGAAGGAATTGAAGGTCCCCTCCTTTTTTTTTTTTTGCTTTTTTGATTTGTTGTTTTGCTGAATCACTCAGGCAAAATACGAGTAAAGAGGAATCATAGTTCAGTATGTCACTGCCTAAGAACAGTGTGGGCTAGTGCTCCCATCAGACTTCTACCTCTTCAGTAACCATCTCTCTTCTAGCCAGTGAGCATGATTTGCAAGGGGGTACCAACCACATAATGCCATTAGGAAGGCCTGGCATTCCAGGAATTCACAAAAAGTATGATAACCTATAGTGAGCGTGAGCATTACAGTGACATCTCAATCATGTCTATCACCAAGATCCAAATAGTACATGATGCTGCTTCCCTGACAGCACCTTCCACCACAGCCTCTTTAACACATGGTACTAGTACCAGGCATGCCTTATTGAGGCCCATTCTCTACTATGGACAGGATGTTATTTATCAGAATCCCCTATGACTTTTGAATTACTGTGGTTGGATACCAGTAGTTGCTGACTTTAGAATCTCAGGACTCACTTGTGAAACAACCAGATTGCCAGGAAGGCTCTTGCTTGTTTGATTAACACACATGTGCTCCATAGAGCACAGAGAACTCCAAAAGGCACCCAAGAGGGAATCTCCAGTTTCAAGGCATTATTTATTCCAGGATGACAACTATGGGAAAGTATATACCAAATGTTCTCACCTTATCAGTCATGAAATAAGAACACAGGTGAGAAGCCCTACAAAAAAAAAAAAAAAAAAAAAAAAAAAAAAAAAAAAACACTGCACATGCCCTAATGTGCTTGGATGTTGCAATATAAATATGTACCAGATATTGATCTCATGCATATGATGACTGTGGGAGACAGTTCATGAGATCTAACCATCTAGGTAGCACTGAAGAACTCATCAGTGGATTTTAGTTTACCTAGAAGGTCAGGCCAAATGAAGAAAGACCAATGGTCTTCTTACTCCTAGCCAGGAGCTTTAGGTAATTTTCTCCTTCCTTTGGCTTTCTACTCCCTGACCTCACTGCATCAGACTAGCTCATCTCTTTGGTATGCAAAGGTTTAAATGGAGGAAGGAGCATTAGACTGTGGTAATAAAGCCAAAATGAAGCTGTTGACCTCACCAGGGATACCTCAAAACCTTCAAAAATAGTCTCTTGATGTTCTTGTCTTCAGAGGCATCAGCTCTACCCTTTAGTCAGATGAGAAATTGGAACAGAGAAAAAGGGCTTTAAAAAGCTCTTCTCTTCTGCCACTCTTTACTTAAAAAAAAAAAAACCCTTTAATGACTCTTGTTTACCTGCTATATAACATTCAGGATCTCTATCTGGATCTTTCACAGTCTTCAGAACCAGGTTTATGTTCAAGTAATAAATGCATCACTTACTGGAAAATGACATTGGGAAAGGACTTTGAACAACATGTTTTATGAACAAAATGTTTTATTTAATCATCTTCTGGAAAATAGCATTAGGAGTATTAGGCTACAATGAATATGCCATATGTAACACATTAGATTCTCTCATCATGGCTACCAACATACCCAGAGTTTTTGTAGCTTCCCACTAAACTTGATTAGAATTCCTTGTCATAGAAGATGGGATCTGTAATTCTATATAACCATAGAATTCCACACTTTTGGGACAGGTAATACTCATGGGTAAAATTTGACTAGTGGGTAAAAGGAGATAGGAGAGAAACAAGAGGAGAAATTCTGCCTTTCTTCTCTCCCATAAATTGTTGGGTAACATTATTTCTCCCCCACATGCTAGCTTTGTGGGGAGATCTCCAAAGCAGCCAATGAGAACACTTGCCTCTTCAAGGATGGTCATGAAGCAGTACCTAGCATGGAAATACATCACCTGGCACTACTTCTTTCTTTACTGCCACACTGGCATGTTTTCACTCCTATATATTGGTTTTGAACAGCTCAATAAACAATTAGTTGATTTTTGTTATTTTTTTAAAGTTTAACTTTAAAAGAAAGACCAGGAAAGAAGGGGAGGGAAAATCAATCTTAGGTGGTGATTGGTTTTCATTGGATGAATGTATTAAAATAACACTCTGAACCTCATCAATATGTAATAATTAACATGTGTTAATCAAAATTAAAATATTTAAAAGTAAAGATGAAAGATAACTCACACAAGAGACAAATTTTGCAAATCATATAACTAATAAAATATTTGTACCTAGAATATAGTTAGAACTCTTATAACACAAAAATTAAAAAAAAAAACCACAACTTAAAAGCTCAGATTAGGGGGTCCATGTCTGGGTTCATGGCTCTGATGCAACTCTTGTCTGTGTTGGTGTCTGAGGCCACTGGTACCACTAAAGGCAGAGAGAACAGAGCTGTATAGAGTTGTCTCAGCTCCTCACTGGCAGCAACCTTGGGGAGAACTGGTCCTGCCCTCACTGGCTGAACCACTCAGAATAGAGGGTATAAACACCTCACTTGGCCGGCATAATAGCGCTGACCCTGTTCACAGAAGGCACAGAGAAGCTGGCCCTCAGGGCATGAGAATGGGAAAGCAGGTTATTCTACTCTCATCTGCAGTGTGGTAGCATGGGTGCAGGAAAGATACCCTCCTCCCTTCAACACCTGCTTCAGGTGGGGGACCGGGCTCCAAACCCTCCATAGCTGCAGCACTTTGGAGAACAAGCCTTCCACCTCACCTTGGCAGCACAGTAGAGTGGAACCTGTAGACAGGGGTATGAGTGACCCAGCCCTGAGGGCATGTGAGGGGCATAGCTGGTACTGCCTCCCTCATCCGTGGTGTGGTGGTGACAATGAAGAAAAGATGTCCTCCCCAAATGCCCCTACCTCCACCAGATGATAAGGGAGCTGACTCTTCACTTTACCAACTGCAACACTCAGGAAAGTGGGCCCTGCACCTCACCTGGGCAGCACAGTAGAGCTGACCCTGTTGATGGGGAGGTGGGTGAACTACCCAAGAACATGAGCCATGAGCATGTGAGATCTGGTCCTGCCCCTCAACCACCATATGATGGTGTGGACATGGGAGGCATGCCTCCATCTCCTGTGGTAGATGGGAGATCTGGCAGGTGATGTCATCAGAGTGGGAGGGCTATCCCTGCCTCTCAACATGTGCAGCATTTAGGAAAGTGGCCCCTATACCTCCTCTGGACAACACAGTAGAGCTGGCCCTGAAGGTGTAGATATGGGAGAACCAAACTCTAGGGCATGAAAGCAGGAGAACCAACCCTAACCCTTGCTCATCACTGCAATGGGTGAATTAGCAGGGGCAATGCTGGACAGCTCACCAAGATGGTGAAGACAGGGGAGAGCTGGAGGACTGACCAACCCTGCAACTAGCCAGGTCCAGAACCATGGCTTTGAGATGGCCCACCCCAACATCCACCCCATCTATGATATGCAGGGCCATGTGAAGGGGCTGCTTCTGCATACCCAAAGCTTCAGGATCTCCATGACACAGAGCAACAACAGGATGTCCAAGAGGAGTCCCAGTGAGGGCCTAGCATCTATAGTGTATCAGAAACCAGACTCTTTGCAATGAACACTTGCACCTAAAGATATATGAATAGATGTGTTTACTGTGTGACTCACTGTGTCACAATGCAGCTTCCATAACAAGAATTTTCTCTTTTTTTCTTTTTTATCTTAAATGTTATTGGGAGGGTCAAAGTGCAGATACAAAGGAATGGGAAATGAATGGGATGGAGATGCATGATATGAATGACACAAAGACTAAGTAAAAAGAAAGAAAGTTTAATAAAATATAAAAGCTCACATTTTTTTTCCTGACGTAGAGTTACTCAGTGTAACAGTCCTGGCTGTCCTGAAACTCACTCTGTAGACCAGACTGGCCTCAAACTCACAGAGATCTGCCTGGCTCTACCTTCCAAATGATGGGATTAAGGGCATGCATCACCACTACCCAACTAAAGTTTACAAACCATATAACTAATAAAATATTTGTACCTAGAGTATAATTAGAATCCTTATAAATCAAAATTAAAAAAATACAAAGTAAAATAAGCTCATGATTGTGTGCTCAGTAGGAATACAAATTAAAATCATAATTAAATATTTCATTATACCCAGTAGAGTGGTTATATATTTTTCTAAAATATGGATAAACAACTGTCATGAATGATGTATAAAACTAGAATTTCATAGACTGTTGTTGAGTCTAAAGTAATGCAACATTTATAGAAAATGATTTATCAGTACTTCAAGATGTCAAACATAGTCATCATATGATATAGAAATTATTACTAAATATAGACTACTAAATATATATGCCAAGAGGTGAAAACACATGTTCACACATAACCTTGTGCATAAATGTTCCTAGTAGCATATTCATAATAACAGAGTAATAAAATAAACCAAATGTCCATCAACTTATAAGCAAAGTCGATAAACAGAACTTGGTATACCTGTATAACAAAACATTATTATCTAGAAAAAGGAATAAAACATATAATGCGGGCTATAACGTGTAATCAGTCTTTAAAATATTATGCTTAAGCTGACCCTATTCACAGAAGGCACAGAGCCATGAAAGGGCAACAATGTGACTTCATTATCAAGATGTCAGAAACAGGCAATCCACAGAGACAAAAAGTAGATTCAATATTTGCTGTTTCCTTGGAGGAAGAGCAGTGACTATGCAATGTGTAATAATAATGACCAGGAATTACATTTATTAATGTGTATAAGCTAATTAAAAAAAAAGTGGTGCCAGGTACCACAAGAGTAACAGAACTGTTCTGTTTTCTGGGATTCTGTTTTTTACTTTTTTAAAAAATGGAGTGTGCTGGATGTCTCTACAATTTTGTTCAAATGACTGCAGAACCTGGAAAAGCTGTTGCTGCTATTGATGCATAACATACTGCCATTATTGGTCTATATATATATATATATATATATATATATATATATATATATATATATAATTTGAATTTTTGGAAACTTTAGCTGTGCTGTCAACTTTGGAAAAAAGTATCCCAGTTTACCGTGTTGACTTGGCATTGTATAAAAATTAACAGCCATATTGGTCTAGAAATGTTGAACTTAATTTTTTTCCATTTGTACAGGGGTAACACACTGTATTAAATATGCAAGGTCTTAAAAGAAGAAGGGATTTTGAGAGCCCATCCCATGTGAAGGGATGCTCTCTTGACCTGGACACATGGGGAAGGGCCTGAGCCTGGCCCAGGATGATGTGGTAGACTTTGGGCAGCCCCTTTTGAGGGCCTTACCCTGCCTGGGGAGTGGAGGGGGATGCCTAGGGGCAGGTGGGATGTTGCAGGGGGGAGTAAGAGGGCGAAGGGATTGACATGTGAAGCAAGCTTGTTCCTAATTTGAACTAATAAAAGAATAAAATAAAAAAGGAAAAAAATACGTATACTTGTAAACTTGAAAATGGTAAATTTTATGTGAATTATGCTTCAGTTGTTTGAAAAACAGATGACCTTCATTTTTTAATTAAATACTTGAACTATCCTCTTGATCCAGATGATTTGTTTCATTCAACTTTTTACCCAAATTTCATAATTGAAGTGTATGTACACATATATGTACAATATCATATTATTGTATTAATATGTCATCAACTATGTGTACATACATATATTTATCCAGTAAGACTGGAGTGACAAAAACATGACTAGTGTTTCTTTACTTGTCCTGTCTCATCTGCATAATCTGTGAGTGTGTTACCATTGTCCTGACTCTTCAGAAAATAACCTAGAAGAGTGTTAATGCAGGCAGACAGGAAAGAGAAAAGCAATGAGGTCGGCATTAATAATAATCTCAACATTAGCTCACTGTGCCCTGAATAAATGATGCTGGCTAAGTTTCTGTTGGGTGTAAGGTACTCTCACACTGCTGGGTGTGCAGCTGCCTCTGATCACCATTTGTGGCTGTTGGTCTTCTCAACTTGCAGAAATGCCTGTGGCATGAAGCATGGTCTCTATCTAGGATGGGTAGAACTTGGAGGATGACAAGTCTAAATTAAGAACTCAGGACTTTAGGCTATTTGCTTTGCTGGGGCAGTACAGAAGTCCTGAGATTAAAAAAGGGTGATGAAGATAGCAGCTGGCCCATTCCCTGTCCATTCCTCTCATGCAAGCCCAATCACCACCCATGTGTACAAGGTTATCAAAAATCAAAGCAGTTGCTTGGCCTTGAGAATAATTCCTTCTTTGAAAATCAAACTTCTAATCTTGATAGTGCCCTCAACAATTCCAGATGTTTGGCCTGCAGTGCAGATGTTGTTGTAAATTATTAGACACTGCCTCTCAGCTTTCTCTTTTCTGGTCTGGTCCAGATCCATTTCTAGGTCAGATTTCTCTTGTCAGTTTCCCATTTCCATTTTAAAAAGCATCTTAATTTCTTCCTAGCCCACTAATTGTGGATTTTTTAAATTTATTTTATTTATAGTAAATGGCCCAAGGTACAGCTCTGCCAAAAGTAACATAGTGATACTTAGTGCTGGCTCAAGCTATACAGTCATCATGAGAAGGCTGATTAGGTTAAACACTTCAGGCCAGTGGTACTCATTCTTAGTTATATTCTGGAGGCTCCAAAATATATTGATACCTGGGTACCACTCCTATTTTTAATTAGAAACAAGCTTCTTTTACATGTCAGTCCCAGTTCCCTCTCACTCCCCTCCTCCCCTCCCCATCCCAACCTCTTTCTGCTACCCAGGGAGGGTGGGGCCTTCCATGCAGATCTTCAAAGTCTGTCTTATCATTTAGTGCAAGGCCTACACCCTCCCCTGTGTGTCTAGGCTGAGAGAGTATCTCTCCATGTGGCGAGGGCTCCCAAAGTCCATTCAGAGGCCCCATAGATTATGCAGACTTCCAAACTGACATCCTCACTTAGGGGGTCTGAAACAGTCCTATGCTGGTTTCCCAGCAATCAGTCTGGGGTCCATGAGCAACCCCTTGCTCAGGACAGTTGTCCCTATGGGTTTCTCCAGTCTGGTTCTGACCCCTTTGCTTATCACTCTTCCCTCTCTGCAACTGGATTCCAGAGTTCAGCTCAGTGTTTAACTGTGGTTCTCTGCTTCTGCTTCCATCAGCTACTGGATGAAGGCTCCAGGATGGTGTATAAGGTAGTCATCAATCTCATTATCGGAGAAGGGCATTTAAGGTAGCCTCTTAACTACTGCTTAGATTGTTAGTTGAGGTCAAACTTGTAGATCTCTGGACATTTCCCTAGTGCCAGAATTCTCTTTAAACCTATAATGTCTTTCACTATTCTGGTTTCTCTTTCTTGCTCTCCTCAATTCTTCCCCTGACTAAATCTTCTGCTCTCTCATGTCCTCATCTCCCTTCCAGTTCTCCCTCTCCCTTTCTTCTAGCTCCCTCTCCCCTTCCACCATGCTCCCAATTAGCTCAGGAGATCTTTTCCCTATCTCTGGAAGACCATGCATGTCTCTCTTAGGGTTCTCCTTGTTTCCTAGCTTCTCTGGCAGTGTGGATTGTAGGCTGGTACTCCTTTGCTCTATGTCTAAAATCCACATATGAGTGAGTACAGACAATTTTTGCCTTTTTGCGACTGGGTTACTGGGTACCATGCTTGAGTTTCTGATATAATTAGTCAAAGTATGATCTAAGCTTCTGGAACTTATACAGTTTATCCATTGATACTCAAGGAAAACTACTCTAAATAACTGTGGGTTTAAGGGTTCCTTTAGTTTTGACTTTGTGTATTGTTTAAATGTAAAGCATAATTAATAAAAGCGAATTCCTGTCCTTCTACAGACAGGCAACCCACCCATATTTTATTTTTTGGTAGGAGAATGAGACATAAAGGAGCAGAATGTAGGAGAATGGATCCTTTAAACATATCAGATTACATTATTTTTAACTTGAAATGGCTTTTCCTTTTACTCCCGAGAAATCCGAGGCCCTTTTAATGGGCAGTGACCTTATATAATCTGCCAACATAAACTTCATCTGCTATTTCTAGCCATAGGCTCTACTATTCTTCCCCTTACTGTATTTGCTTCAACCACAGTGGTCTCATTGCTATTCATCAAATTAAGCAGGGATATTTTCAGTGGAAGGACTTCATACCTTCTCAAGGCAGGAGTCTTCTGAATATATACATTTGACTGGTTCTCTCAACTTCTTTGGTGCTTTATTATTATTATATCATTTGTTGCATAGGGCTTTTCTGGCCACCATTTTAAAACTGGAATTCCCCTAATCCCCTTATCCCCCTCTTGTTTCATTATTCTTCATAGTACATGTGACCTTCTTTATATATTATGGTTTTCTTATTAACATATATCCCATTTATGACATCATTGTCCCTATTATTTTTACTACCTTATCCAAAATACTTAAAACAGTGCCTGTCCACACAGTTGTCACTAAATAAGTATTCATTTGAGCAAATGGCAAAAAAGAAATTCTACAGAGTAATAGTAACAACCTTATAGTTTTTAATGCCAATTAGTTCTATTGACCTTCACAATAATCTTAGGAGGGAGCTAAGACAGATTTTATCAAAACAAAATGAATGAGACTCAAAGAGAAAATATTCCCTTAAGTTAGTTTACTTGGTAAGAAAAAAAAGCCAAACTCTGCATATATTTTACATTTGTGTAACTGGGTCTTCTTGTGGCACTCCTAACAGTGGAAACAGGGGCGGTCCCTGGCTCTTTTCCTGGCTTTTGGGACCCTATTACTCATACTGGGTCACCTTGCCCAGCCTTAATACATGGGAAGGTGCTTAGTCTTACTGCAACTTGATATGCCATATTTTGTTGATATTCATGGGAGACCTGTCCTTTCCTGGACTGAGATGGAGGAGGAAGGGATTGGTGAGTGGAAGGGAGAAGTGTGAGAGGGGCTGGGAGGGAAGGATGGTGGATGGTGGGGGTGGGGCACTTTGGGTTGGATGTAAGACAAATAGATGAATAAATTCATTTAAAAAGAAAAAAAGAAAAAAAGAAACTAAGGCAAGACTCAAAGGTAACTTAGAGTGCATAAGTGCATCCATCATGCTTTCTAAGGCAATGTTTTATGAAAATAGTGACTGCATAACCTCCATTAATTATTTTTTCTTTTTGCAATATTTTCAGTGAACACAAAAAATTGTTTTGAAAATTAACTTGAGTTTTCTTTAAATAATAATTTTAAAAGGGTTACTAGGGAAGTTTTGGAAAATGCCTACACTCAAGATTAAATAAATCAAAACATCTGGTAGTTAAGAATCATTATACTAGGTAAATAGTGGGATAGACTTAGATGACTAAAGAAGGATGCCAGGAACAAGATGTTAAGGACACACATATTTAAAGTTAGAAAGGGGATAGCAGCCACCAACACACAACAGGAACCCAGGGGAAAATTAGACTCTGGTAACAGTAATGCATGATAAAATGTTACTAATTAAGGAGTGATTATTAGTGCCATATTTTGGTACAGGGATAGACAAAGGGGTTAAGATGTGTTAATTTGATTTTGATTTGTGTATTAGTAAATTGGTAGCCAGCAAAATAGCTTAGTGGGTAGGTAAATGTGCTTGTCATGAATGCCTCATGAACTCGATTTGAACCTTAGAACCCATATTTAAAAAGTAAATTATCTTTTATCCTTAAATTTGCTAAAATAGATTCCTGGGATAGAAATAATTAAGAGGCCATAGGTGTTTGTTATAGCTTTTGATTTGCTTCTTTTTCCATTTTCCTACTGGCTGAGGAAATTCATCTATTCATGGTAACAACTTCAGGGGGAAAAACGAACTGTATACAATTAAAGACTGACTGACCTGCTTCTTTTGTCCTTTATTCCAGTGCACGAAACAAGAGGAAATATCCCATCTGAGGTATGCAGAAGTATATAGTTCTTTTTCAAGGCAGTTGTCACTGTAGAGGTAGAAATAATAGTAAGGAAACTGGGCCACTTCTACCTATGCAAAGGCATATAGTAATCACATGAGTTAAATTTCAGAATGTGTGCCTGCACCCATAGCTACTGCACAAAAAGACACAAACTTCTCAAAAAGACTGTAAATTGAGCAGAAGAAAAGGCTAAACACATATATACACACACACACACACACACACACACACACACACACACACACACACACACACACACACACACACACACGCACACTCACATAAAAGAATGAATGAAATTATTAAAGTCAATCAATTCTAGTCTGATTTTAAGGAGACCATATCCTTTGGATTTCTGCTGAAACAGTCATTCCAAGTAGAATCGAAGGCACAGAAACAACTTTGGACTCTGTTCAAGGGAAAGAATGAGACAATACATGTGAAAGTGCTCTGGAAATTCCAGACTGTGTTTCACATGAGAAGAGCTGCTAGGACTATTGTTACTATCCCACCCAGTGCAGAGAAAAAAAGGACATTGGAGATAAGTCACAGGTCACATTAATGTTGAGCCAATATTTAAGTCTGATTTGCTCCACTGTCACCCAAGTCTAAGGGTGTCACTGCTTTGTGAATTGACCACCCTAAGGAAGTATGAAATGATGCTATGAGCAATAATTAGTTACCTACCAGGAGAGTGCTTGAAGTGGAGATTCATTAGCTTCCCAAGGAAATTTGGCACAATGTCCAAGAAAGAAATTGAAATCATGATATGAGTTCTTTATGTGCATGGCTGGAAACTGGATGACTCTCCGAAAGTGTGTTCTAATTTCTGATTTCCCTTACTACTTTTTGGTCTTGCATCATATTATTTCTACTCTGTTCATATTATGAGGCAATCTAGAATAACTGTACCATCTTGAATCAGTCAGTTCTTTTTACCCAATAATAATCAAATATGACATTTATTCCTCTGAAGGCCAGGGAAAGAAATATACCTTCATAAACAGTGGGATAAAACAGTAGGTACATGTAATATCACCCAAGGTAAAAACCACACAATAATACTAGGAAAAATAACCCAGAGATTGAAGCCTATTCATAGAGAATTGTTGCCAAAGTTGTTCTATCCCCCGTTTAAAAGCCATGCCAATAAAATGGGAAGGAAGGGTCATTAAAGGTGAATGTAAGTAAGATTGTTATACTCTTATAAATATGTCACAAGGAAACTCACTGTATTGTACACCAACTAAAAAATTTTAAAGAAAATAAATATATGTGAAAAAAGTGTTCAAGGAGAGGAAGAAAGTATTGGATATGAAAGGGTTGGTATTATAGTAATATCTGGTAAAAATAAACCTATTATCACATATATAATTATGCTTTGTGAAATAGTTTTCAGAAATAATTTCAAATTTTGAGAATCTCACACAAAAGGTCAATTAGCCTCATCTTTTTAATTCTCAGAGGAAAATACCATCCGTCTCTATTTGAACCCCTTTAATAACAGGCAGCTCCGTCCTCACAAGACAATATGTTTTCATTATTTTTTTCTTCATTTTGACAACTGCTTACTATTTAAGATAAAATTAATTATGACTATATAGGCATGAAATCTGACATGAATGTATCAAGGTAACCTCAACCTTTATGATGCAAGTAGGAAAACTGGAGCTACAAGGAAAAAACAGCAATTTTCCTGAAATGTACATAGTTTGTTAAGACTATAATCTAAGTCTCTGCTCAGAGTCTAGTGCCTTGTCTATTTCCCAAGCACAAAAAGGCAGGGCATTTTCAGGACTGACTGCTAACTTCTTTTTTCTTCACAGCATAGTATTGGCTCTGTAATCTCTCAAAAAAAAAAAAAAAAAAAAAAAAAAACTACCAAAGGGTAGAGTAGGTCAGGGAAAGGCGGCGGCTCATGGAAGGGAAGTAGTACTGCCCACTCTTTTTGGCTTATTCACAATAGTGACTAACAGCCTCCAGGTAATAATGACATCTTACTGTTTGATTCCATCATATACTACATGGAAACCACTTTACTTTTCAGAATTGTTTGCTATTTTTTGAGGATCCATATAGAATATCTGTAAATTCTGTAGAATAGATGGTTATTTACTAAAAATTCAGCTGATAATTGTTTCTACACTAGGCATTCTTTTGAGACTTAGTCACAAAAGAGAAAATTGAACCAGAATTAAGAAGGCTAATTATGTGTAAGAGAGCATGTCCAAAGAAACACTGAAAAAATATTTAGTTAATTCTAATCTAGACAGACTAGAGCCATCCTCACATCTCTAATATGTATCTAATAATAATGGTCCTTTTAGTATATAAACTGATGATAAACCTAGCTAGTGCTCTCCCCAGTAAGCAACTTAGGGGATAATATATGGGTAGGGATAATCTCCTAAAGGAAGCAGAGAAAAAATAACTTCTGCTTCAAAAGCTTCAGCTCTGAATAATGACTTATGCTTTACTCCCTGCAGAAGGCATTCAGGTGGAACAGATCAAAAAGACATCTAACTAAAGGAAGGCTCCTTGGCCTGCCTTAGGTTTCTAGGCCCAGGTATCATTTGCTTTTCTTTTGGGTCTAGGGGCTTTTTCCTCCCTGGTTTCTTTTACTGAAAATTTTCAAAAAGAAAGTAACTGGTACAAGGCAATTGAATGATTATTTTCCTCTCTTCAGCTCTAGTTCAAGAATTAACCTATCTAGCCATCATCTTATACACAAAGCAGCTGTAGAAAATGAAGGAAAAGTGAATTAGAAAAAAAACACTGTGACTTGCAGTTATGGCTCACACAGAGAGAGACCAAATGTTTTCCAGCAGGTTCCCTGAGCATTCTCTAGTGAAGAAAGAGTACAATTAAAGAATTGAAAGGAATAACACATTATAAAGAAGTTTGCCACATTTTCCCATCATGCTTCTTGTGCAGTTATTGCCATCTTTCTGGAGGTGTTACCACTCCATTTTATATAATTCAAAACCTCAGACTCATATTTTAACTAATAGCATGCCACAGGATAAATGGAAGAAACCCAGCTGATTTACCAGGGAACAGAAGATGGAGGGAAATTTGGTCTCTAATCTTCAGATCTCTGAACTTTCAAAAGAGAGAAAGAGGTGTCCGTAAGTAGCTCCAAAAAGCACCACTAGAACATCTGAGTACAAGTCAGAGGCATAAGAAATGCAGCTGAACAGAAGAAAACACTTTCAAGAATCAAGGATTTCCCCCCAGACAGATAATGGATTCTTTCAGAGAACAGTGAAGACTTTTCCTCTACAAGTGTTGTCAGAGATGAGACGGATGTTTAAAGGTGAAGTCAAGTGTTATAAAAGAAACATATGACTCATAAAAGCCTACTAGTCATCAGCCTTGGGCTAGGACCTTTACAAGATTATCACTTTTTAATCCTTCCAACAAGTGGGAACTATTTCCCATTTTTCAAGAAAACAGAAACTCAGGGAAGTTTTAATTTTCTCACTGGGATTACTCATGGTTCTATAGGTGGGTGGAAGAAACATCTCTTTGCTGTATAAAAACACTTAGTGCTGATTCAGAATGGAAATATTGAGAATACTATGCATGTAAAAGCCCTGGGCAATTTATGGGGCCTCTAGTAGTGGATCAGTGTTTATCCCTAGTGTATGAATGGACTTTGGGAGCCCATTCCACATAAAGGAACTCTCTTAACCTAGACACACAGTGGAGGCCCTAGGCCCTGCTCCAAATGATATGACAGACTTTGAAGATTCCCCCATGGAAGGCCTCACCCTCCCTAGGGAGCAGAAAGGGGATGGGATAGGGGTAGTGGGGGCCAGGGGAGGAGGGGAGGGAGAGGGAACTGTTATTGACATGTAAAACAAGCCGGTTTTTTTTTTTTTTTTTTCGAGACAGGGTTTCTCTGTGTAGCTTTGGAGCCTATCCTGGCATTCGCTCTGGAGACCAGGCTGGCCTCGAACTCACAGAGATCCGCCTGCCTCTGCCTCCAGAGGGCTGGGATTAAAGGCGTGCACCACCAACGCCTGGCAACAGGCGAGTTTCTAATTTAAATAAAGAAGGAAAAAAAGATTTCAAACAACAGATTCCAATTTGCACTATATAGAGAAGTAGGATGAAAATGTGCACTCTTTCAAAGTATAAGCTAACCCTAAGAGATAAACTCCATGCTTCCTTTTCTAATGCCATGTAATTCAACAGCTTCAAATTTCTGATGAAGCAAAGTTTGTGTGACATGATAAATACATTGCATTCTTTCTCTTCTCATAGCCAGCACATCAGGTTTAGGGCTTTGTGTACTTTTCATTTGTTCACTTTTGTGTTTTCTCATTCCTGTCCATCTGATTCACATTTACCTAATTATTCTTGCTAAAATACAGATCTGACTTTTTCTTCAATTCAGAAACCAACAGTGGCTGTACAATGATCTGCCAAATAAACAGAAACTCAAGTATCCTAAGTCTTGTGTAGTATCCTACCAATCTAACTTAAACTTTTTCCTAATTGCATTAAAGCATCCAATTCAACTGTTCTTCTTTTCACATATTCTGAGTTCCTTGCCATCGTGCAGTTGTTCATGTTTTCTGTACTTAAAATGCCTTCTCACTCTTTTCCACCTGTTGAAATCCTATCTGTGCTACATAATCTAATCTTAAATAATAATGGTTAATATTTATTGAGTGCTTATTTTGAACTGTGCTAAACAAGTATTTTACATGGAATAATTCAGTTCATCCTCACAATTACTCGATGATGTTGGTACTGTAGTAAAAGGAACTTTAAAGAGGAAAAAATGGCTCCTTTTGACCAAGGTCACACAGTTGCTATTGGTGGAATGCGATTTGTATACAAATACTTTTGTTCTCTAGCACCCAAAGGTGTTAGGGTTTAAAAACAGTCAGCTAGGCATAATGAACACATACCTGTACTTAAGCATTTAGGAGTTGGAGCAGCAGGATCAGGAATTAAAGAGCCTTGTCTGTAATTAAAGAGTTTCATTCAGTCCAGCCTTATCTACATGGGAACCTATCAGGGCCTAAGGATACCAGGGGCAAGTCTTGCTCAAAACAAAACACTCAAAAGCTATCAGAAGAAAAGAAGAGAAAAGAAAAGGAAAGAAAAGAAAAGAAAAGAAAAGAAAAGAAAAAAAGAAAAGAACTCACGTTTTTCTCTGGCTCTAGTTGATATGATACTTACTTGACAACTTCAGAGCATTTTGACTGAACTTTTAAAGTTCATCTTGTACATTATTATTGGTGTCCCTACACTCAGGATGAGTCTATTAAGATCTAGGGGATTTATCCTCTATATCGTAGACAGCTTAGTACTTCAAACTTGGTGATGGGAGGGTAAATATTCAGTATGTGTCTTATGTTAGATTAAGTGTATAGCAAGACATAGGGGACAGGAGAGTTACCTAGACAGAGAGCTCCACAATTTACTACCTCCCATTGTCCTACAGGACATTGGTCAATGCTACCAAAAGCTGTCAAAATGAGATCCTACAGCCTGTTTTCCCAGCCTAGTCTCTGGCAGGCCTCTTCTCCTCCCTGCACCCAGCCAGTTCTTGCAGCTGTCTGGGCTTTGGCCAGCGTTTGGGGTGAGGCCGGATCAAAATATCACTGTCCTGGGCTCAGCTTCCAGCAGCAAGTGATCAAATGAAACTCAGTCACTGGTGACAAGGCTGGACTGAAAGCCCCCATACACAGTGCCAAATTGCTCTTTACACAGGCCCGGACTTGCCCGAGCACCACGTGGGTGGGCTAGTAGTTCAGCTTTCTGCAGGATGCTCTGAATGTCCAATCCATCCCCTCCTCCTCTCGCTTCCTTATCTCTGGATCCCAGATGCACAAGCTTGTTGGACAAGTCCGGGCATATTCCCAGCGGCCGTCTGGCTCCAGTTCGAACCTGTACAGGCAGGAACTGACTAGTCAAGGCTGCAGGGATAACAGCCTAAGTTTCTGACATCCCAAAGAGTGCTGTCAGGACACAAAGATGAAATGACTGATAGCCACAGAATACTGTCCCCCAAGCCATGCTGACTTTCCAGCACCCTTACAGGGGTATCTGATATAGTCCTCTATTTCCCGTACCTATGTGCCACAAGTTCCAACTGATTTACCACATGAAGGAGTGTTCCCACACTTTCCCTGTCAAAATCAATGGATGGATCATACAACTGGATTCCCTGAACAAAAACATTTGAGTACAGAAGAGACACCCTGCCCAGTAGCCGCCCCTTAGCCCCCAACCTGCATACCGCTCTCAGAATAGGCGAAATCCGTTGCAAGCAGTGTTCTGCTGGACTCATTTCACTTTCACGTGTGGCAACAACAGATCAAATCCATCCTCTGTTTCTTTCATGTTATGCCTATCCCCCCTCCTCTCCTCTGTGAGGCATGGGGGACGACTATTGGACTACTTGATGTGTTTGGGAGTGGTTATGCAAATAAACCCCGCCCCTGAGAGGACACTGTGAGTCTGGCGGGTAAACAATGGCCAAGCCACAAGTATGGCAAGAGTTATTAAAGCTCCAGGAACTGAAGCTGGGACGAGAGGGGGAAGGGCCTAGAGTTGGATCTAGCTGAATCTGTGGGGAGGAAGGGAGGAGGCAGCTAAATGCAGCTCAGTTTTTCAAAGTTCTGTGCCTGACTTAGCAGGCTTGGAGTTCCAGAGAAAATCAAATGTTGGGAAATTTAGTATTCTCACGCACAAGGAAAAGCCACTTCCCAGCTCTGACTCTGCAGTTTTATATTAGTACCTTTCAGAAGATTAAGATTTTTTAACATGAAACATGAAAGCTGGGGAAAGACCACTAAAAATGAAGAAAAAATGAATTCTACACTTCACTCTGACTTTAAGCCATCCTGTTACCTCTGATGGGTCTCTTGGTCTCTCACTGCACAGACATATATGGCACACACACACACACACACACACACACACACACACACACACACACACACACACACTATATATACACAATAACTCTATGGGACCTTCTAAAAATGGTACTTTCCAAGAGTATTCTTGTGCTTTCACAGGACACTGCAGGAGCTATCCTGGAATGCATTAGAGATAGGAAGAAGTGGAAGCTCGAGACAAGGTATAGAGGAGAGAATGTGCCTTGACCAAACTGAAACACCTCACCTGACCTGGACAGAGGCCAGAATCAAGTCTCAGAAGCTGAAAATCCTTTGGAGGAAAAGAGCAGAATTGAATTAAAATAATGACTAGAATTTAGTTGACACAAGTGTATAATGGATATAAATAAATAAATAGCTAGATAGACAGATAAATAAATAACTATATCTTGGTCATCATAGAAATGACTTTGTGTTACTAGCATAAGCTAAATCTCCACAGACCAGAAAACAACAGGGGCAACCAACCATGAACTGAAACCTCCAAAACTGTGAGCCCAAACAATCCTGTCTTCTTCAAAAGCTGATCGTTATTGCTGTGGAATGCTAGGTAAAGCAAAAATGAGCAGCTAATGTTGCTTATCTTCACTGAGATTAAAATGAACATCGTTACCCAATACTGCTAATTTTGTTCCAAGTAAAGAGGAGGGATCAATAAAGCAACAATCTGCCTTTTCTTTCAGAGCAGGCAACTTTTTCTAAAAGAGAGGCACTTTGATTTTCTCCATCTTCTTCAAACGTTTGTGTCTGAGCTAGCTGAGTTTAGAGACACCATTGTAATTAAAATCATCCTGTTTTGGGAATTAGGACCCTGACCAAAAATCACATAATCTTTCTCAGTCTCACTTTTGGCACTTGAAACTTGAACAGATTCTTAGCCTTGATGGTCTTGAAATTTTAAACTGGTTCTTCTTACATGCTTGTGTACACATGCAGTTTCTGATAAAACACATATTTTTAGTATCACTAGTTTGAGGCTGAGCCTGACTTTCAAACAGGATGCCCATTTGATACAGCAACAATTTGATACAACTAACAATTGCTTCTTAGTCACAGACAATACATTAGATATCAAAGGTCTAGATTGTGAAGAGAAGCAACATTAGCTGCTCATCTTTGCTTTACCTAGCATTCCACAGCAATAACGATCAGCTTTTGAAGAAGACAGGATTGTTTGGGCTCACAGTTTTGGAGGTTTCAGTTCATGGTTGGTTGCCCCTGTTGTTTTCTGGTCTGTGGAGATTTAGCTTATGCTAGTAACACAAAGTCATTTCTATGATGACCAGAATCCAAAAGAGAGCCTTATCAAATGGTCTGGGTCTCACCATCTCCTTCACACAAGACCCCTAGTTACCAAAATATCTCTCACTAGACCTCATCTCTTAAATGCTCTAGCATTTTCTAAAAGTACAATGTACTATTGTACAAGCCATAGACAAATAGACCCTTGCAAGACATTTCAGATTTAAACTAAAGCAATCAGTAATCTTGTAAATTGTGTTTTTGTCATCAATGATTGTCTTTGAAGTAAGGTTTACTGTTTACATTTTACAGCTGAAGTGAATCCTAGTACTCCATGATCATATCTGGAAGAAACCTGAGAGAAAAGTTGCAGAAAAGCTTCAGAGTGCATAAGTTATTGCTGAATTATTTGGAAAATATCTCTAAGCAACTCCGTCTCTTCCCATAACTTATACAATAGTAGAATAATTGTTGGTCTTCACTGAGAACACTTGACAGGAATTCTTTCGGATATCTTAATTGGTTAGATTAATATATTTGTCCTAGCAACAACCGGTGAGACCAAAAATAATGGAATAATCCTTGCCTCTACTTTTTTTTAAACATTGTATATAGTTCTGTCTCTAAAATACATCCTAAATTCTATAACTCAGCACCTTTACTTCAGCTGTTCTGGTAGCCATCCAATCTAGTCAATTCTTTGCTTAGCAACCAGAGTGACTGACCCTTTAAAATATTAATAAATCCAAGTATTTTCAAACCAATTAATGAATTGTCTTATTCAGAGTAAAAACCAAATGTATTAATTATGGTTTTTTAATAATTTATATTCTACTCTACTCCCTCTGACTGCCAACAACTTGTCATATATATTTGATCTCATCTCCCAATAATCTCCTTCATCACTGTGCTCAATGATTTCAGTACCCTTGTTTTATTTCTCTTAATATCTGACATGCTAAAGCCTGGTCTTTGGTTGTGGTTTCATAGCTGAGAAATTTCTTCCCCAGCCATCAACATGGTCCTATTCCCAGCCATCATTATGACTTCATCCATCACTTCTTTAGCTCTCCATTCAAATGTTTTGAGAAAGAATTTTCAATACTACCCTAATATAAGAAATTGCTCCTGAATTTTGGACTCCAATGACTAAATGAACTTTTCATCATCACCAGTTTCAAGTACCTGAGGAACAGTGTGGTATTGATCTAGAGTAAGGCTCTCAATTATTTCTTCTATATGGAATCTACTTTTGTCACATGGGCAATGAAAACTGAGTTGGCTCACTTCATTTCTTGAGACTGCTCCAAGTCCTCTTCTTGTTATGGGCAGAAGTTATGTCATGAGACCTAGTTGAAGCATTTATCTGATTATACGTCACTGATAGAACCTGCCTTACATACCTAACTGGAAGAAAGATAGACAAGTCCAGCCTCCCCTAAGAATATCTACGCTTGCAGAGAGGTTTCTCTTGGGTCAGAGAGAAAGAGAGATTTGGGGCTCTCTAATGCCAACCTTCAGCTATTCCTCAGACCACTTAGGAATAGTGGCCTTAGTGCGTTCTTAAAGAACATAGGCTACCATCTAATTCAAGGGTGAAATATAGACCCAATGACTTATTCTAATGGAAAAGAATGTCTCTCCATTTAGACTAAAGCTCTTCCAATCTGTAAAGACTGAAAAGTGCAAATGAAAGCACAAGTTGATTAATCACAGGATGGCAAGAGCTATAGTGCTGACCCTTTGAACTCTAGTATGACTACCAGCATCCCTAATTACACAATCAGTTTCTTAAGTTTGTTAATCAACATGCGCAATTCTCAAAAGTAATTTGGTCATAGCTGTCTCGTGTAATGGCTTGGGTTTTTTGGATTAGAAAGCTAGGTTATAAGAAAGTTACTTTTATCTGTGCACTTTTTCGAACTTCAGCTGAGTTCTAGCATAGTTAATTAGTATTTTCCCTCATCCTGAATCATGTTTCTTTTCATTTGCCAAAAATGACTATTTTAAGTTCAATCCTATTAGTCAAGACTCAAATGCTACTCTAAAATGCCTAACTGATCACTTCCCTTTCCAAAGAATATAAAAGATCAGTGACTTATCCTTCCTTAAGCTTGTCCCTCTCCCTTATTGAAGAACTTCTTTCTGTCTCAGAATGATCTACCAGCATCCATTCCTATTGTCTGCTGTGTATTACTTTCATGGATCTTTGTAGTCATTTCCCTTCACATGCTTCTGCTGCCTTCCTCTTTCTACTTTAAGCCAATTCTGAAAAAGATTTATCATGCTAATTGTTTTTTTTTGTTGTTGTTGTTTTGGTTTGGTTTTTCGAGACAGGGTTCCTCTGCGGCTTTGGAGGCTGTCCTGGAACTAACTCTTGTAGACCAGGCAGGTCCTGAACTCACAGAGTGCTGTGATTAAAGGCGTGGACCAACACCACCTGGGTCTAATTGGTTTTATATGATCATTTTACTTCTTCATTTCTTTTTGTTTGTAGTTTTGATTTTTTTTTTTTTGAGACAGGGTCTTGTTATATAGCCTGACCAAAACAGGAATATATGACCCTCTAACCACACCATCTCTAAAGCAGGCTTTAAAGATATAAGCCACTGTATCTTGCTCAACCTCTTCATTTCTGAACTGACTCCATTCTGCTTTCATGAAGGCCACTCATGGGTTCATTGTTGTCAAACTGAGACTCTTACTGCCTTTTCATTTGAGTTCCTTTGAACTTCCAGAATTATTGAGTTCTGTTTTTTCCTGACTCTTGCCTTGACTTATATAGAAATTATGGCTCTTGCTTTCATTCCTTCCTTTATGCTTTTCCCTAAATTCTTCTTTTCTACTTAACACACAAATGTTGGAATGTCCAAATTTCCTCCATTGATCCTCTTACCTGACTTTAATTTGTCTCAGTGGAGTGTGAACCTGTGTGTCAAGAACCTACTATGTCATTTCACTAAATTCCAGATGCAAAATAGCACCCAGAGCATATATTTTGGCCAATTTGATTATATCTATTGGTATGTATTTAATAAATTAATTAGCACATGACTTGGTGGGAAGATCATAGGATAAAAAATCAAATTGTGCTTAAATTTATCCTTAAAACTTCCAGGCCTCATGGTGACCACCACACAAGATTTTCAATCCCTCCTCAACTGAACAAAAGCAAACATTGGAAACACATAATAAATAGTAGTGACAGCTAAAATGTCATTATCACTTCATCAACTCTGCATGTCAGGTATATGCTAAATGTTTGCTATACAAGATTTCATTGTATAATTGAGAAAATTGAGTCACAGAATTGATAGACAATTTCCCATAGTACCACAAGTAAGCCTGGGTTCTCAAAACTAAGTGAACCTTGAATTATTCACTACCAAATTAAAATTAATTCATTATTTCCTTCCCAGAATGGACCATTCCATCTTATCTGGAGAACTTCAGATTCTATACTTCAAATATCTCCCTCTATGTCCTATTCAGTACTGACATTTCAGTCTTGAAAATGGACTTTGTCCTTTTCTTGTCATGAACATAATATCTCTGCTTCCTTTACTTAAGTCCATGAATGCTTTCTCTACCTGTCCCACCCTTCTCTCTGAAAGGAGAAGAGGAGAAATGAGCCTCTTCTTGTCCCTTGTGAACATGCTTCATGGATCATCCACATCTTCACTCATATCAGTATTATTTGTCTTCTCTGTTTTGCCCACCCTCCTCTATCCAGAAACACATTTGAATTCCACTCCGACTGCAAAATTAACTTGAACCTAGATCTATACTGTTTCCTATTTAATGAGCAACTTCATCTCTTCTCCTTTCTTAGCTAAGGTTCTGACCAGATACTGGGTCAGATACTATAAATTCAGATAAAAGCCCATGACTCAAGAGGTCATAGGCCCTAGTGGGTAAGATACTGGTTTTTGTTGTTGTTGTTTTGATAAATAGGCATAATGTGCTAGATCAAATCACTTCTGAATAACTGTGTTTAGGCCTATAGATTAATAGCACTAATAGTTAATATTTAATCAAATCATTTCTGAATAACTATGTTTAGACCAATAGATTAGTGCTATTGTTAATGTTCAAAGAAGCTTCATTATGCAATGGAAAAATGCAACTAAAGAAACTAAACTAGTTAAAGTCTAGAGAAGAAGTGAGGGTTGAATTTTCAGCCATGAATGGGACATCTAAATCACTCCCTGCAAGGCTCAGAAAATATCATGAAATGCATAAAAAGAATGTCAGAACTGAAAACAGGGGAAGGGATGGATCATTGTTTTCCAAGCATATCATTGCTACTGCACTCTTGAACTCACAACATCCATTGTTACTTGCATGAAGTCTGCACAAGAATGGACCTGTCAACACTTTTTCCTGAAGTAAGGAGAGGATTCTGCCCTGCACTTTACCTGAGGATTTATACAGTGTGAATGGTTGATTGGAAGAGAAACATTTCTATCAACAGTGTAGCCACTGTTCAGGTGTTCATAGTCCTGTAAACAACCACTCACCTATGCTCCAGTAAAAAAAAAAAAACCTCAATGAAAGCTATTGAATCACACACACACGCACACACGCACACACACACACACACACACACACACCACACACACACACACACACACACACACGTGGCATGAAATGACTTAGCTGGGAAGAGGGAAAGCATTAGTGGCAGTGATAATAAGGAATAGATGTCTGATCAAACTATATCATGTACATTTATGAAAGTGCAGCAATGAAATCTATCACTATATAGAATTAATATATATTAATAAAATAATTTTTAAAATTATGATCATAGTACTCCATACTTACTGTTTCCATGTAATTATTTCTTTCAACAACATAATATATTGTAATCAGGCTCCTTACCCCATGTGTTGTTTGTTGGACCACAGGGGACAATTTTAGTGCCAAATATTAGGAAAGAGTTTTGCTCATTTTCTTCTTTATTCACAGCCTTTTCCAGGGTTGGTCATTTTTCTTTTGGAAACATTCTTTTGTTGGAATAAAATTTCCTTCTCTTTCTCAAAATATTCCTTCTCAGACCGTGTTGCAGATATTTTTCTTGTCTTGTCTCTATGGATATTTGTTAAGGTGAGTCTTCTCAAAATATTTTATATACGTGAATTCATCTACCTCATAGGCAGCCCTTTGAAGTATGTAGTCTTTTCTCTATTTTACAAAGTAGGAAACTCAAAATCAGAAAAATAGACTGAAATGCCCAAGGATGCAAGTCATGCCAGAATGAAAGCCAAAACCTGATTCCAAACATGTCCTTCTTAAACAAGTATGAGTGTAGCTCAGCAATAGACTGATTTTTCCTCCTGATTTGAGTTACTTAATAACTCACTGCCTTATATACTGTATGATTTTGAAAAAGTAGATTAAACCAATGTCCGTATCCATAAAAAGGGAACAAAACAAGGATTTTGGGGAAGACCTAAGAGGAGCATTTATAGACTCTTCATCTGAGTTCTAAACACAGGAATGCAGAAACAGAAATTATCACCACTAGATCCTGTTAATAACGGTTATTATAGTTACTAAACATTACCTGCTTGCTATGGTCTAAACATTTGTATCTTCTCCAAACTCATATGTTAAAACCTAAACTCTAATAGTAGGGTATTTGTAGGTTGTCCTTTAGTGATTAGGTCTTGAGGACAGAGACTTCATGAAAAGGATTAGTAACCTTATGAAAAAAAAACATATTGGCCATAGATATTACTTCCCCTTTCATCATGTGAAAACATAAGAGAACAGCAATGGAGGAAGTAAACATGGACCAAATGGTGAATCTGCCAACATCTTAATCTTGTACTCCAAAACTATGCAACTATGAGAAATAGATGTTGCTTATAACATACCCAGGTTAAGAGATTTTGTTTTACCACCCAGGAAGGACTAAAGCACACCCTACCCAACTAGTTTTTTGACCTTCTATTAAGAATGCAAATGAATCAATTTGTGAAACATGAAAACTATGTTGTGTGACATGGAATAAGGTAGTGCTTGCAAGACAGGAGCCAGCCACAGGGTATCCCCATATGATCCAAGCCCAACACAGGCTTTGGTGTGTTGATTAAAGAACCCTAAGGTGGTATTGATATAATAGTGAAAGCACCCTGAAATTGGAAAGTTCCATAGCACAAAACTAACACTATTGGAATAATACAAAGATTTGAAAATTTGAAGGCAATTCTAGTGTTATACTTCCCTTAGATGGCATCTGAAGCCTCTGTGCTTATGTCCATCCTCTGAGAATGGCCTCTGTGTGGCTCTGGCTTTGGTAACTTGATTTTCTTGTACTATTATTGATTTCACACATGCCTACCTGTCAGTGCTAGTAGTGCCCTAAGCTCTCAAGGACTTTTTGGGACTTCCAACAGTGCCACCCTCTGGGCCTGCCACAGATGAAGGGCTTCACAGCAAAGTGGGTCAGGCCTGCAAGAAGAATTCTAACAGGGAAGGATTCCTCAATGGAACCCTGCATCAGTTATCTGCCTAACCAACTGTTCCCTGTTTAGTGAGATATCTGTTTGCATAACATTATGGTAGCCTATATTATAGCATGGTACTGTAAGGAATGTTGGTGTGAATAACCTTGGCATATCCAAACAATAAAACTTGTGTGGACATTCTAACTACCAAGTTCCTCATAGCCTACAGGCTGTGCTCTCCATATACTCACTGAAAACATCACTTACTAATCTACTTCCTTGTCAACACTTCCTGGTTTTATTTGGTCTTTCATTACTCATAAACTGACTGAAATAATAAAATTTTGACAGAGGCAAGTAGCCAAACCCAAGTTTTTTCTTCATTCTGTATTAACAAGTCTAAGCCCAGAAGCATATGTGCTGCATATAAGCTTATTAATAATTACTTTAAAGTCACTTGGAGCCAAATAGCCTTTCTCTGTCATTCAGTTTTAATGTGAAGGGAAACATGCCTTAATTATGCTAACTTATTAATTGCAAAGGACATAATTGCTATACATGAGAACTTTACTATATATAGATACCAATTCTAGGCAATTTATAAAAGTTATTTAACAACTCTTTGCTGTGGTTTAAAAGAATAATGCTGTCCCCCAATAGCTAACATATTTGACTGCTTGGTTCTCAGTGGTGCTGTTTGGGAATATTATGGAACCATTTTGTTAGAAAATATAAGACCTTGAGGGAGGGCTTTATGCTTTTGTAGCCTCATCCAAATTCTTGTTAGCTGTTTGCTTCTTGTATGCTGTTGAGATATGAGTTCTCAGCTTCCTGCTTTTGACAGCATGTATTCACCATCATTATGAATGCTAACCCACTGGAACCCTCCTTCTTCTATAAGTTGCTTTCGGTAAAATTGTTTTATTACTGCAATCACAACAACAACAAAACATATGAAGTCTTTTACAGCACTTCAAATATTAGTTACACTTTTAAAATGAAAACAATAGTGGATTGTATTGATGGCCCAGTCGTTAACAGGGCTTTCAAATATTGCAGAAAACCCTGATTTGGTTCCCAGCACCCACACTGAGCAACTCACAACCACATGTAAATCTAGTTCCAGTGCATACCATGTCCTCTTCCAGACTTCTCTGGTACTATGCATGGAAATGGTGCATATGTGTACATGCAGGTACTAACTGGTAATCACAAAGTAAAAATAAATATTTTAAAAGGTATAAAGCTATAAAACATGAGCACTAAAATATTAAGTGGAAACAGCATCACCAACATAGTAAATAGGACATTCCAGTACTTCTCCCCTTGTAAAAACATTAATTTTATAAACTATCCATACATAAAAATACCTTCACAAAAAAAGGTGTCCATGAGAAGGATTATGGTGCACCACAAAAGTAAACCTCATTGGAAATGGTAGGAAAGGAAGATTTACATTATCCATATTACACCTCTTTGGTGATACATTGTTTATGATTTAATAAAGTCACTGGTGATCAAAATGTAAAGCTAGCCATAGAGCCAGGCAGTGGTGGCACACACCTTTAATCCCAGAACTCAGGAGACAAAGACATATTGATCTCTCTGAATTCAAGGCCACCCAGGGTTACATTAGAGTGGATCAGTCTGTATGTTTATGTAGAGGAAAGAGATTGAAGTGAACAGCATGAAGAGATCTGTGTCTAATATTTTAAGTCAAGATAAGAATATCCTTTGGCTAGAATGGTCATAGGTCTCATTGGGGAAATATCTGCTATTGTTTTGTTGGTGAACATGGTGTACCTGTCAAATTGTCTTCTTAATATTTATATTTATGTCTGTGTGTTATTGCTCCTGTCGGTTTCAGTCTCGTAAATCTCTTTTATATATTGAGCAATAGTTACTGTGGAGGATTATCACTGGTTAAAATGCTGGAAATAAATGACTATTGAATGTTTATTTTTAAATTAGAGAAGATAATAATACATCTGTATGAAGTGATACATGAGCAATCCACTAGTGTGCCACATCCACAAAGGAGCTATCCTCCCTCAGCAGCCATCAACTTCTTACAGCTCTTTTGATAGGAGTGTGTAACTGGGCATTCCTTATCCATAATGAGGTTTTTAGTGGCTTGATCTTGTGCAGGTAATCATAACAGCTATGAGTTCATGTTTGTTACAGATTTGTCATGTTCAGAAGTTAGAATCTCACAACTCTCCTCCAAATTCCTTCTATAATGCTTTCTACTTGGTCTTCTGTAAAGTTCCATCAGCTTTGGATGGTTGTAAGTGGAACACTCACTTATTTGTATTTGGTATTTTCAAAATTACTTACCTCACAAAGAACTTTCTCTTCCTGGAGTTGAGGGCAGCACAAATCTATTGTGCAAAGGCAAATGTTCAGAATGCAATTTGACAGCATAAGATAACTTAGCAAAACAATAATATATATGCTTCTCTCTAGAGCTATTAGTCTTCCCAGTCATGGGGTTTTGAGAATATTTACAGTACCAAACACAAACATGGCAACTCTTATAAGGAAAACATTTAATTGAGATGCCAGTTTACACTTTCTGAGGTTCAGTCCACTATCGTCACTGAGGGGATCATGGCATCTAGGAGTATGGTAACAAGCAGTCTGACATGGTGCTAGAGATGTGCTGAGAATTCTTACATCTTAACTCTCCAGTAAGAGGAAGTGGTCTGTCTCACTGGGCATGGCTTGAACATATATGAGGCCTCAAAGTCTGCCTCCATAAAGTCACACTTCCTTCACCAGGGCCACACCTACTCCACCAAGGCCAAACCTTCTAATAGTGCCATTCCATTTGGGGACCTTTTTCTTTCAAACCACCACACTCTCCCTTTACCTTTTCCTTTCTGAAATCTTATACCCACTTAAGCCCCTTTTTATTTATAATTTTTTAATTTTAAAACTGTCTTTTCTCGTCTTACATACCAAGCCCAGTTCCATCACCTTCCTCTCCTTCTGCTGCCTCCACCTTACCCCTACCTTACTCCCTATCCACTCCTCAGAGAGGGTAAGGCTTCACATGGGGAGTCAACAAAGTCTGGCACGTCAGTTTGAGGCAGAACCACTTAAACCTTTTACCCTGAGTATTTCCTCCCCTAACTCTTCTCACCACTGTTCCACTACCCTCCCCAATTGAACTGTTTTCCCCAGGTTGGGAGATTACATGTTTCAATACAGCTTTTAAAAGAATTGTAAGCTTTGGTTCAATACCTTATTTCCCATTTTCTGCCATCTCCATGCTTAAACATTTCTGTCCTCAGCAAGCCCTTTCTCTACCTTCATTTTACCTTTCTTTTCTAACATCATTCCTTTACAGCATCCATCCACCAGTAAATTGTTTCTAGTATTCTGGCTTCTACATATATATATTCCAGGTTAAACATACAAATCATTTGAAGAGAGAATGCAAATGTGAGAAAGAGCATACAGCATTTATCTTTCTGGGTTTTGGTGACCTCACTCCACATAATTTTTTTTACCAGTTCAATTCATTAACCTGAAATTTTCATAATTTCACCTTTCCTGTAGAGTAGTGTAGTACATAATTATGCATTTGTATCACATTTTCTCATCCATTCATCTGTTGGTGGACATTTTGGCTCACTGCATTTGCTTGTTATTGTTAATTGAGCCTCAATTAAGATGAATGTCCAAGTTTCTCTGTAATAGGACATAAAGGCTTTTGGGACTTTATAAACTCAGGAATAATATAGCTTGGTCATAGAGTATTTCTACATGTACTTTTGGGAAATATCCAGCCTGTTTTCTCTTTTCATCAACAGTGTATTACAATTCCCCTTTACCCACACCCATACCAGACTTTATCCACATTTTTGTGTTAACTAGTATTGTCATTGTTTGAGTCTTCTTTAGGTGACCTTATTGTTGGGATTTCATAGGTGCAGCTTGCTTGTCATATTATAACACATTGTCTTAGCAGATTTCCTGGTACTCTGGCTCTTACAGTGTTTCTAAACCTATTCTGAAATGTCCCCTGAGAAATAGATAGAGGTTGTGTTATAGATGTATCACCCAGGGCTGGGACCCCTCTTGTTAGTAGTTGTGTCAATTTTGATCAGTTCTAGTTTTCTTTATTTGTCTCTATCTGATGCACAAAGAAACTTCTGTAATGAGAGATGACAGTTACACTTCCCTATGAGTATAAGAATGAAAACTTAGAATATAGTTAGAAACTCTACTTGAAGGGTGGCAAAAGTGTATTCTCTAATATCCACAACCTCACTAACTATATGTAGTTCACTAGGTTAACAGTACAAAACATGATTGTCCTCCTGTTGAGCAGGACTTAAATCCAATTAAACAGCTGTTGGCTATCACCATGAGTATTGTATCCTTAGGGATATTTTGTCATGTAGATCGTTGTTGTGGTTCATAGGTACCAGAACTAAGAAGCACCATTGATTGTTTCCTCTGTTAGCAGCTTGAAAAGTACCTTCATACCCTCACATAGGAACCATATTAATTCTGCTTCTATCAGTAAATAAGAGTCTAAATCAAGAATTTCCTATAAAAAATCTGAATGAGATGTGGGACATGATTTTTCAAAAAAAATTCTCTACACCAGTGAGCCTATAAAATCAAATAACTTACATTCCCCCCAAATAAAATATTCAGACAGACACAGAACATATATTTCCATTCACAAACAGAGTGATAAGAAAGAAAAAGGGAACAAAGATCCCAAAATAAGTGCAACATATAACAGAAAAAACACCATTAAATCTTGAGAAATGAGAATAACCTTTGTGTTTTCTGCCTTCTGGTATAAACTGGGCCCCAAGACTCCTGGAAGCATTCCTTATGTTTCCAAGAGCATCACACACTACAGATCTAACTGGTTGAACTATTTTTTCCTGGAACTTTCAAAAATGGCATTTCATGCTATGGTTTGAGATCTTGGAATATTCTACTTCTTTAGCTCCATTAAGGATTGCACTATTAAAGGATCCCTCTCCCTGAGTCCAAAGTCTCTCATAGGTATCCTTTGAAATTTATGTGAAACCAAATCCACTCCTGCAGTTCTTGTATCCTATAACCTTGCACAATTGGCAAAATGAACATACTCCCAAATTTTACAGATTTTCACGTTCACAGTGGCAGCCTAGAGGTGTTTTTGTTTGTTTACTCCCTCCTTCCTCCCCTCCCTTCCTCCTTCTTCCCCTCCCTCCCTCCCTCCTCCCTTTCTCTCTCAATATGATAAAATTAGACAGGAAAATTTTAAGAAGAAAATGATATTTAGTGTGATAGAGAGTGGGGAGAACAGGAGAGGGTGGTGGGAAGTAGATATGGATAAGCTAAATAGTATACTTGAATCAAAATGTAGTTATAAAATCAGTTATCTTATACAATGAATATATTTTAGTGTTTAAAAAATCCAAAATACTTACTCTCACAACACTAATGTGTTAGTGAGGGAAAACTGGTGAGCAAATAAATATTTTAAAGAAAATTCCATACATGAATGGAAAGACAGGGCCAATTCATGTTAGAGAAACCTGTCCAGTTTCTTTAAATTCACCAAATGATTTCTATAGGCAAATATTGTGCTAATAGATGACACCCCTCATCTTGAGAGGGTCATTTCAAATAGAAAAGATGGCTCCCAGGTTGTTTTAGCTAATGTTCTATTGCTGTGAAGAGATGTCATTACTACTACAACTCTTATAAAAGAAAACATTAACTGCCCTTGTTTACATTCAAGGATTTAGTGTGTTATCATTACAGTAGGATGCGTGGTGGCATGCAAACAGACATGATGCTGTAGCTGTAGCTGAGATTACCACATTTGGATTATCATGCAGCAGGAAGAGAGTAACACTGGGCCTGGTTTGAGCACTTGAAACCCCAAAGCCTAATTCCAGTGACAAACTTCCTCCAAGAAGGCCTCACCTACCCCAACAAGGCCAATCCTACTTCAAAGGCTACACTTTCTAATGCCACTCCCTAAGCATCCAAAGATATGAACCTATGGAGTCCTTTCTTACTGAAACCACTACAAAGGTGGTGGCATATAAGCTAGTATTTTAATTAGATTGAGGGGAGAAAGCTATATGTAAATGAAATAAATTCACATACATGGGAATAATTCAGGTGCATTCAATGAGCCAAAAAATGTCAGCTTGATTATGACATTGTGGATATAGAGTTGTGAGATGAGCCTGGTCTTTTCCTTCCATAATGAAGTTTTAATTTATACTGAGCTAATATAGGAATCACTTGGAGAATTTTAAGAAACTGGACATGTTATGATTCATATGCAACCGCTATGTATAGCAGTGTAACCCAGTATGAAAGATTTTTAATTCCGTTGATAGATTTTGAGCTATGATAAATTTTTTCCTTTCCTTTCTTTCTTCTTCCTCTGTTTTTTGTTGAGTGATGGATTTTTACAAACCTTTTCATCAGATTTCATAGCTATTTATTAAAAGTTGACCCATTCTAAAATCTTAATATCATATTAGTTTCAAAACTTACTCTTTGGTGTCACAGTCAAAATTTGTAACTTGAAGAGTCAGAATTATGAAAATTGCATAAAATATTCCTTTCAGCCTTCATTTCCGGAACTTTAAATTTGTATTCACTTATCTATGTTTGTGTGTTGGTATAAAGTTACAGAAATGCATATTTTCTGCTTCATTTTTCATGACCCAAGTACATTGGTCATAGGAGACAAAGAGAATAGGCAATAAAGACAAAACCCTGCTTACTTGTACTTATCCTCCATGTTATTGTCTGGCATTCTTAGAACAATGGTAGCTGGATACTGATACTGTTTAAGTTTAGGAGGCATATCTGTAAGTTATCTGGGGCTTCTCTAATGGGAGGTCTTCCAAATGGTCTTCCGATTAAGCTTCCACTTCTAGCTGTGTGCCCCAAAGTTTCTTGCTGCTTGCCAGTATTTGGTGCTCTAAGACAATGCCATTTTAATGAAGTATGGTCAGAAAATGAGCCCACAATGCTGTATACCACCAAAAGTCCCTTTTCGATGTGTATAATTAGAAGGGTTTTTTTCTTTTCTACTGTATATGACATATCTAGGGGCAAGTGTGAAATCTAAAGCTCACATTTTACCCTGCCTATAAAAAATTAATCTTAATCTTAAAAACTTGTCTATGTATGTATATGTTGTGTTCATTGTTGGGTGTGTGTGTGTGTGTGTGTGTGTGTGTGTGTGTGAGAGAGAGAGAGACAGAGAGAGAGAGAGAGAGAGAGAGAGAGAGAGAGAGAGAGAGAGAGAGAGAGAGAGAGAGAGAGAGAGAGAGAGAAGGCCATAAGTCAAAGTCAAGTAACCAGTGATTATTTGAGATAGGTTCTCCCACAGAACTTGAAGTTCACTGGTTCTGAAAGACAAGCTGATCATCAATTCCCAGGAATCCATACAGTATTTTGATTACAAACATGCATCATTATGTCCCACTATTTAAATAAGAGCTCAGGATCCTAAGCATGGTGAGAACTTCTACAACTGAGACATATCCCCAGTCCTCAACCTGTCTCTTTTTTTAAAGTTTTTAAATTTTTTTTAACATTTTAAAATTTATTTTAGAAGCACTGTTATTTTTTTCCTTTTTTATTAGGAAGAAAATTATTTTACATGTCAATCCCAGGTCCCTCTCCTTCACCCCATCCTCCCCCCCCAACCAACACCCTACTTATCCCATACATTTTCTGCTCCACAAGGACAGTGAGGCTTTCCATGGGGGGGTCTTCAAAGTCTGTATTATTCTTTGGGATAGGGCCTAGGCCAACCCTCTTGTGTCTAGGCTCAGGGAGTATCCCTCCATGTGGGATGGGCTCCTAAAGTCCATTCCTATGGTAGAGATAAGTACTGATCCATTACAAGAGGCCCCATAGATTTCCAAGGTCTCCTCACTGACACCCACATTCAGGGGGTCTGGATCAGTCCCATGCTAGTTTCCAGCTATCAGTCTGGGGACCAAGAGTTTTCCCTTGTTCAGGTCAGCTGTTTCTGTGGGTTTCACCAGCATGGTCTGGACCCCTTTGCTCATCAGTCCTCCTTCTCTGCATCTGGATTTCAGTTCAGTTCAGTGATAAGATATAGGTGTCTGCTTCTACTTCCACCAGCTGCTGGATGAAGGCTATAGGATGGCATATGAATTAGTCAACAATCTCATTATCAGGGGAGGTCATTTAAGGTAGCCTCTCCTCTGTTGCTTAGATTGTTAGTTTGTGTCATCTTTGTAGCTCTCCAGACATTTCCCTAGTGCCTGATTTCTCTTTGAACTTATGATGCCTCCCTCTATTATATTATCTCTTATCTTGCTCTCTTCTGTTCTTCCCTCAACTCAAATTCCCTGCTCCATCATGTCTTCCTCACCCCTCTTATTCTCACCTTCTCATTCTCCTAGTTCCCTCTCCCCTCCCCCATGCTCCCAATTTGCTCAGGAGATCTTGTCCTTTTCCCCTTCTCCAGGGGACCATGTATGTCTCTCTTAGGGTCCTCCTTGTTTACCAGCCTCTCCAGCAGCCTGGGCTGCAGGCTGGCAATCCTTTACTCTATGTCTAAAATGCACATATGAGTGAGTACATACAATGCCTTTCTTTTTGTGATTGGGTTACCTCGCTCAGAATGGTTTCTTCTAGTTCCGTCCATTTGCCTGCAAATCTCAAGAGTCCATTGCTTCCCCACACACACACTGAGTAGTACTCCATTGTGTAAATGTACCACATTTTCTCTATCCATTCTTCAGTTGAGGGCATCTAGGTTGTTTCCAGGTTATGGCTATTACAAACAATGCTGCTATGAACATAGTTGAACGTGTAGATGTACTTGTAGGAATGTGGCTTTTTGGGTATATGCCTAAGAATGGAATTGCTGGGTATTGTGGTAGACTGATTCCCATTTTCCTGAGGAAATGCCATACACATTTCCAAGGTGGCTGTACGAGTTGGCACTCCCACCAGCAGTGGAAGAGTTTTCCCCTTTCTCCATAACCTCTCCAACATAAACTCTAATTGGTGGTTTTGATTTTAGCCATTCTGACAGACTAAAAATCTGCCTTGATTCTTAGTTGGGGTCATCCCTGTTCAACCTGTCTCCTAAAAGTAATAAATGTACTCTTCCTAAAAGGATGTGCTAACTCTTGCTTATTTCCCCACTCAGAGAAGCCAGAACACATTTTCATCACACAATTATTATGGCTTGCCTTAAAATGAATAAGCTTATTTCGATGACTGGAAAAATCTAGAGGGCTGCAAAGTATACAGTTTATGAAGGTAGATAACGTGTGGAAAGAGGAAATTGTCTTGACTCAAGATGTATCAGAAGTTTCAGTGATTTCTTCAGCCTACGCTACTAAACTACACCTGTCATACTAGCTGCTGAGTTCAAGATTTGATTTATAGGGTGGAGATCTGACAGGTTTATTACAGTCAAGAGTCACCAAGAAGCAGCTGGGCTATGAGTCATGGACATTTTCCTTGTCTGGAAATCAGCTGGTCTCTTAGACCTTGCCATTGGAGAAAAGAACTTAGATATTTGTGAGCACATATTGCCAGCTTTATTGTGACTATTTTTTACATTTAGCGTACCTGCCTACTTTTCATAAAAGTTCATTATATGGCTATTATTATCCTAATTTTAAGACATTGAAACAGACATTAATAGCATACTGTACATTCCTAAAGTTCATAAAATTAGGAAGTGGGATGTTTGTGTGACACCAGTTATAATGAATGTCTAACCTGTGCTCTATTGGAGAAGGATTTTGTTGTTGTTTTGTTTGTTGTGCTATAAAACCAACAGTTAAGATTGGGCAGAATAGAAATAAACAAAACTATTAACTGGCTTCTTTAAGAAGAAAGTCTGAGATATCCTTTAGAAATCTTAAGTTGTGTCATGAAATTGAAGTAAAAACTACAGGAACAAACACTTCAATATCAGAGCAAGGGATGATAAAATGCCATGATTCTCTTTTCATTTTGTCTCTCGTCTTGGTTTCTGAATTCAAGTTTCTCCCTTGTCTTCTTATTTCAGACAGTATGTGTCCACATCAGGGAACACAGGTGCCATGAACCTTGGTTTAGTAACTTCAGTGAAAAGTACTAACTTGTCCTTTAGATTTTACATATATCAGAGAAAAACTCAAATTGGCTTTGTTTGAGCTAAAGCAATCACCATTGTCAGAAAAGAATGCCATATTATGTTTAGCCACACTTGGATTATGCATTCATCCAGTTTGAAGAGAACCTACCAATAGAGAAAAAGGCATAAGAAAGCTAAGTCTGAAAGGGAAACAACTATCACAGCCTAATTTATACTCATGATTTTACCACTGCTAGGGGACTAGTGAAGAATTTGGCAAACTTTTATTTCAAGGATCAGGGAGCATTTTAGGCTTGTGGCCACACATACTCTAGTGTTTACTTTTCTTTCATACTCTTTTCTTCCTTCTTACAGCCTAGTACATATCTTTAAACCATTTTTAGCTGATGAGCCGCAGGAGTACATGCCTCAAGCTGGACACACTTCTTTTGAATATAGTTTTCTAAATAGAGATCCAGGCTTGGGTCATTTTGAAACTGAGAATGATACTAAACATCTTAAGAACCAGTTAAACACACACTGAGAATTATTAAACTCCCAGCTAAATTGATTCACCCAAGTGGGGGAGGAAACTAGTATTGCAGTTTCTGATTAGTGCAAAAATGCGGTACTAGGAGTTTTTAAGTTACATTGCCTTAATTTCTTACTAATCCATTGCCACAAATTCAGTACATACACTGTGAAATGAGCATTGCTTTTCTCATCTATGGAAGGGAGTTAACAACAAGTGGACACATGAGTTATGAGAATAGCAGTGACTCCTGTCCTGTTGACATTTTGTTTCTTTCACAGTGAGAGGACACAATACATAGAGCATGTGGCTTTGGAAACAGATGTATTTGGCATTGGTTTCTAGTTTATTTCTCTTGCCATTTTCAAGCCTCAGTTCGCCAATTCACAAGATGAAGATTAGTAAAATCCTTTAGTCAAGGTTTGTTGCAAGAAGTACTATTTAAGATGTACATTCCACGGCATGTGGTCGGTAGTACTGTTTCCTGGTCCGTTTCTTATTTTTAAACTATGATAAACATTTTAATGTTTACTAACCATACCACTGGTGAAAGTTGATTATTCCAATTCAGCCGATCTAGAAAGACAGCACTGGGACTCTCTCTCTCTCTCTTTCTCTCTCTCTCTCTCTCTCTCTCTCTCTCTCTCTCTCTCTCTGTGTGTGTGTGTGTGTGTGTGTGTGTGTGTGTGTGTGTGTGTGTGTGTGTAGGGAGCTGAGAGAGTAATGCATGGAGAGTTAAGCAGAAATATGACTCGGAAAGAAATAGTGAAGCTGTTTCTTTGTTTTGGACTGTCAGATAACTTTACTGGAAGCAGGGAGGGAAGATAATTAATATAGAATCCTAAAAACAAAACCAGGAAAAAGTGAAAAGAAATTGAAAAAAAAAGGCTAATGTGAAATGTAGTTTTTTCCTAGAGCTGGCATCATGATGAGGAAAATGTAGTTACTGCTATGTTTATTTCACTGTGACAACCAAAAATTAACTACAAAACATTGAACTCAAAGATTTACCCTAAGAACTTAGGCTGGCCAATCAGAAAACCTTCTACCAGATGTTCTTAATAATTGTGCGAAAGCTCCCCCTTTCTCCTCAGGATGTTGATTCAACTCTTTCAGCACTTTCTGTTTTGCTTGATGACTGATAAGAAGGGTGAGGCATGGACTGTTTTTCTGTCATCTCTTCCAACTGATTTTTATCCTGCTTTTATGCTTTTCCCTGTTGAGCCTCCTTGTGTCATAGCAGCCAGGGCATAACCTTTCAAGGAACTAGGTGGTCCATGATAAAAAATTAAACCTTAAAGGCAATTCTGGCTGTTTCTCAACATTTTCCTTCTCCTATTTACTCCACCATGCTTCATCCCACCTCACTCTGTGTCATATACATGAATTAACTGCTAAACACAGGATGCAAACCAGTGGTAAAAGAAAGGGTTAAATCTTTTATGACCTTTAATTCAGTAAGTCACTGCTTTCTCTGGGACCCAGTTTTACAATCTGCCAAATATGAATATTAAAAATCTTGCCTGATCTTATGGAGCTGCTGAGAATAGATGCAAACCTGCATGGGACTGAACTAGGCACTCTGAATGTGAATGACAGTTAAGTGGCTTGATCAGTTTGTGGGAAACCTGAGAGTGGGACCAGGTGCATGAGCTGATTTTTTTTGGAGACCATACCCTATGGTGGGATACCTTGCATAGCGTTGATGCTGGAGTGAGGAGAGGGGCTTGGTCCTTTGTCATTTTGGTATAACAGACTTTGTTGACTCCCCAAGGGAGGCCTTGCCCCCTCTGAGAAGTGAATGGGGGAGAGATAAGGGGATAGGAGAAGGGGAGGGAGGAAGAACTGGGATTGCCATATAAAATGAAAACTTTTTTTAGTTATTATTTGAATTAGAAACAACATTGTTTTACATGTCAATCCCAGTTCCCTCTCCCTCCCATCCTCCCCTGCCACACCCCCCAACTAAAACCCTACCTATCCCATACCCTTTCTGCTCCCCAGAGAGGCTGAGGCCTTCCATAGGGGGGTCTTAAGAGTCTATCGTATCCTTTGGGATAGGGCCTAGGCCCACCCTCGTGTGTCTAGGCTGAGGGAGTATCCCTCTATGAGGAATGGGCTCCCAAAGTCCACACCTATGCTAGGGATAAGTACTGATTTAATACAGGAGGCCCCATGGATTTCTGAGGTCTCCTCACTGACATCCACGTTCCTGGGGTCTGCATCAGTCCCATGCTGGTTTCCCAGCCATCAATCTGGGGACAAAGAGCTCCCCATTGTTCAGGTCAGCTGGTGGGTTTCACCAGCCTGGTCTGGACCCTTTGCTCATCAATCCTCCTTCTCTGCATCTGGATTCCAGTTCAGTTCAGTGATAAGATATGGGTGTCTGCTTCTACTTCCACCAGCTGCTGGATGAAGGCTATAGGATGGCATATAAGTTAGTCATCAATCTCATTTTCAGGGGAGGGCCTTTAAGGTAGCCTCTCCTCTGTTGCTTAGATTGTTAGTTTGTGTCATCTTTGTAGCTCTCCAGACATTTCCCTAGTGCCTGATTTCTCTTTAAACCTAAAAAGTCTCCCTCTATTATGGTATCTCTTTTCTTGTTTTCTTCTATTTTTCCCCCAACTCAACTTTCTGCTCCCTCATGTCCTCCTCACCCCTTGTCTTCTCCCCTTCTCATTCTCCTAGCTCCCTTTCCCCTCCCCCTATGCTCCCAATTTGCTCAGGAGATCCTGTCCCTTTTTCCTTCTCTGGAGGACCATGTATGTCTCTCTTAGAGTCCTCCTTGTTACCTTGCTTCTCTGGCAGTGTGGTTTGTGGGCTGGTATGAAAACAAAACTTTAAATAAAATACATTCTGAAAAATTCAAGTACTTAGTATATGCAAGGCCAAACAGAAAGGTAAAATTATTAACTTTCATTAAATGCTTACCATGAAATAGGTTTTCTTTTTAAAAATTTGTCTTTAATTAAAATATTGTAGTATTTATCCCCCTTCTTATCTTCTCCCCAACTCCCTCATGTTTCCTAATTCACTCCCTCTCAAGCACTTCTTTCTTTTTCTTCAGTTATTTTCATCATGTGTGTGTGCACACACATACACACATATAATAGAATCTGCTGGGTTTATAAAGTGTTACCTATATGTCATTTGGCATTCAATAAGAAATGAGGGGGTAAACTCCAAGAAAGATTATTTCTCCTTTTCCAAGCAGTCATTAATTGCCTGGGACCATGTGAGATTTCCTACGTTTACATGGCATGCCACCTGGTATTGAAATTTATTTATTTATTTATTTTTAAGTAACCATACTGTTGAGATTTGACAGTGATATATAGAAGGTACCATCTCATGTCAGACTTCCTGGTCCTCTGGCTCTGACAGTCTGCCCACCCTCTCTTTTGCAATGGTCTTTGAGACATAGGCATAGAGGTTGCATTGTAGACGTGTCAACTGAGGCTGGGCACACCATGGTCAGTTGTTCTCTGTGTTTTAATCAAGTATGGCTTTCTGTAATTGTCTTCAACTTCAGCAAAAAGAGGCATTTGTGGTAAGGGGTGAGAGTTACACTTACCTGTTATTATTAGGGTAGAAAGAAGTTAGGAATTATACTGGTTTAGGAAAGCAGTAGTAGATTATCCTCTAAGATCCACGACCCCACTAGTCATAGCTTATTGGCTTGGTTTACAGTGCCAGACACAATCTATCTCCTGTTGAGCAGGCCTAACACCCACATAGAAAACTAGTGTTACTGCTAAGATTCAAGCTCATTATTGTGCTGTTAAGGATATCCTGTAGTGCTGGTGATATTTCGATTGCTTTCCTCCCTTAAAAAATGGCATAGAAATTTCTGATACTGTGAAAGCTAGTCTTCAAGGAGGAGACTTTTGGGTCAGAGCACCTAAAATTCTCTAATTCCTGTGTCTAGGATGTGTGGTGTCTTCAGCAATAGAGACGTATCTATAACTTCTAGGAGATAGGAAAATGCAAAGGCAACAACTTTATCAATATAGGAATATCCCATACTCTCAAATCTAAAAACTTGAAAGGAAGATTCTCCTGCCTGGTACTAGGAATTTGATAAAGATTATCTAGTGACATAAATTAATTTGATTAAATATATGTGTATAATATATACATAATTGTAGGCAAATATAAAACAATGTGATTGATTCCTGTGTTTAAAAAACATCATTGATATTACTTATCCAGCTTCCCTTCCTTTCCCTCTGTATTTTCCTTGCTCAGTCCTCCTCAGTTAAGCATCTCTTCTGATTTTGTTCTATTTCCATCTTAATATTACCTTGATCCTGATATTACATCTCAAGAGCTTCCGAACAGGTTCCTTTTACATTTCCCCATTTCTGCAGTTATGCCAGGTTATATACTCACATCTGAAGGTTTAGACCTACAAAGCACAAATAAAGGAGAATATGCAGCACTTATCTTTCTAGTTCTGAGTTGTCTCAGTCAATATAATATTTTCTAGCTCCATCCATTTACATGAAATTTTTATGATTTCATTTTTCTTTAAAACTAAATAATACCTCACTGTGTTTATGTGCCATATTTTCATTATCTATCCATCCACTAAACTAAATTTAGGTACTTTCTATATCTTAATTCCTGAGACTACAGTAGCCTTATCCGTTGGTGAGCAAGAATCTACAGAGTGTGATACAGACTTTTGAAAATGTATTTTCTGGTACTGGGCTCCACAGCACTACATCTTGATTGGTGGATACCACTCCTTGGAGTATGTCCAAAGGACTGGATATCTTACTCCACAGATATGTGTTCAACCATGTTCATTGCTGTTCTAACCACAATAGCTAAGAAAGGTAAGAGAACTAATTGTCCTTAAATTGATAGTAAAATCATGGTACATAAACACTATGGAATATTACTCAACTGTAATGATCTCTGTTTACTTAAAAAAAAGATGTACCCTTGATGAGGGTTAAGAACTACACATATCTGTGGGAATAAGGACAAATATTTAGAATGTGGTTAGAAATAACATCTGGTTTAGTAAAGCGGGAGTTTTAGGTTCTTCTTCAAGATCCATGACATCACTAACACTGGGAATTTGGCTAGGTTTTTAATACCAGACATGGTTTTCCACTATTGAGAGTGTCTTACGTTCAATCAGAGAGTGTTTGGTTACCCCAAAGTTTTGCTGGTATATAGTGCCAGGCTGTACTTTGCTGTGGTTCATAGGTGTCAAAGCTGCATAGTATGTTTGGTTGCTTCTCTTCTTTGGAAGTTTGCATGACAGAGTTCCATACTATGGAAGTTAGTCTACAAGGAAAAGGATTTCTGGTCAGTTCCTTCTCAGGGGCCTCTGAGCCTATGTGCATGGTGTCTTCAACAATAGTGACTTGCTTTAAACCAAGAACAAAAGAAGTTGCTTATAAAGTTATAGGAGTCTCTATGGCAATTATGAAAACAACTTAAAAGAGGAATTCTCATGTTTGCTATTGGGGCTTTGTTAGGAGGTCTTTGGCTCTTGGAGGGATCATTGTCAACTGAGATGAGAAAATTTCTTTTAAACTATGTTTATATTATATATTTCATAAACATGAAAATTTATTTTAGTATATATGTGAAAACTTCTTTATACACACGTGTCAACTTACATGCGTCATATGTATTTTAGGTAGATAGTTAATAATATGATTATTTTTACCTTTTCAGAGATCAATATTGTTATTTTACTGTCTTCTCTCCTTTCATATTTATCTGCTTCCCTTCCGTAATTGGAGCTCTGTTTTCCCATTATTTTTATCAGTTCACTTGATTCCAGCTATTTATCTCTCTATTGATACCCAAATCATACCTACCCAGTACTAGTCTCTTTTTAAATTCTTTATTTTTACATTTATTCCAGTTTATGTATATCACATTCCAAATCTGAGGGTTCAGAGCTAGGAATTTCATATGAGGAAGTACATAAGGAATTTGTCTTTCTAGTCCTGGGTTACTCTGCTTAATGTGGTCTTTTTTTTGAATTCTATCCATTTACCTGGAAAGTTCATAATTTCATTTTTCTTTACACCTGGATAGTATTCAGTAGTGTATATGTAGCACATGTCCATTATCTTCATCAACTAAAGGACATTTAGATTGCTTCCATTTCCTATGCATTGTGAATAGAATAGCAAACATGTCTAAGCAAGTGTCTGTGGAATAGCATGTCAGGTCCTTTGGACATATGCCAAGGAGTGGTATAAGGTCATATGGTATATTAACTTTTTTCAGATATTTTGTTTGAATTAGAAACAAGATTGTTTTACATGTCAATCCCAGTTCACTCTCCCTCCCCTCCTCCCCTAACACACCCCCCAACTAAAACCCTACCTATCACATATCCTTTCTGCTCCCCAGGGAGGCTGAGGCCTTCCATAGGGGTCATCAGAGTCTATCATATCCTTTGGGATAGGGCCTAGGCCCACCCCCGTGTGTCTTGGCTCAGGGAGTATCCCTCTATGAGGAATGGGCTCCCAAAGTCCACACCTATGCTAGGGATAAGTACTAAACTACTACAGGAGTTCCCATGGATTTCTGAGGTCTCCTCACTGACATACCCGTTCCTTGGTTCTGGATCAGTCCTGTGCTGGTTTCCCAGCTATCAGTCTGGGGACCAATAGCTCCTCATTGTTCAGGTCAGCTGTTTCTGTGAGTTTCACCAGCCTGGTCTGGACTACTTTGCTCTTCACTCATCCTTCTCTACAACTGGATTCCAGTTCAAGTTCAGTGATTAATTATGGGTGTCTGCTTCTACTTCCACCAGCTGCTGGATGAAGGCTATAGAATGCCATATATATCAGTCGTCCATCTCATTATCAGAGGAGGGCATTTAACGTAGCCTCTCCTCTGTTGCTTAGATTGTTAGTTGGTGTCATCTTTGTAGATCTCCAGACATTTCCCTAGTGCCTGATTTCTCTTTAAACCTAAAAAGTCTCCCTCTATTATGGTATCTCTTATCTTGTTTTCTTCTACTTTCCCCCCTACTCAACTTTCTGCTCCCTCATATCCTTCTCACCCCTCCTCTTCTCCCCTTCTCATTCTCCTAGCTCCCTCCCTCCTCCTCCTGTGCTCCCAATTTGCTCAGGAGATCTTGTCCCTTTCCCCTTCACCAGGGAACCATGTATGTCTCTCTTAGGGTCCTCCTTGTTTACTAGCTTCTCTGGCAGTGTGGATTGTAGGCTGGTAATCCTTTACTCTATGTCTAGAATCCACATATGAGTGAATACATACCATGTTTGTCTTTTGTGATTGGGGTACCTCTCTCAGAATAGTTTCTTCTAGTTCCATCCATTTTCTTGCAAATTTCAAAATTCCATTATTTTTTTCTGCTGAGTAGTACTCCTTTGTATAAATTTACCACATTTTCTCTTTCCATTCTTCACTTCAGGGGCATCTAGGTTGCATCCAGGTTCTGGCTATTACAAATAGTGCTGCTATGAACATCGTTGAACAGATAGATGTTCTTGTTATATGAATGTGTTTGTTTTGGGTATATGTCTAAGAGTGGAATTGCTGGGTATTGTGGTAGACTGATTCCCATTTTCCCGAGGAGTCGCCATACTGATTTCCAAACTGACTGTACATGTTGGCACTCTCACCAGCAGTAGAGGGCTGTTACCCTTTCTCCACATTCTCTTCAGCATATACTGTCTTTGGTGTTTTTGATTTTAGCCATTCTGACGGGTGTAAGATGGTAACTGAGAGTTGTTTTGATTTGCATTTCCCTGATGGCTAAGGATGTTGAACACTTTCTTATGTGTCTTTCAGCCATTTTAGATTCCTCTATTGAGAATTGTCTATTTAGTCCTGTACTCCACTTTTATTTGGATTGTTTGGTGTTTTTGAGACTAGCTTCTTGAGTTCTGTGTATATTTTGGAGATCAGCCTTCTGTCATCTACATGGACTAATTTTTTATGTAAGATCATAGATATGTGTTTAATTTCATCCTTCTGCATGTGAACATCCAGATTCCCCAGCACATTTATTGAAGATTGAAGATACTTTCTTTTCTCCTACGTATGTTTTTCAGCATCTTGCTCATATATGAAAAGACTGAAATTACATGTACTTATGTTTGGGCCTTCCATTAACTTCCCTTGTAGGACTACTATGATTTTGTACTATTGGTTTGATTTTGTCATGTTTTTAGTTTTAGCAGTTCCAGGAATTTTTTTCTTGTTTGCTTATGTGGCTCATTTATCATTCAATAATTGATCACACAATTTTCCTGAGTTTGTGCACTCAATAGAAATTTGTTTGCTTTTGATTTTATGTTTTATGGCATTAAATTCAGGTAGCATACATGGAGTTATTTTAATATTTTTAAAGTGGCTAAGATTTATATATGTGCATGTGTTTTACAGGATATGGTATATTTTAGAGAGACTTCCATAGACTGGTGAATAGCAAGTACATCCTTTGGTACTAAGATAAAAAATACCAAGGACAGCTTATGTTGGATAGGATGTGGAGTCAGGGAGAAACTCCTTCACTGCTGGTGGGAGTACATACTTGTACAGCCATTTTGTAAATAAGTATGGTGATTTCTAAGAAAATTAGTAATCAGTCTACCTCAAGATGCAGCAATACCACTCTTGGGCATATACCCAAAGAACTCTCAATCATACCACAAGGATGCTTGCTCAGCAATATTCATAGCAGCATTAATTGTAATAGCCAGAACCTGGAAACAACCTAGATGCCCCTCAACTGAAGAATGGATAGAGAAAATGTGGTACATTTACACAATGGAGTACTACTCAGCAGGAAAAAAGACAATGGGATCTTGAAATTTGCAGGAAAATGGATGGGACTAGAAAAAAAAAACATCCTGAGTGAGGTAACAGATTCATAACAACAAACATGGTATTTATTCACTCATAAGTGGATACTAGATATAAAGCAAAGTATAACCAGACTGCAATCCATAGCTCCAGGGAAGCTAGACCCTTCATTCAGCAGTTAATGGAACCAGACACAGAAATCCACAACTAAGAATCAGGCCTAGTGCTGGGAATCCATTCAAAAAGAGTGAGGAGCCAATATGTGAGCAAAGCAGGTCAAGATCATGATGGACAAATCTACAGAGACAGATGCACCAAGCTTGTGGAAATTCTTGAACTCTAGACTTACCATGGTAGAGACTCCAGGGGACTGAACTAGGCCCTCAATATGTGGGAGACAGTTGTGACATGTGAACTATCAGAGGTGTCTCTGGCAGTAGGACCATGATACAAATCTGGTACATGAGCTAGCTTGTTGGAACCCATTCCCTATGGTGGGATACCAGCTCAGCCTTAATGCATTGGAGAGGGGATTGGCCCTTTCCCGACCTATTGTATCTGACTTTGTTGATTCCTCATGAGAGCCCTTACCCCTGAGGAGGAGTGAACTGGGAGTGAGATACAGAGAGCAAGGCAGGGCAGGAGGGGGAGGGAGAACTGTGGTTGAAATGTAAAATGAAATTTAAAAGAATAAATAAATTATAAAAAACTGATCAGTGTGTATAATGACACTTGTATGTATATTCTTCAGGATTGGATAACTGATTGGTGTGCTTTCCTTTGGGGAAGATGATTTCTCCCATTTTTAGCATTTCTTAGTTGCTTATAGATATTTGTGTAACATTAAGGTTTTATGAAATTTCCCCTCTCCACATTAGCATGTCTATCGGTGTCATCCTTTTTCAGGTCATGTTTAAGCAGACCTATTGGTAAAACTTTATGTATGTAACTTCTGATATTTCTAGGATAGATACAATCTCATACCAAGCAATCCCCCACTGAAATCAAGAAACAGGGTTGTACTCTGTCCCTGCTCGTTTTCAGCATTGTACACAAAGCACAGCTATGGGGTGATGTTTTACTTTTTTTGCTGTTTGAGGGGCCCACTACCCAGCTCCCAAATACATTACATACAGGGGCTTATTCATAGTTATGCATGTCCAGACTTAGCTTTTTTATTTCTTGCCATCTTTTCCTAAATTATCCCATTTGGCCTCAGAGCTTCTATCTTTCTCTGTTTCTGAATACTTTTTCTTTTATTCTTGCTCTGTGTCTGGCTGTGTAGCTGGGTATCTGGGTGGCTGACCCCTGAAGTCCTCCCTCCTCTCTCATTTCAAGATTCCTTCTATTTATCCTCTCTGCCTGCCAGCCCCCACCTATTCCTCTCTCTTACCTAGCTTTTGGACATTCAGCTCTTTATTAGACCACCAGGTGTTTTAGACAGGCACATTAACACAGCTTCACAGAGTTAAACAAATGCAACATAAACAAAAGTAACATTTTAAAATAATATTCCCCAAAACACAGCTGTTGCAATAAAGCAAACAGAGAAAATTAAAAGGATACAAATAGGAAAAGAACACATCAAATTATTCCTATTTGCAGATGGCATGATTTTATAACTAAGAGATCCTAAAAACTCTATTGAACTTTAGAAAATGATAAACTAAATCTTCAGTGTGGCAAGAAACAGAATAAACATGCACAAATCAGTAGCTTTTCTATATATTACCAGCAAACACACAGAGAAAAGAGATTACCATCTTAGAAGGTGAAAGACCTTTAGAATGGAAACTTTAAAATGCCAAAGAAAGAGATAGAGAAAGATACTGGAAATGAAAAAACCGCTCATGTCCATGGATTGGTAGAATTAGTATTTTGAAAATTATCATTTTATAACCACTATATTTAGCTTATTTGTGGACTCAATCCAATTTCAATAAAAATCTCCATCTCATTCTCCACAGAAATAGAAAAAATATCCTACAATTCATATGGAACCACAAGTCTCTGGATACACAAAACATTCCCAAGTAAAAAGAAGAGTGTTGGAGAGGTTACCATTATAGATCTCAAGATGTATCTCAGAATCACAGTAAAGAATGCAATATGGTATTGCCACAAAACAATATATAAACCAATGTGGCAAAATAAAAATCAAAACATGAATACATGTAACTTCAGCAATTTAATTTTGACATAGATGCCAAGAATCTACGCTGAAGAAAAGAAAGTAACTTCACAATATGGTGCTGTGAAACTGATGTCCACACGAACAAGAACGAAATTAGATGCATGCGTATCACCTTGTACAAAACCTAACTTCTCATGGACCAAAGACTTAAACATGAAACTTGAAACACTAAAACTTCTAGACAAAACCATTTGTCATTATTCTACATGATGTAAGTGTAGGAATGGAGTTTCTGAATAGGATTCCATTTGTCCAAGAATTCAGGCCAATGGTTGACAACTAAGATTTATAGAGAATTTAAAAACAAAGAGTTTTAAAAAGGTCTATTCAAGTCATGGGCCTGGTATATTTCTTTAGAAGAATAATATTAGTAGGCTTCTCCTTAATGACATGACCTACTAGTCTCAGGTTCTTGGCCACTTTAACAGGGTTAGATTGTTGAGGGATATTTGATTGCACTATAAAACTCTGAGGCTGTGCTAATAAAATTATCCTTGGAACAGGGGGCATAGATAGCAACTACTTGACAAGAATTAGCCATAGAGAGTGCAGAAGAAGAAGAAGAAGAAGAAGAAGAAGAAGAAGAAGAAGAAGAAGAAGAAGAAGAAGAAGAAGAAGAAGAAGAAGAAGAAGAAGAAAAACACTCACAGAAAAGGAAGGGGTGGACTTAGAGATTCATGGGCCTTTTTGTTTTGTGATGGTATGGAGAGACAGTCTCTTGGTTTGTCTCCAGACAAAAGGGCTGATCAGTTGGTTGCTTCTCAGCTTCTCTGGTCTAGCAGGTTTTCATCCCCGTATCTGACTCCTGAAACTTTATTAGTAAATAGAACAACTTAGATAAAAACAACAATAAATCTCATTAGGAAGGCATTAAAAGTTAAAAAAAGTGTGATTATTCCCATAACATTTGTGCTGATTTTGTACTAGTATACTTTGCAAGAAAATCAATGGTGCAGATCAAAAGGTTTGTAGGTGGGAGTGCCAGAGGTAGTGAGTGCCCCCAAGGAAGCATTGTCTTTCACACTCAGAAGAACTGATACACATATGAATTCACAGAAACCATGATACCATGCAAAATGCCTGAACAATTTCAAATCAGACAAAATCCCAGTATTGAGAAGGAAAAGTAAACACAATGTTCTACTCCTAACTATGAACTTATTTACAATTGAGACCTGCAGGGAAATGAAAAATCATTCTACTCTCAACCACACTCCAGGGAAGGCCCCCTTCCCAGGAGTAGTTGGCTAACACAAATTTTACTCCACGTTTGTTGTTTATTTGTGACCCCTTTGTTTAAAATTTTAATACATTTTTTTGAGAGAGAGACAGTGATGGGTGCATTGGAAGGGAGAACAATCATGAATTTGGGTGGTTAGGGAGATGGGGGTGTAAGGTAAAATGCCTGAGCTCACTTCCCAGTTTTGAAAATCCACCAAAACATGAGCTTGAAAACCGACAAGTCCCTGAGCTCTCCTCAAGCTCAGGACTAGAAATACCACCAATCCCCAACCCTGAAAATCTCCACCCCCACCAATCCTTTATAAATCTTCCTCCCAATTAGTTCTCTGCTACTTCTCTCCAGAGCAGAGGTAGCTGCTCTCTTGTGTCTTTCCCAAAAAATTATTGTGTGCAGTTTGTTATGCAGTGTGACTTTGGGGTACTTCTTGGCTTCCAACTGCCAAGATACCTTTCCCTTCATATCTGAGGCACTAGAATTGTGTAATCCTTTCTCCTCACAGTTATAACACTTAAAAGAAGACTTGGAGGAGTTGAAAGAGGGAAAACATGATCAATATATATGGTAGGAAAAATAATAGAAATATTTTTAACAGGCCTGGGGTCTAAACATAGAGTTTTCAAAAGAAAAATGGCTAGGAAATAACTAAAAAATGTTCATTGCACCTACAAATTAAGGAATTTCAAATGAAAATAACTTTGATATTTTATTTTACCTCAGTCAGAAAAGCAAAGATCAATAAAACAACAAGCAACAAATGCTGGAAATTTAACCCTCATTCCCTTTGATGGAATTGCAAACCGCTCTAGCCACTCTACAAATAAATGTGGAGAACTCTCAAAACCCTAAAAGCAAATCTTTCAAAATCATAAGTTGTAATATGCTTTCCGGGAAGTGAATGTCCTCGGGCTTTGGTGCAGTTGTGCAACAGTTTCCTGTAAGGTTAAATCCTATCATTTGGAAGGAAACATCTTAAGATACAGGATATAAGGGGGAACTAAAATATCATGATATTTAGAAGATAGAGGGAAGTGAAACAATTCATCCTGGAGGTAGACAACTCCAAACAGCTCCAGTAAGTTCCTGAAACTGACCAAATTCACCAGGCTTCTCTCTTCCTAAGGAGTATATAAATAGTAGAGGAAGGAGACTAGCCAGGCAGCCTGAAAGAAGCAGGAACTGCTGGAATGTCTAGAATGAAAACAAGAGCTGCACTGTCTGGAAGACACTCAGACCATCTGACCCACCTGAAAACGAGACTCTCCAATATGTTTAGCCTCTTGTAGGCTACACATTGTGCTTCAGGCTTCCAGCTTTTGTGCGTTTAGCTGTTACCCTTGAGGATGGATTTGTTGATGCTGTCTTTGAGTCATTTCTTCTCCAGTAAATAACCCGTCACCTATATTCCTGCAAGTAACCCCTATAAAAGGAATTGTTTCACGAAACTGGACTTTGATGGTATATGTAATTTGATAACTCCCAAGTTCCCTATTTGATGTGTTGTGTGTGTGTGTGTGTGTGTGTGTGTGTGTGTGTGTGTGTGTGTGTGTGTGTGTGTGTGTGTGTGTACACTGTACCCTCCAAGGAATAATCTGTTATAGAACATGTATATATAGCCTTCGGATTGCAAGGTGTTCTTTACTGATTGTTTCTTGATTAGATTAAAGTTCCATTCTTTTTCTCTTCTGATTGATTTTAGTTTTATCCTGTATTAAGATAGCACAACCTGTTTCCTTCTTGATTCTATTTGTTTGGGATACCTTTGCCCATCCTTTCCTTTTAAGGTGGTACCTATTATACAATCAATCAAAAGTGCTTGATTATGCTTCTTAATCAACTCAGATAGCTTGTGTTTTTTTGATTGGAGAGTGGAAGTCATCAATATTTAAATTTATTATTGAAAGTTGTATGCCAATTCCAGTCATTTGCGTTTTTTCAGTGTTATGTTTGTTGTACTGTTTTTGTTCTTACTTGTAGTTTGTTTTTCAGTGTTATAATGTGATTTGTTTTCTTCCTACAGTTTCTTGGTTATTCTTATTCTTCTCTTCAGTCCCAAATATTTTTGTTTCATTTTAAGTCTCATGTTCTGGGCATGAAGTCTTTTAGCCTATTTGTATCATGTAAAATTTATCTTTCTCTTTCAACTATGGAAGATAGTTTTCTTGGGTACAGTGGTCTAGGGTAGCAATCATGATGTTTTACAACTTGAAAGGATTTCTCTGTATTCTTCTGGCTTTCAAAGTTTTCATTGAGAAATCAACTTTTCTTCTGGTGGATTTTCCTGTATATGTGACTTTTTTTTCTTGCTTCTGTTGATACTCTTTTGCCTGTGTATTTAGTATTTTAACCATGACACACTGTAAGGAATTTTTCTTGTTTATTTGGTGTTCTGTGTACTTTTTGTATCTCTGTGATTATATTTTTTCTTAGTTTGAAGACATTTTCATTGATGATCTTGTTGAAGATCTGCTGTCTGTTACTGATCTGGGATTCAAGCTATTTCCATTGCTACTGTTTACCTTACAAAACAGTAAGAATACTGGTAAAAATACAATATACTTGGATTATAAAATATGGGTGAACAATGATGCTTCCAGAAGGCATTTATTGCCTCTCACATGCCCAGATAAAAGAAATTAAAATCTCAGTGCATGTCACAGATTAGCTGCCTATGAATTCTTGGTAAGAAAGGCACTCAAAACAACACAGGTTCTTGCCATTGGTATTTATGTACATCACAACTAGATAGCTAGATTCTGTTCCTGAAGATACTACTTACTTTGGTTGCAGGAAAAAAGAGAAATAAATATTGAACTTATAAGAAAACCCTCTCCCTAAAGCTAGCCTTAACAGTACTAGAAATTACTGAGGGAGAAAAGAATTCAGTGGTCTCACAGAGCACTAGATCCTGTATGGTGCTAGTCATCCACAATGATGACCTGTGAGTCAAGGTGTGCCAACTGATGTAATGGTGGCATATTAATTTATGGAAGTAACCTAGTTCTCTCTTGATTGGATTTGAGGCCTGATAAATAAGAAAGAAGTCATGTCTGATCATTTAAACATGGTCAAAACCCAGGATTGTTAAAGCCATAGGGTCTATGTGAGAACTTATTGATGTTTTGTTACTAATCTGTCATGTCAAACTCCCTTCTAAATGTGTATGTTTATAACCATATATTTATGTTGCTCTCAGCCTTGGTCAAAGAAGCTTATTGCAGAGGATAATATGTAATGCAGAACTCATGATTGCTTAAAATGTTGTATCTTTCTTTAGGGATTTAAAGTTCCTGTCATACAGGTCTCTCACTTGTTTGGTTAGTGTTACCCCAAGATATTTTGTATTTGTGTCTATTATAAAGGGTTATGTTTCTCTAATTTCTTTCTCAGCCCCTTTATCATTTGTATATAGGAGGACTACTGATTTTTTGAGTTAATCTGGTAGCCCATCACATTACTGAAAGTGTTTGTCAGCTGTAGGAGTTCCTGGGCAGAGTTTTTGGGGTCACTTATGTAGACTATCACATCATCTGTGTATAGTGATGGTTTGACTTCTTCCTTTACAATTTGTATTCCCTTGATCTCCTTTTGCTGTCTTATTGCTCTAGCTAGAACTTCAAGTACCATACTGAATGGGTAAGGAGAGAGTGGACAGCCTTGTCTTGATCATAATAACCAGAACCTGGAAACAACCTAATGCTCCTCAACCGAAGAATAGACAAGGAAAATGTGGTACTTTAACATAGTGGAGTACTACTCAGTGGTAAAAAATGGTGACCTCATAAAATTTTCAGGCAAATGGATGAAACTAGAAAAAAAACATCATTAGTGTGGTAACAAAGTCTCAGAAAGAAAAAAACACGAGCCCTTATCCAGTAATTGATAGAACCAGATGCGGAGATCCACAACCAAGAACCAGGCCAAGCTTTGGGAATCCAGTCACTGAGGGAGGAGGGAACATATGCACAAGGAAGGTGAAGATCATGATGGAGAATCTACACAGACAGCTGAACTAAGCTCATAGAATCTCATGAACTCTAGACCTACAACTTTGGAAACTCCAGGGAGCTGGATTAAGCCCTCTGTATGTGGCAGACAGTTGTGAAGCTTGGACTAGTTGATGGACCTCTGGCAGGAGGACCATGATACAAACCTGGGAAATGAGCTAACTTCTTGGAGCCCATTCCCTATGTGGGATGCTGTACTCAGTCTTAAGGAATGGGAGAGGGGCTGAGTCCTGCCCAAATCTATTGTACCAGATTATGTTGACTTTTCATGGGAGCCCTTACATATGAGAAGGAGTGGACTGGGAGTGGGCTAGCAGGGAAGTGTGTGGATGGGAGGAGGTGAGGGGGTTAGAGGAGAGGTGGGAGGGAGAACTGTGGTTGGAATATAAAATTAAGTCAAAAATTTAAAAAATGGAAAAAATAAAGCATTGGGAATAAATGAGTGTGAGTCCTTTGCCATTCAGAGAACATCACATGTCAATATGTTTATCAACCCCTAAGGCTCAGGGAACATCACAGAAGTGGGAGCAGAAAGACCATGAGAAACCAAGACCAGAGGGTGTAATTCTGTGAAATGATAGATTCTAGACAGGACATGAATGTTGTACTTGTGAACCCACAGAAGTTGAAGTTCCTCACACAAGACCTCAAGATTAGGCGTGCTAACAATTCAAGCATGGAAGGGAAGGTGGTTGATGATGTAGCACCTACAGTTGAGTAGTTAATGTCAATTTATGACTGCTGAGAAATGGAGAGGTGCTTTTCTTTTTGGTGCAGAAATTTGTAGATTACCCATGCTTTATGGGATGACCCCAGACTCGAATGCATATGGGCAGCATTAGTTTGACTCAGTGATCTACAAAAAAGGATAAAATTTAGAGAGAGATGTGAAATATTTTGAGGTGGCAAGAGGAGCTGAAGGGAGAGGGGCAATAATGGATATGACTTAGACACATTATACACATATATGAAATTTTACTTTTTATTACTGGAGAATTTCCTTTCTTTAAAATTTAAATTAGAAACAAGCTTGTTTTAATGTCAATCCCAGTTCCCTCTCCCTCTCCTCCTCCCCTGACCCTCTATCCCATCCCCTTTCTGTTCCCCATGGAGGGTGAAGCCTTCTATGGGGGACCTTCAAACTTGAGAATTTTATAAACAAAAATGAGTATTGATCAAATCCTTCCCAGATTCTCAAGTCTCCAATTCCTAACTTAAGCTCTCCACAACTTTCTGTTTAAATTTTATGTGTTCTTTTATTTACCTCTGTAAGTTAAGCTAAGTCCTCTTAGTGATGCAGGTATGTGCGCATCATCTTCTGGAGCACAGGTAGCCATTCAGGAGCCATAGCTCAGAAGAAAACTGACTTGCCCTGTCCCAGCAGTCATCTGTTATTAGTAGAGCCACAGTGGTGACTCCCCTTCTCCATTCAGGCTTAGATTTTGTATGGCTTGGTATTTTGCAGGCCTGTAATTTTGTATGTGTAGCAGCCTTTTCATGTCCAGAAAGTATTGTTTTCTGCAATAATCCAAAGTATCACTGTTAACGATAAATCTTTCTGCCAAAAGCCGCCTGAGCCCCACTGCCATGTGTGAGCTTTACGCCAGCCGCCCACCTGACTTAAGGCCCAAATGAATACACAAAAACTTGTATTAGGTACAATGCTGCTTGGCCAAAAACTAGGATTCTCATCTGTTAGCTCAGTCTTAACTATCATAATAAACCTATATATTTTATAAGACTTATCTTATCGGACTCCTTATTGGTGTCCCTCCTTGCTGGTGGATCACATTGTGCTGCTGGAGCAGGAGCGGAGGGGAAAAGAGACACACTTCCTGTTTCCTCGCTTAGATATGAGTCTCCTTGTCATGTCACTTCCTGCCTGGATCATCACTTCTCTACTGCATTTCCCAAAATCCTCTTTGACTTCTAGTCCTTGCTTGCCATTGGCCAAACAGTATTTTATTCAACAATCAATATGATAAACATACAAAGAAGTACATTCCCCCTCATATCACTTTCTCTTAAAATCTTTCCTCTACCTATCTCATGATAATCACTGAATCTTGGGATAAAGGGAGTGATATATGTGTCCCATTTCATGTTGAGAATTCTATATTTTCTTAGTCTATGCATGTTGAGCAGTTGTAGGTCTCTATGTTAATTTATCAATTCTTCCCTTAAGATTTCCCATAGTGCCTTATTAGTTTCCTGACATTTATAGGTAATAAATTAACACATATCTAAAATTTCAAAGCTCTTTTATGCATATGAGAAAGATTATGTGGGGTTTGTATTTCTAGGTTTGGATGGTCTCACTCAGAATACTTATTTTCAGGCCTATTTATCTTCAAGACTCCTAATTTAATTTTCTTCACAGCTTAATAAAATTCCATTTTTATTATCCATTCATCATTTGATGGGCATCTAGGCTGTTTCCATATCTTGGATACTGTGAATAGAGAGTAACTATGAACATAGATGAGCAAATATCTAATATACAATCCTTTAGGTATATGCCCAGGAGTGTGATAGCTGAGTCATGTGATAAATCTATTCCTAGTTTTTGAGCAACCTCCACAATGATTCCCATATTGGGTCCACCAGCTTGTGCTGTCACTAACAGCAAATAAAGATTCCCCTTTCCCCAAGTCCATGTCAGCATTGCAATTTATTATTATTGTTGTTGTTGTTATTATTATATTTTAGCTACTCAGACTTGAATAAGAGGAAATCTCAATGTAGTTTTAATGTGTATCTCAGTGATGTTTCATATGCTAATTACAGATTGTTTTATATTTTGCATAGGGCCAGGAACATGAGTCTATCCCAGTTCATGTGACTATTTTCTTACCTGTGAATATTTAAGCTTTTCAATTTTTTATTGTTATAAAGCTTGTATTAGCAAAAGATCACCCACAAACATCACATTCTTCACATTTTGTAATTATTATCTACAGCAATTTTATTAAGTGGAAATATTAGGTTATGTAGAAATAATTAATACAATGTTAGTGTACCTTGCTGAATTACTTCCTGAAGTGTGGCTATTTTAATTTACATTAAATATCTCAACTTTCCAAGGCTCTTTTTGCATAGTATTGTCAAGCTTAAATCTTTTACACATCCCATAGCTAAAAAGTTGGTATCTTGATTTTGTGTTCCTACCCTTAATATTAGTGAGATTGACATAATGTCAAGTGTTTGCTATCCTCCTTTATTTCTTTTATGGACATTCTTTTCATCTCATTGGCCCTTTAACTGACACCTTGCAATCTTATTCACTTACTTGCAAGGAGATTGGTGAATTTTATAAGAAAATTTTGGTCAACAACAAACAACATATATTGTTTTGGTTCAATAATATACTGGACAATGATGGAATAGAAATCATTTTGCAAAACTACATTTTGTGATGGTCTCACAGCCACAAAAAGAGCTAATCATGCACTTGTAAAAACTAGTACAGATATTTATACTGGGGGGATAGAATTGTTGTCCTAAACTTGACCAAATAAATTTTAAGCAATTGAATGCTATGGGCAGAGCTTAATAGACCATTCTTGTGGGAGCTTGGAACATAATAAGAAGTATGAAAGAAAAGGAGTCACTGAAAGCTTCACTCACAAAGTTTCAGAAAGCAATAAGGACTCTATTAGGAACTAGGATATAGATTATTTGTGTGATATTTTGACCAAGACATGTATTTCCAGTCTGTATGTTTTCTGAAAACCTCAAGTTGAATTTAGGGTAGTAAACTGACTTATTTCACAGAAGAGATTTCAAGACAAAATGCTATTTAAGCTAATGCTGATATTGCAACCTAGAAACCTCCTGTGCAACACTGAGAGAATTCGAGAATTGTCTGGAAGGCAAAGCCCTACCCCTTGGAGGAAGCTCTGTTTTTGAGGATCCCAGTTCCCTTAAAGGATTAATATGCTTACACTAAAGGATTTTCCTGATGCTCATAAGTATCATCCTCAGAAACTTCCTCCCCAGGGCCATAACCAAAAAGCTGATAAGGTTGTAGTAAAGAGGAGCTAGGCTGCATCTTGAACTGACAGCAGAATTTAGCAATGCCATTCACATGGTATGGTGAGGGCAAAGGTACAAATTTGAGGGGTTCATAGATGGAAACAGACCAGGTATCATGTGGCATGATCATAGTCTTTGAAGAAAGTCACTGAGAGACTACTATGTTGAGATTTGAAAGTGAAGCTTAAGTTGAAATAATGACCTCAGGATATTAGAAATGTGAAGACTGTGGTGATCCTGACAAGGAGATTTTTAACTGTGGAGTGGAGCTGACCTAAGCATGAGAAAAGCTGTGTAGCCTTCATATGGCAGAGCTGGAGGGTGGGGCTACTCGAGTCCTTTGGAACCTAGAGGATTATATGACAAGCCTCACACTCTGGACATCAAGATACAGTTTGGTATTTCCCTACTGGACTTTGTTTTTGGTTTGGTGGGGTTGCTGCCTGTGATGTCATGATTATTCCCCTTAGGAATAAGAGTGGTTTTTCTGCACCATTAATTCTAATGCTGTAAGTATATACTTTGCTTTTGGTTTTCCAGGAGCTTATAGTTCAGAGATTTTGGACTTTTAAAGAGTTGGAATTTCTAAAGACATTAGGAGCTATGAAAGCTGAATTGCATTTTATGTGAAAAACAATGAGACTCTGGGGACAAGATGTGAAAGGTTATAGCTTAAAGTGATGTGTTTGTCAAGTTAGCAGGGATGGTTTTAATTGCCCACTTAACACAATATAGAATTACCAGGGACGAAAGTCTGAATAAATAAATAATTTTATAAATCAGGTTAGCCTCTGGGCATATCTGTGGAGAATTGTCTTGATTACATTAATTGAAACCGGTAAGACCTGCTTGTTGTGGGCAGCACCATTTCTTGGGTTTGGATCTGTACCATATAAACATGGAAAAAATTGTACCTTAATAAGCATGCACGCATGCAATTCTCTCTTCATTCTGACTGGGAATGTCACTAGCTGCTTCACGTTTTTGTCTTGACTTGCACTCAGTGATAGACTATAAACTAGAATTAAAAAGAAAACAAGCACTTTCTATGTTAAAGTTGCTTTTGTTGGGGTATTTTACAACAACAGGAAATGAAACGGAAGAAATGTGGTTTTTCCTCTTTGTGCCTTACAACAATCTTCCTTATTCCAAAATTAAAAATGTACCATCATATTTTCCAATATTTTATAAATTGAGTTTTACCTATTGCATATAAAATTTGTTTTTAATCTCTCTCCAATATAGGTTCGACAATTATCTCAAAACAACCTTTTAAACAGGCTATGCTTCCTTTCATTGATTTTTAACTACCTGCCAGCTTATTCTTAACTCCCTGGTATACTAATACTGTCTATTTGTGTCCCCTCTTTTTACAGCCTGAAAACAGTATTAAAATCCTTGTCTACTTTCTTTGTGGTTAAATAAACAGCACCTTTTTATCAATTTTTGCTGCTATTATTGAATATCATATGTTTAGTAAATTTCACTGATCAGAAATTTATTAATTACAGCTCTGAAGCTAGTAATTAAGTCAGCAGCATCTGTTAGCAGCCTTTGCTCCTAACAGCCATAGCCAAAGGATGAGGAGTAAGAAGGAATGGAGCGCTTGGTTATGGAGCAGCAATAAGTATTCAGATATATTTTTCATAGAAAATTTGCTCTTGTGATAATAGTATTAATCTATGCATGAGAATAGAACCCCAATGGTCTAGAAACGTCTTAAACATCTCAAATTTTAGGACTGCTAAAATGTCAATTAGATTTCAAAATGAACTTGGAAGGTGACTGATAGTCAAGCCATAGCAATAACCTTTACTCTGACTGATCAATACTATGACTATTATATGTTTTCTTTATTTTTTATTCTTCTCTCATATAGTGGATGGTGACCAGCTTCCCTGCCCTCTGCTCATTCCAGTACCCCCTCCTCCCCTCTCCAGAAGGTATATTTCTCCTCTCTTTCTCTTTGGAAAAGAGCAGGCCTCCCAGGGATATCAACTTAACATAGCATAGCAAGTTACAGTAAGACTAAGCACATACCCTAATTTCAAGGCTTGGTCTGGAAACTCATTAGAAGGGTTCCAAAATCAGATAAAAGAGTCAGAGACAACCCCCACTAATACTGTTAGGAGTCCCATAAGAACACCAAGCTACACAACCATAACATTGATGCAGGGGACCTAACTGAGACCCATACAGGCTCTCTGATTGCCATTTCAGTCTTGATGAGCCCTATGAATCCCAGCTGGTTGATTCTATGCACCATGTTCTTGTGGTATCCTTGGCCCCTCTGACTCCTACAATCCTTCTTCCTAATATACTGTAAGTTCTCTGAACTCTGCTTAATGTTTGGATATGTGTCTCTTTTTCTGTTTCCATCAGTTGCTGGATGAAGCCTTTCTGATGATGATTATGTTAAGTTCTTGTCTATGAGTATAGCAGAATATCATTAGGATTCATTTCATTGACATTTTTTGGCCAGTTGTGTTTGGTGCTATCCTAGGTCTCTGGGCTATCCAGCCTAAGTATCATGGCTACCAAGGCAGTGTCAGGCATGATCTCCCTCTTGTGGAGTGGGCCTCAAATAGGATCAATTGTTAATTGACCACTCCCACAAGTTCTCTAGCACCTTTACCACATTACATCATGCAGGCAAGACAAATTGCAGGTCAAAAGTTTTGTGGCTGGGTTGATGTCCCAGTCCTACCACTGTAAGCCTTGTTGGCTACAAAATTTGTCCAATTCAGCTTCTGTATTCTCCATCACTAGGAATCTTTGGTAAGGTCACCCTCATAGAGTCCATGTAGTTTTCATTGCACTAGGTTTCCACAGTACCCTTGGAATGTCCCCCCCATTCCAGTTGTCTCTCCCGGCACTGTCTCCCTCCATTCCTCCCCATCACTTGCCTGATCCATCCTGGTGTCACTCCCACTCTTCTCCAGCCCACCAGAAAAAAAAACTATTCTATTTCCCCTTTCCATGAGATCTATGCATTCCCCTTGAGCCCTCCTCGTTCCTTAGCTTCTCTGGGTCTTTGGATTGTACCATGCTTATTATTTACTTTACAGCTAATATCTACTTATGAGTGAGTACATACCATGCTTGTCTTTCTGGATCTAAGCTATCTCACTAAGGATGTTTTTTTCTAGTTCCACCCCATTTCCTGTAAATTTCATTTTTAAAATATTTTAGTAATACTCCATTGTGTAAGTTTCTTTATTTTTATACTATATGCTCAGTTTTTAAAGTTTAATGTTACATGGTATAGACTTCCTGATCCAAACATTAGACTTGACATAACCCTTCCCCAAAAGCAGCTAAGATAAAACAAAGACTAATATTTTAGAATCATGAGCAAAAAAAATAGTCACTGAGTAAAATACACAACACCTATATATAGATGTTATCTTATACTTTGAAAAATGCAAGGAAGAACAGAAAGTGCATAAATAGATTCAAAATCAGAGACTATTTAATAAATAATTATGTTCGGTAAGTTACATTCCACACTGCAGTTAGAATTTGGAGTTGGTGGAATCTGTATGTTCAGATATTTCCAAGCATATCTTATAATCCCAGTTAGAGTTGTTATTGCTATCATGAAACACCATGACCAAAATTGGGTAGGAAAGGATTTATTTGGCTTATAATTTCATATAGTCCATCAATGAAGGAAGTCAAGACACAAACTAAAGCAAAGAAGAAACCTGAAGGCAGGAACTGATGCAGTGAGATGCTGCTTATTGGTTTACTCAACATGGGTTCCTCAGCTTGCTTTCTAACACAACTTAGGATGATCACTCCAAGGATGATGTCATCCATAAAGGGTTGGGCCCTCCTATCCCATCAATCACTAATTTATAAATAGTCCGACAGTCTGATCTTTCTGAAATGAGGTTCCCTCCTTTCAGGCAACTCTAGCCTGTGTCAAGTTGACATAAAACTAGCCAGAATAGTTATGTTGAAAATGACATGGTTAAGGAAACTGAAAATTTTCAAGGAGTTTGAGATCATGAGGACAAGTTCATGCTGCACAAGTTCATGGTCCACAGTCATTGTATAGTACATTCTCAAAATCATGAAAGAATACACAAATGAGGAAAGTTCTATGAGTCTGTGACATATGTGTTAATTTAGATTCTTATTCCAAAAAAATCAATAATTCAACCATAACTATTGCAAATTCTCAGTGAATTTTATGCAGTAAATCCAATGGACATATTCTTTAGTCCTCATATTATTTAACCTGTTTTCTTTTTTAGAATATACCCTTCTTTTGACTTTGGAGACACCAAGTGCTAGTTGATTTCCCTTCATGTCTCTACACACTACACATCAGTCTTCATTGTCAATTGCTAGCCCCCCATCAAGTATCTGAATGTTAATCATCTTTGAGATTCATGCTTTGACTCCCTTATTTGCTGAATCCATTTGTGTGATTTCACCCATATTCTAGGTTCCAACAATGAAGCCTGACTTAAATTAATATGCCATCTGTTTCAATAAGTACTATTATTTTATTGTACTTTAACAAATCAAAACTGATTTTATATAATTGTACCATCTCAAATTGAATTACCTTACTGCATGCCAAATCCATTCCTCATATTGTTCACAGCTCAAAACATCACCACCATTTAGTTTCTCGTTCAATCCAGGAATAAAAAAGCAAAGCACATCCCTTTTTTCTTCCTTACCAGCTCCTATTTTTCTTTTTGAGTAACTCCCTATGTCTCACTTTACCCACAATGAACTCATGCTAAAATAATGTATCAAATTTTCCCAGCCATATTTGTTGTTACTCTTTTCATAATAGTTAGAAAATGGGAAAGCCTAAATGTCCTTCAACTCCTAAATGAATAATGAAAATGGGGTACAAATACACTATGGAACATAGTAAAGAGAGCTGTACAAACTTAGCAGGTAAATGGATGGAAGTAGAAATATTATGTTGAGTATACTGAGTAAGTTAACCAAAACACAGAGACAAAGATCACATGTTATTTCTCATCCAAGGTTTCTAGTTCCAAATCTTCAGTTATGAGTATATAACATTGAGTAAACAAAACAAACAAACACCAGGAAAATAAAAAGAAACTATATAGGGAATGACAGGGGATGGACTTCTGCATGCTGTGAATATATGTTTCTCTTATTGGTCGATGAATAAATGCTGATTGGCCAGTAGCCAGTCAGGAAGTATAGGTGGGGCTAACAGACTAGGACAATGCTGGGAAGAGTAAACAGAGAGAGGTCACCAGGGAGACATTATGTAGCCACCAAAGGAGTAACAAGCCAGAGCATTACAGGTAAGCCATAGCCTTGTGGTAATACATAGTTTAACAGAAATGGGTTAATAATTAAGAGAGAGCTAGCCAATCAGAAGCCTGAGTCATCAGCCAAAAAGTTTATAATTAATATAAGCTTCTTTGTGTTTATATGGAATGAAATGGTTGCGGGACCAGGCAGGACAGAAACTCTGTCATCAGGGGAACACTGGAGAGGAAAATAGCAGGGTAAAAGTGATATGAAGAAGAAAATTGAAAAACAGGGAAAACTTTAATTGGGTGTATATTGGAAGTGAATACAGATGGAAAGGATGGTAGGAAGTAAAATAGCACTGAGTATACTTAAAATCCAAAGACACCATTCACTTGGGACACAGGAATTGGAGTATCTGAACTCTATCTGACCTGAAAGCTTCCTCCTTGAAGACTAGCTTTCCTAGTACTGGAAAGTGCTATGAAAGCTTCCAAGAAGTAGAAACAGTGAATGGTCCTATTGAACCATGTCTATAAACCACACCAATAAACAAACAGCATGGCAAAATATCCCTAAGGATACAATAGTGGCACTCACATTTTGGTGGTGACCAACAGCTGTCTAACTGAACTTAAGTCTCATTCAATAGGTGGCACATCATGCCTGGCACTGTAAAGCTAACCACCCAGGGCTAGTGAAGACATAGATATTAGAAGAAAACATCATGCCTTTAACCCTAACATTTAGGAGGCAGAGGCAGGTGTATCTCTGTGAGTTTGAGCCCAGCCTAGTCTACTTAGTGAGTTCTAAGACAGTCAGAGCTACATAATGAGACCCTGTGCCAAAGAAAAATAATTTTCTATATTCATTGTACATGGAACTTTGTTATATAAGGATATTTTCATACAAGAACATATTGGTGCATTAAGCATATTACCCTCCTCAACCACTCCTTCCTTCACCCTCCTATTATTCTTCATTGTCCTCAAGATAGTTGTGTTAGTTGTATTTCTATGTTCATAACATATATACTTCTATGATTTTTACATTTATGTAAAGCACAATGGAAACATACAATATGTGTATGTTTGAGACTGCTTAATTTGCTTAATATGATTATCTCTAGTTGCATCCACTTTCCTGCAAACCACGTAACTTCATTCTCCTTTATAGTTAGAGACACACCATTGGGTAGGCATACCATATATCATTATAGATGTAAGGAAAGTTTCCAAACATGTGAAATCTCTGAGAATTTTAATGTTTATAACACACATTGTAATGAAGCTATCTTTCTACTAGATACATTGAATTCTTTATGCAAGGTTTTTATAACAGTCCATCAAGATAAAATAGAAGGAGATCTAGGCCCAAAATCTGGTAGTTTTTTTTATTTATATTTTTCTAGGATCTCACTTTGCCATTGATTTGGTTGCATAATTTTGTGCAAGTTATTTAGCCTGTCTACCTCAAATTTCCATATTTGTAAACACATTTCATACAACTGTATTTAAGAGCAAAGGAGATAATGAAATTTGAGAGTCTTTGTATCAGCGTGAGGTATTATAATGTGGACAAGAGTTACTTAATTATTTGGGAAGCATAAACTGCTTTTCACCAGCCATTTCATCGGCACTGTTATTAACCCCATGTAGATATGAGGCAACTTTGTCACAGCTAAGCTTATAGCCTTGCCTGACATCACCAATCTAGGAACAAGCTCAGTATCTGTTAGAAACAGTTTGGCTCTAAAATTCTGCACAGTCATTATGGCATCCTATCTGTGACCCAGAGCTCTGTCCTCCAAGGCAAGGACTCATCAAATATTTTGTGAAAATCTAATGATAGATTAAGACAGAAATTTCCAAAAGTGCAGAAATGTGTTTGTGTGTTGTGTGTGTGTGTTTGTGTTTGTATGTTGTATGTGTGCGTGTTTGTGTGTGTGTTGTGTGTGTGTGTTTACTATACACGACTCCAGTGCCTAAAACCCTTGCAGTGTAGGTCACTCTGGGTACTCATATGAAAAATAATAAAAAGCTAGCTCCAAAGATTAAATCCATCATTTCTAAACTGGAACACAGCTTTAAACTCTGATATCGCAGCTCAGTTCTAGAAATTTCCGAGCAGCTGAAGGCAACTTGTTGCCTTCTACCTCCGCCTGCTGGACATAGCTGTGTAACAACAGCTTCATTTCCAACGCTAACGGACATTTTATTTTTCTAAGAACGTGAGCTTACAGCCTAGTGGACAGCAACTAGGCAAACCAGACATCAAGTTCCTGACTGAGCCTCTCCTGACAGCTGCGGCAAGCGACCCTGAGATGTCTGTGGCGCAGGTTCCTTAACATTTTAGATTTAAATCCGAAACTGCGTCATCAGAATTTAGGAAAATAGACATGAGAATTCAGCAGAGGGCGCTAGAGTATGTCTTTCTGTGTAGTCCCAAACGTCAAAAATGCGAATTTTCTGATGTACTTTTTATAGGGGTGTTCGACCTTATGTTTCTTTAAAATACAATATACACTTTTGTAGCATGCACAGACACCCCAGTTATTTGTTTTAGTATTTATTTTTGGCTTTCTGTCATTCTTTTGATTATCTTTAGTTATGAGGTTTACAAAGCAGAGTAGCTCAAAATTGAAAAACAGAGGGGAAAAGTCCCAAACAGAGCTTCTTGTAACCTAGCTTTTCTAATTCCAAGGTGTCATGCTGTTTTCTGTAGTCCCTCTTAGTGATGAATTTCCAATTCAAAACCCAGAAACGGTTATCAAAAACCCTGACCAGGATTCTGTTCAGACTTTTGTCAAAGTAGAAGCATTGTCACAGTTTTGTCATTTGACAGCCTTAAAGACCCTCTTTGTCCATGTGCAGCAATTCAGATACTCTGTTTCACACTAATAAACTCCCAAGTCTGTTTTTCTCCGCCATTTATGATTGGTATTCTTGTCCCACACTTCTGATTTTTTTCTTTTAAAGTTTTAGGCTTTTTTTTTGTTTGTTTGTTTTTGTGTGTGTGTGTGAGAGAGAAAAGTTATTACGTAGTCTAGGCACTCAGACTCAATACATCTCTTCAGTCCATGCCTGCACCTCCGAAGTACTGTGATTTTAAGTATGTACTATGATGCCCAGTTTGAACAAGGTCCTTTGTGTTGTTCTTTGTAATCAGCTCAGTTAGATAACATCTATTGAGGAGCACACTTACAAAATTTATTGTATTGCCTTCTCCCAATATTCAGCCAGTGTGTATATGATTACATCCATTTTGCAGATGATGAAAACAAGAGACATTGAATTCTGACACTTTACTAGCATCTCACAGTTGGCAAATAAGAATGGTTCAAATTACACATAAAGAAATATGATCCAGAGGCAATAACCTTCTAGTTCATTTTTTCTGTTTTATTTTGTGACTAAATGTCAGATTACTGCTTTCAATTCAATCCCCAACTTAAAGCTTGCAGTCAGTGTGACTTTTGACAAATAATTTCACCCTTCTGACCCTCAATATTTTCTTATAAAATTAGAGAATCACAGTAAGGTAAATATGAAAAATAAGTGATATAATTTCTGTCAAATGATCAAAATTTGATGACAAATATCATATAAATGGTATTTATCATTACTTTCTAAATAATATCAACTTTGTTCAGCTTTCTAGGCAAAGTTCATAGGAAATCCATCTGCTTTCTTAGATAAAATCCATCTGCTTTCTTAGATAAAAACAATCCAGAAAAAAACTGGGGCATTGTAGTTTTCAATTTTATCTTATGGCTACCATCTGATGCTTCTTGGTCATCATTATCTTTCTATATAGCCCATTCCAAGATCTTGCAATTTTCCTTTGATGCCAAGCCCAAATTAGCTCACATTGATTTGTCAGGCTATACTGCCCTCTTCTGTATCCTGTAGGTAATGTAATCACTGTCACTTGCAGGTTAAGTTTCACACATGGTTAATAAATGATCCTCATATTGGTTTTTTTTTTATGAAATACAACTCTTCCATCTATAAGAATGACTTCCAAGAACTACTGTGATCATGAAGAACTTAGAGAGAAGGAATTAGTGGTATCCAAGAACACACAGACAGTGGGTGACAGAACTGTGGATTTGAAAACTTTTATTTTTCTAATCTACACCTCTATATGTCTTTTTGTTTTTCTATTTTTTTGTAGTTTAGAGTATGCCCCTTTATAATGGTGCTTTACTTCTATGTTGACTGTTGTCATGTTTTATAGACTGGTGAATTACCCTTCTTGTTAGATTTTCTAAGGCTCTAAACATGAGGAACAGAACTCCTCATTCTTTGTTCAATTGATTTCTAGGAAGGTTAATATTTAGTAGAAACACTAAAATCAAAGAAAACAAACTAAAAGCTTAGGAAGAAAAATAATGAATATTAATGCACAAACCCAGGTAAATAATATCTTCAAGTTCTGTTGGTAGAATGAGTGCCTAACGTGTAGCAAGCCTGGGATACAAGTCCCAGAACTGAATAAACATGGAATGGTGGTGCATACATTTAACCACACCACTGGGGAGGTGGAGGTAGATGATCTGAAATTTAAGGTAATATTTGGCTACACAATTCGATTGAGGACATCCTGAGCTGCAACGAAAAGCTCTGTCTCAAAAGTAATCCCCCATAAAAAAGGTTGTTTAAGAAAGACATCACAGACCCACAGTTTGTCACAAATAAAGTCTCCAACTCCAAATGTCCCCGAGTTCACCAAGGGACCTGGGCTTCGGTTCTAGAGGGCCTAGAATTCAATTTAAGACTGAGGGTTCAGATCCAGAGGTCTCTGAGTTCTTCACAGAATACTTTCAGTCCCAGTGGTCCCTCAGTTCACAGAGACCTACAGAAAACTCAGAATTCCTCATTAGAGGTGGACAGTGGCCTTGACTACATTGACCCAGAATTCAATATTAGTCTAGGGATTAGGCTTGAGCAGTTCCAAAAGCAACTTTGGGTTTGAGGTTCTGGCTACTGAGATACCAGCAGTCACTCAAGAATGGAACTTTATGTTTTAGTCATCGTATTGTTCACTGGAGACCTGAGACTTTAACTCTAGTGAATAAGAAATCACTGGGATTGAGGTTTTAAACTCTGGAGTCCCAGAGATCACAGCATGATAGAGGATTTGACTACAGCCTCTAATCCATTCACAGACTTAAGAAAGACCAGTAGTATCTAGATTCCCACCCACAGAGACACAGAGTACAAGTGTGACTGGGATTTTACTGGATCTGGTCTTCTTGGTGATGATGGTGCAGCCCTGTCAGAAAGGATAAAGTATGATTAAATTAAGGATAAAAAGCCACAAAAATAAAATCAGTACTATGTATTTATAAAGGTGATAATAGAATGTGTATATTAATCACGTAAATATGTATAAAATATTGTAGCTTATAAAATGAACACAATTGTACATGGTAGGTCAAACATCTTTATACAAAATTGTGTGATGTAGATACACCAATCTACTGATCAAACACATTATCCGACCTAAAAATAAACAATATAATTAACCAACCACATAGGTAAAAGTGCTTAATAGCATATCTGGCCAACAGATGTGAAGTAAACATTCTTCATAAAAGCTCATAACACCTTTATTACGAGGAGATCCGTAGTCTGTAAGGTTCAGATATCTTTATTTAGATAGACACCAGCCAAATGCAAGCCAGAGCGTGCCAGGGGCAGCAAGGCAGGCAGGCCAGAAAGAAGGGGCTCCCATGTGCCTTGCAGCCCCTTAAAAACCTATCATGCATCATCCTGACCTCACCTTGACCACACCCTGACAGACGTGGTCAGGCACACCTGTAGCCAGCTTCTAGCAGGCGTGGCTTACACTGTTCCCTAAACACGTTTTTAAAATAGAAAGCATTCTCTGCCACTAAGCCTTGAAGGCATTCTTCTATTTATTTCAAAGCAGAACTGGACTTTCCTTAAGGGTGCTAACTCTATTTAACAATTGCAACCTCTCTTCAAACCTTGGCTGTGACATCAAGCTTGTTTGTGTCCCTTTTCTGTTCAAGCACTGCACTATTAATTTCTTCTGCCTCATTTGTTTTGCTTCATTGTAGATCAGGATAGCATGGTTACTAATAACCATGAGGCAGAGTCAATATTGGAAATCTTCTCAAACAAAGAATTATTTTAAAATTTAGCTCCAGGAAAGCTCTTAGTACTCAGGCAAAAAACAGCCACATTTACTCCCCAAAATATCACAGGAATAGTCTCTAGCCCAGTTCCTAATAGTTCCCTCTGAAAATCTTAATCTAGGTCTCCATAGTCCACATGGCTCTTGACACTACTGACTTCTAAGCTCTTACTTTGAAGGTCCATTAAGTCCTAATTACAGCATTAGAAAAACTGCAATGAAATACGTGCACATACATAGTCTAATACTGATTTGAACTACATATATATATGTATATACATATATGTATGAAGAAATATATATATTTATATATTTATTTATTTATTTTATTATATTATTATTTTATTAATTATTAATTATTTATTAATTATTATAATTATTATTAATATATTTATTTATAAATATTTATTTATTTATATATTTAAATATATATTTATTTATATATGAAGAAATATATATATGTATATATATATTTCTTCATACAGATATCCAAAAGCACCAAGAGAAATGTAACATGTCATTAAATGTTTTTTTGTTTGTTTGCTTTTTCGAGACAGGGTTTCCCTGTGGCTTTGGAGGCTGTTGTCCTGGAACTAGCTCTTGTAGACCAGGCTGGTCTCAAACTCACAGAGATCCTCTGCCTCTGCCTCCTGAGTGCTGGGATTAAAGGCATGTGCCATCAATGCCAGGCCGTCATTAAATGTTTTAAGATGATGCTTGGGCTTATGATGAAAAATGTTGGATTCAATTTCTATGAGATGATGCATTTTCTGTATTGTATTCTAGTACTTTAATAATTATAGGAGTATGGCATTCTCAAGCTGATTGTATTTAGCCAGTTCTCAACCTCCATTCCTGCTGAGTATTATAAAGTAGTATGAATCATAGTTTGTAGAGATACAGGTGAGTGCATTTTACAGAATAAAAAATGAAAAGATAGATGAATGATTCGAAGTGTGATGGTTCTTTAAAATCATGGTTAACTTCTAGAATAAGGAAATATTTAAGCAAATACCTGTAATCCAAGACAAAATTCAGTTTCCAGTTCATTCAGGGAAATGACAAGATAGATACTTACTGGGAAAACAACTACAGTATATGAGTATTTTAAGAAATAAGTTTCTTATATATCTATACCTGCTGCTAATTTAATATTTAAAACTATGATTTAGATTACTATCATGAATCCCTTCTTTAAGTGTCCCTTAACCAACTTAATACTTATTATATATACTTGGTAATATCTTTCAGAAACAATTATTTTTTATTTTATTTTATTAGTTCTAGTTAGGGAACAAGCTTATTTCAAGTCCCTTCTCCCTCTCTCTCCCCTCACCCCCAACCCTTCCAACTTCACATGCCCTTTATTTTACATCTACCAGCTTTTTGCATGGGTGTGGGACATTCTAGTAGAACATTGTAGCATCCACACCCCCAAAGAAAAGTGACTTTCCCTACTCCAGCAGCCATAAATTGCCAATAACTCCATATCTGGGAGAAGGAGACTTACTTAGCTTTCTCTGCCCATCCATACTGAGATTTTAGCTTGCTTGATCTCACTCAGTCCTTGTGTACACAGTCATACCTGTTAGTGCATGCACACAATGACACAATCACACCCATCAAATACTGTTTCACTGCAGACATCCACTAGTTCTGGCTCTTAATATCTCACAGTCTTTTTTTGCCTTCCATGATGATATCTGAGCTTTGTAGTGAGGAGATGTGATATATATGTCCCATTTAGAGCTTTGCATTGAACAGTCTCTTATTCCCTTTATATTGGCCATGTCCTTTGCTTTACAGAAGTTTCTCAGTTTCAGGAGGTCCCATTTATTCATTGTCTATCTCAGGGTCTATGCTGCTCGTATTATATTTAGGAAGTGGTCTCCTGTGCCAATGCATTCAAGTCTACTTCCCACTTCCTCTTCAATGAGGTTTAGTGTGGCTGGCTTTACTTTGAGGTCTGTGGTCTCCTGTGCCAATGCCTTCAAGGATACTTCCCACTTTCTCTTCTATGAAGTTCAGTGTGGTTGGTTTTATGTTGAGGTCTCTGATCTACTTGGACTTGAGTTTTGTTCATGACAATAGATATGGATCTATTTGCATTCTTCTATATGAGAACATACAGTTATGCCAGAACCATTTGTTGAAGATGTTTCTTTTTCCATTTTACAATTTTGTCTTCTTCATCAAAAATCAGGTGATGTGTTCATAGATGTGTGAATTGATGTCAGGGACTTCAATTCAATTCCATTGGTCCACCCATCTTTTTTATTTCAATGCCAAGCTGTTTTTATTGCTATAGTTCTATAGTAGATTTTACGGGCTTTCTGTAATTACTGTTGTTGTTGAATTCTAACTTTAAGCCATGGTGATCTGATAAGATACAAGGGGTTATTTCAGTTTTTTTAATCTCTTGAGGTTTGCTTTGTTACCAAGTATGTGGTCAATTTTAGAGAAGGTCCCACTGGTTGCTTAGAAGAAGGTATATTCTTTTGTATTTGGGTGGAATGTTGTATAGATGTCTGTTAGGCCCATTGGAGTCATAACATCTGCTAGTTCCTTTATTTCTCTGTTAAGTTTTTCTTTGGAGAAACTTGGTGAGACTAAGGTGTTAAAGTCTCACGATTTGTGTGTAGGGGTTGATGTATGATTTAAGTTTTAGTAATGTTTCTTTTACAAATGGGGGTGCTCTTGTATTTGGGGCATAGATGTTCAGGATTGAGACTTCATCTTGATGGATTTTTCCTGTTATAAATGTGAAATGACCTTCTTTATCTCTTTTGATTAACTTTAGTTTGAAGTTTATTTTGTCAGCTATTAGAATAGCTATACAAGCTTGTTTCTTAGGCCCATTTGATTGGAAAATCTTTCGCAACCCTTTACTCTGAAGTAATGCCTGTCTTTGTAGTTGAGGTGTATTTCTTGTACGCAGCAGAAAGATGGATTCTGTTTTCATATCCATTTTGATAGCCTGTGTCATTTTACAGATGAATTGAGTCCACTGGTATTCAGGCATAATAATGATCAGTGATTGCTAGTTCCTGTTATTTTTGGTTTTGTTGTTGATGGTGGTATTGCTTGTATGTTTCTCTTCTTAGGTATTCGCTGGTGTGGGATTATCTGTTGTCTGTGTTTTTGTGGATGTAGTTAACTTCCTTGGGTTGGAGTTTTCCTTCTAGCACTTTGTGTAGGGCTGGATTCATGGATAGGTATTGTTTAAATCTAGTTTTTTCATGAAATAGATTTTTTTCTCTGTCTATGGTGATTGAAATCTTTGCTGGGTATAGTAGTCTGACCTGGAATCCTTGGTCTCTTAGTGCATGCATAAAACCTGACAAGGATCTTCTTGCTTTCATAGTTTCCATTGAGAAGTCAGGTGTAATTCTGATAGGTCTGCCTTTATATGTTATTTGGCAGTTTTCCTTTGCAGCTCTTAATATTCTTTATTCTGTATGTTTAGTGTTTTGATTATTATGTGGTGCCCAAAATTTTTTTGTTCCAGTCAATTTGGTGTTCTATAAGCTTCTTGTACTTTTATAGGTATCTTTTTCTTTAGGTTGGGAAAGTTTCCTTCTATGATTTTTTGAATATATTTTCTATGCCTTTGAGCTGGACTTCTTCTCTTTCTTCTATTCCTATTATTCTTAGGTTCAGTCTTTTCATGGTGTCTCAGATTAAGTATTTGTTGGATTTAATATTGTCTTTGACTGATGAATCTATTTTTTTTATTGTATCTTCAACACTTGGGATTCTCCTTTCCATCTCTTTCATTCTGTTGTTTATGCTTGTATCTGTAGTTCCTGATCATTTACTCAGATATTGCATTTCTGGAGTTCCCTGAGTTTGCTATTGTGGAGCCTATAGGAAGATCAAAGACAAGTATCCTCATTATAAATTCACCTGGGCTGTTGATAGCTAATGTGGCCCTGATGATCTTCCTCCATTGACAGGCTGGCCTGTGTTTTCCTTTTTACCTGGGGCAGCATGCCACCAGCCAGGACCTAGAAGACAAGCCAATATGGTCAATAGAAATTAAAAATAACCATATGTCTGCCAGTCTAGAGGGTGGGGCCACAATCTTATAACTAGGGCCAGGCCACAACTCAGATTTACAAACTTTCCTCCTGAAAGTTGTAGAGACCCACTCATGGGGATCCTGGATCTTAAGTATTAAGGATTTCCCAGAAGCTCATAAGATTTCTGGACTCTACCTTAAATCCCAAGATGCTCCAAAAATTACTGCATTGAAGGCTGGTCCCAGCACATCCTTGGGGAGCCTTCGGGTATGTTTTGATAAGACTCCTCTCCTTCTGAGCAGTATACATAGCTGTTGGAAGCCCCTGGCTGCCCATCTAGCCAAAGAGGCATTGGTGCACCCACTGCTGCTTGCAGATGTGCAGGCTGCATCTGAGAGCCTGCTTCATCACCATAACTTGGACTGAATTGGTCTTGATGCTCTGATAGAAAGAATGGTACTTACTGCTCTAAGTGTTGATGACTCTGGTGCACCATGAGCCAGTAGGCAAAGGACATTTCCTGGTAGCTCTGAGGCTGCTGCAATTGTTGCTGATCTCCCCATTTTTTCTAATGCTGTTCTGGGAATAACCAGGAATAGTTATCTGCCCCTGCCCACTAGGAACATAACCAAAGACAGAGGATGTGGAACACTGACTTTCCCATGTCTCAAGCTAGTTACCCACATCATACTGCTCACACATAGGGGGAGGAGTAAAGTTTGTTGGTCCAAAGTTGAGAGAAGATCCACTTCCACTGGCACCTTGATAGCACACTTGATCTCATTCTAATGCTTTGGACCATGGAGTCCCATAAATCAGCCTGTTCATCAGAAGCTTCCTAGGGCTCCACAGAATAGACTTGCCCAGTGGTGTAATAGGTATATCAAAACTGGTTATCATGGTGGCCTGTAAGACTGTTGTCTTGGCTCTTGGGCGTCCTTCTAGTGTCATAATTTTTGTCTCTCAATTTTTAGAGTAGCCTGGATCTTCTATTCTGAAACCAGTTTTCAATTACACACAATTGACATCCAAACTGCTATGCCAGGTTATCCTTGATTATATAATTTGGATAAGGATTCTTTTCAAATAATTGTTGAAGTATCTTCAGATCATCTTGGGTAAGTTTATGCTATGGTTTTAACTTTCCTCTTCCCTGCCCTGCTCTTGCTTTGTTGCAGTTCTCTTCTTTGTCACGATCAACTAGACTTCATTCCAGAGACACAGAGATGATTTGGTATAAGTAATGGCCATATAAACACTTTGGAAGTCATTTGGGAAACCTCCATTCCAGACCTTGCTCCCTGTAGACATCAAGTTTGTGTTTTCTTAATTGCCTCTATTTCAGTTTTCAAGTCTTGAATGGTTTCTTTCTCCTGTTTGATTGCTTTTTGTTGGTTTGATTTAAGGGATTTGTTAATGTCTTCCATTTTTTGTTTGTCTTTTCCTCCATTTCTCTAAGGGAATTTTTCATTTCCTCTTTACGGACCACAATCATCTTCATAAAGTTATTTTTAATCTTGTTTTCTTCTGCTTCACCTGCATTGGGATGTTCAGGTGTTGTTGCTGTAGAACCACTAGTGTCTGGTGGTGCTGTATTGCTCTTTTGTTGAGTATATTGTTACCTTTTTGTCTACCCATTTCTTCCTCTAATCAGTACAGGTGGAACTGGTGTTTCAGGGGGTCCCTCTTCCTCCCGTTCATGCAGTTGGGTGCTGTGGCTCCACTGAATACTCCTTCAGGTGCAGGCAGGGCTGAGCCTCCAGTGATAGCTCCTCCAGGCTTAGATAGGTCCCAAGGCTCAAATGGTCTTTCCTCTTGTAGGTGGGGTCACTACTCTGGTGGTTACTTCTCCAGATGCAGGCATTGCCATGTCTGTGGTGCTCTTTCCTCCAGGTGAAGGACAGGCTGAAACTTAGGCTGTGGTGGTCAGATAGTTTCTAACAGCCACTGTTGTCACTGCAGCCTGCCTCAGCACTGATGCTATCTCCTGGCTTGCGCAGAGGCACTTCTTAAGATAGTTTCTGGAAGCCCCTGCTGTCAGTGCTTTCTGGCCTCTCATTCAGCTGCTGATGTTCTTTCTCACCCTCCACTCACTCGGCTACTGATACTCTCTCTTTCCTGGCTTCTGGGCCTCTTGCTTGACTTCTCTCTCTCTCTCTCTCTCTCTCTCTCTCTCTCTCTCTCTCTCTCTCTCTCTCTGTGTGTGTGTGTGTGTGTGTGTGTGTGTGTCTTTTTCTCCCTCTCAACTTCCCCAACTGGGACCACTGACTGATTTCTCCATTTCTATGACTCAACTGTGTTTTCAGCAATAGGGGCTCTCACTTTCAACGTTTTTGAGTGTAACCAAGGCCAATGGAAATAGCTCTTAATGTTTGCAGGCATCTATGGAACACCACTGACAAAGAACTCAAATAGGTAATCAGTATTGAGAGGAATTTTAATTTGATATCTAATGGTGGATATGAGAGTCTTTGTCTCTGCATTTTGGAATAATTCCATTTAAAATCATGTTTTTTATGTATATGTATGAGTTTAGAAAGTATTTACAGTATTATATTTTCTATGGCATTTTCAAAGGTCTGTCTATACTCCCCTCAACTCTCTGCTCTCCCATCCTCTATCCCACTTAACCCTTCTGTTCCATTGCTTGCTTTCCCCATTCATAGCTCCTGAATTCTCCTGCATTCCCTTGAATTCTCATGAAAGACTCCTTACTAATTTCCCAAATTTTATGGGTACTCCCATTTAAGTACACATATCAGAATATTCAAAGCTACCTATTTTTTATGCTTGAGTGAAGACATGTGGTATTTGTCTTCCTTCATCTGGGATTCCTCACCCACAATGATCATCATTTCTAGCTCCATCATTTTCTCTATAGATTTCCCAAATTCATCCTTTTACAGATTATGTATGATATTTTCATTATTTATTTATCAGTTGATGGACATCTAGTATGTTTTCTAATTTCTGGATATTCTGAATAAAACACAATAAACATTGATTAGAAAGTATCTCTGTATAAAAGATATAGGGCCATTTGAACACATCCTCTGGAATAGGATAACTGAATCATATATAATATCAATTTCTAGCTTTTTGAGTACCTCCATATTGGTTTCTACAATGTTTTCATCATTTTTACTCTCACCAGCATTGGACAAAGATTACTTTTTCTCAAAATCCACACAAGCATTTGCTGTCATTTTTATGTTAGCTATCCTAACTTGAGGGAAACTAAATCTCAGAGTAGTTTAATTTGCCTTTCTTGGATAGCTAACACTGCTGAAAATTAAAAATAATTTCTCAGTTATCTGTATTTCTTCTTTTGAAAATTCTCTGATTAGTTGCATGTTCCTCCTCCTAGTTTTTTAAATATTGAGGACAATTTTATGAGAGTTTAAGAGAGAAACACACCAGGGCAGACAAGCTGTAAATCAGAGCAGCTGGCCAGAGGAAAATAATGGAAAAGAGTGGAGGAAAAGTCATGCTGTTTGAGTCAATCCCACATGGAGGTCAGCCACATGGTGGCAGGCAGCCACATGGCAGGGAAGGGAGATTTAGAGACAGATTAGGGAAGCCCAAATTACCAGACAAAGCATGCTCTTAGAAAAAGAGATCAAACATAACCCAGGAAATACTATACTTTTCTGAGTTATTAAAAAAGGTGCACAGACTCATGAAGCTGCATTTCTATTTTCTATGCTGCTGATTTCATTGGGTAATTGCATTCTTAGTGTTATTCTTTGCATTCCTTGAATAATCTAGACACTAGCCTTTTGCCAGATATATAGCTGATAATTTTTTGTTTTCAATTTTGTCAGTTGCCTATTCACTGAAGTGTTACTGTCATTTGCTACACAGAAACCTTTTAGTTCACAAGGTCCTATTTATTAATTATTGGTATTGAGGCATATGCTACCAGGATTCTCTTCAGAAAATAAGTCCCCATGTCTGTAAGTTGAAGTATATTCTCTGTTTCTCTTCTAACAGTTTTAAGTTATCATATATATTGAAGTCCTTGCTTTTTTTCCAGTTTCCTAATTCTACATACAGATATACAGGATAATAACAATGTTGAGGAGTCTGGACACATCTTACCCCTGTATACACTCTGCCCTCTGTCCTGCAGTGGGTATCTGAGCCCCAGGTGAGTCTGGTCACTGCTCTGCACCCCCAACCTCCCCAATCAACCACTGCTTGCTTCTGCCTGATCCCACCCAGACAAGAGTGGACCTGCCCAGACTGGAAGGCCCACCCAGAGTCTGGACACACCTCAACCCTGTCTACACTCTGCCCTCTGTCCTGTGGTGGGGACCAGAGGCTCAGGTGAGTCTGGGCGCTGCTCTGCACCCCCAACCAACCCCATCAACTCCTGCTTGCTTCTGCCTGAGCCCACCCAGAAAAGAATGGACCTGCCCAGAATGGGAAGGCCCACCCTGAGTCTGGACACACCTCACCATTGTCCACCCACCTCCCTTTGCCAACCAGCTGCCACCAGAGACTGAGCCCTCCACCTGCTACCACAGAGAGGGAGAGACCCCACCTGCACTCACCAGAAGAAGGGATGGGAAGAAGACAGAGTAAGAACACTCTCAACAACAGAAAGACCAATATGACACCACCAGAATCTAGGGACTCCACACCAGCAAGATCTGCAAAGCTCAACACACAGGATGAAGAAGAGAAGGACTTCAAAATTATCTTAGGAAGACGATAGAGACCTTTAAAGAAGAAACAAGAAAATCGCTTAAAGAAATTGAAGAAGCTGGGGTTTGGTGGCATGTACCAGCACTCAGGAGACAGAGGCAGGCAGTCTCTGTGAGTTCGAGGCCGGCCTGGTCTCCAGACCAAGTGCCAGGACAGGCTCCAAAGCAACACAGGGAAAACCTGCTTCAAAAATAAAAAAAAAAAGAAATAGAAGAAAAAAACAAGCAAAAAATTACATGAAATAAAGGAAAAGACAAAACAAAAAATTCATGAAATAAACAAATCTCTTAAAGAATCTAAAGAAAGCCAAGAAAAAACAACCAAACAAGTAAAGGAAGCACTCGAAACAGTTCAAGGCATGAAAGCTAAAATAGAAACAATAAAGAAAACACAGAATGAGGGGCTGCAGGAAATATAAAGACTGGATAGATGATCAGGAACTAAGGATGTGGGTATAACCAATAGAATTCAAGAGATGGAAGAGAGAATCTCAGTTGTTGAAGAATCAATGGAGGATATACAGTCATAGACCAAAGAAAATCTCCAGTTCAACAAATCCCTAACACAAAATATCCAGGAAATATGGGACACCATAAAAAGGCCGATCCTAAGGATAATAGGTATAGAAGAAGGTGAAGAAATACAGCTCAAAGGTACAGAAAACATATTCAACAAAATCATAGAAGAAAACTTCCCCAACCCGCAGAAGGATATGCCTATGAAAGTACAAGAAGCTTACAGAATGCCAAACAGACTGGACCACAAAAAGAAGTGCCCTCGACACATAATAATCAAAACACCAAACCTACAGAATAAAGAGAAAATATTAAGAGCAGAAAAGGAAAAAGGCCAAGTAACATATAAAGGCAGACCTATCAGAATCACACCCGACTTCTCAATGGAAATTTGAAAGCCAGAAGGTCCTGGATATCCCACAAACAGTAAGGGAACATGGATGCCAACCCAGACTCCTGTAAGCAGCAAAACTTTCAGTCGCTATAGATGGAGAAAACAAGATATTCCATGACAAAACCAGACTTAAACAATGCATATCCACAAATCCAGCACTACAGAAAGTTCTGGAAGGAAAACTCCAACCCAATGAAGATAACTACACTGACAAAAACATATGCAATAGATAATCCAATTTTACCAAACATGAAAAGAAACAGGAGTGGGAAATCCAATCACAATGGCACCACCAACAATAAATCCAAAACAAACAAGAACCAACAATCAATGGACATTAATATCTGTCAATGTCAAGGGTCTTATCCTGCCCATAAAAAGATACAGGCTAACAGAATGGATACAAAGACAGAATCCATCCATCTGCTGTATATAAGAAACATACCTCAACTTCAAAGACAGGCTTTACCTCAGAGAAAAGGATTGGGAAAAGATTTTCCAATCAAATGGGCCCAAGAAACAAGCTGTTGTAGCAATCTTAATATCTAAGCAATTAGACTTCAAACTAAAATCAACCAAAAGAGATGGAGAAGGGCATTTTATACTCATCAAAGGAAAAGTCCATCAAGATAAAGTCCCAGTCCTGAACATCTATGCACCAAATACAAAGGCACCCACATTTGTAAAAGAAACATTACTAAAGATCAAACCACACATAAAACCACACACATTTATAGTGGGAGACTTCAACACCCAGATTCCACCACCAGCAGAAACTTAACAAAGAATCAAAGGATCTAACAGAACTTATGTCCCAACTGGGTTTAACAGATATCTATAGAACATTCCATCCAAACACAAAAGAATATACTTTCTTCACAGTGCCACATGGAACCTTCTCTAAAATTGACCACATAGTTGACAACAAAGCGAACCTTCACAGATACAAAAAAATTGAAATAACCCCCCATATCTTATCAGATCACTGTGCTTTAAAGTTAGAATTCACCAAGAATACAAATTGCAGAAAACCTACAAACTCATGGAAATTGAATAACACACAATTGCACCATTACTGGGTTGAGGAAGAAATAAAAAGCAAAATTAACGACTTCCTAGAATATAATGAAAATGTAGACACAGCATCCACAAACTTGTGGGACACTCTGAAAGCAGTACTAAGTGGAAATTTCATAGCACTAAGTGCCCACATGAAGAAACTGGAGAAAAGTCACACTAGAGAATTGACAGAAGAACTGAAAGCTTTAGAGCAAAAAGAAGCAAACTCACCACGGAGGAGTAGACACCAGGAAATAATCAAACTGAGGGCCGAAATCAATAAAGTAGAAAGTAGGAAAACATTACAAATAATCAATGAAACAAAGAGTTGGTAATTTGAGAAGATCAACAAGATAGACAAACCTCTATCCAAATTAACCAAAAGACACAGAGAGAGTATGGTAAATAACAAAATCAAATGAAAGGGGGATATAACAATGGACACTGAGGAAATCCAGAAAATCATCAGGTCATATTTTAAAAACCTGTAATCCACAAAATTCAAAAATCTAAAGGAAATGGACAATTTTCTGGATAGATAACATTTACCAAAATTAACCCAAGAACAGATAAGCAGTTTCAATAGACCTATAACCCCTAATGAAATAGAAGGAGTCATGAAATACTTCTGATAGGGTTTGAATGTGCGCCAAAGATGAACTGTGATCTGGGACGGTGAAGTCTCTTTAATCAAGAAAACACCAGGGCAAGATGCGGGCCAGAGCGAGGTTACAGGAACCCAGCAAGCGCAGCCAGAAAAAAGGGCTAGGGTCTTCCGGTGCAGCCCTTATAAAGCTCCCTTACGTCACACCGGATTTCCTTCACCACACCCTTATGGGCGAGTCCCGGGTCCACCTGGCACCTGTCCCATGATTATTGGGCGGGGCTAGGGTGTCTCCCTACAATTCCCCTTTTAGTCTAAAAGAGGATTAAAACTTAATGGTGTAAAATATCCAAAACTAACAATCATAAAGGTAAAATACAAGAAGATACAATAATCTGCTATGGCATATCCTATGTCTATTCCAGCTAAGTCTTAAAGTCATGTGGAAAAGGTGTCTAACTTGAACACCTTCTTCCAATCGCAACTCTAAACAATAAGAAGGTCATTCTTAACTAGGCTTACACTACCCTAATAAACAATAATGGGGAATGGGGGCGTAGCATCTTTTAGGCTACTTCCTGCTGAAATGGGACGATGATAGTCATGTGGGGGTCCTGTGGAAAAAAATGCTAGTACAGGGAGTCTCTAATGAGTTATGTCTAGTCCATGTTAGATGAGATTTGCTTGATTGAAGATCTACGTTGAAATCTTCAACTTGATTGAAATCATCACTCGAGGTTCTGGTTGGAGTTTCAGTCGAAACGGAGTGAGTTGAATCCAGTGCAGTCAGGGAGGTGTAGTCCAATTCTTTTTCTGGAGCATGCAGGGATTGCTGTCAGGCTGGTTCTTGTTGGCTATATGGGACTCAAACATGAGTGTCATCAGAGAAATGTTCACTTGTTCATGTATGTTTACTGGGAAAGGCAATCCTTGAAGAACAACAATTATGAGAGGGTGTAGGCCTTGAAAGAAAGAGCCAAGAAAAGACAAAGACAGTCCTCTTATTCTTCATTTATTCTGTATTACAGCAATTGGCTTCTTGATATAACACAGAAACTTTAAAATGTTGTTAAATAACATGCGTGGATTTTAGAATAGGAAAGCCAAATCCAACTCTAAATCCAGCATCGATTTAATTGAATAGGGACTAGGAAATGAAGAGACATAGAGTTATTTGAGAGACAGCTGTAAATTTTACTGTATGGCACGTTCCTTTTGTTCGATGTCTATAGCTACGTTCTTTCCTTAAGTATCCACACATGTAGTGTCCTTTGACTTCTGGAGGAGGGTTCCTCAGTAAATACCTGTCATTCATCCTTGTTGAGAGGGTTGTCTTCCTCAACTCGAATCTTGATCAATTTTGATGGTATCCAAAGATTTTCTTCTCCTGTGGAGACAAATGCAAAACCCCTACCCCAATGTAACACATGTCCAGGTTTCCATACCAAGGTCAGCACATCTTTGAAATACACTGGTTGGTTCAGTTCAGCAGTTTTTTCCATAGTCCAGTGTCTTTCTGTAGCTGTCTGTCCACTGTCATTGGCATTAAGAACGTTAATAAAGCATTATGCAATCTATGTTTGGGGGGTTTCGACTTACCAGCTTGCCTATGGAGCATCTCCTTAAGTGTCCTGTTAGACCTTTCAACGACTGCTTGTCCTGTAGGGTTGTGTGGTATACCTGTGACATGCTTAATGTTATAATATTTGAAGAACTGTTTCATTTTTGTGGAGACATATGCTGGAGCATTGTCAGTTTTTATCTGCGCTGGTATGCCCATAACTGCCATCACCTCCAGTAGGTGTGTAATAACGGAATCAGCTTTTTCAGAGTTGAGAGCAGTAGCCCATTGGAAACCTGAGAATGTGTCAATGGTATGATGCACATATTTCAAATTTCCAAATTCTGTAAAGTGAAAGACATCCATTTGCCAGATCTCATTCCTCCGAAGGCCTTTAGGATTACATCCTGTTGGCAGTGGAGTTTGGTTATAAAAGGAACAAGTAGGACAGTTTCTCACTATCTCCTTGGCTTGTTGCCAAGTGATGGAGAAGTACTTCTTTAAACTCTTGCTATTTACATGATGCTTTTTAATGAAATTCTGAGGCTTCTAGCACAGTGCCAATCAATAAACGATAGATCTCATCATTGCCTTGTGCCAGTGGGCCTGGCAGACCTGTATGGGATCTGATATGCGTAATGTACAGTGGGTTACTTCTGTTTCTGATTGTTTCCTGTAACTGCAAGAACAACGAGGTTAGTTCAGTATTACCAGGGACGAATTCTGCAGTCTCTATGTGTAAGACAACTCTCTCTGCATATTGGGAATCAGTAACTATATTAAGAGGTTCCGTAAAATCCATAAGCACCATAAGAATTGCATATAATTCTGCTTTCTGTACAGATGTATATGGACTTTGAACTACTTTACTTACCTCACCTGCTTTATAACCAGCCTTACCTGTTTTGTTAGCATCAGTGTAGAAAGTAAGAACTCCAGAAATGGGAGTTTGTCTTACAATGTGTGGAAGAATCCAAACTGTCTTTTTTATGAATTTAATTCTGTCGGTTTTGGGATAGTTGTTACTAATTGTTCCCAAAAAGTCGGTGAGAGCTATCTGCCAATATTCATTATCCTTCCATAAGGAGGAAATTTCATCATTAGTTAAAGGTACTATAATCTCTGCTGGGTCTTTCCCAGTCAACTGACGAAGTCTTAATTTGCCCTTTAAAATCAAATCAGAAATCTTTTCTATATACGTCTTTAACTTTTTGTTCTGCTTATGTGGCAGGAATATCCATTCCAATATAGTGTCTTCCCTCTGCATCAGAATCCCAGAAGGGTATTCTCTGGATGGCAAGATAACCAGAATGCAGTCTAGATCAAGGTTTATCTGATCTACATGTGCATCCAATATTCTGTTTTCTACCCATTGTAGCTCTTTTTCTGCCTCAGCAGATAATATTCGTGGACTGTTTAAGTCCTTATCACCTTTTAGTGCCATTTTTAAATGCTTTAAGTCATGTCCTTCCACACCAATAATCGTCTGTAATTGAGAAATTTCTCCTAGTAGCTTCTGAAGACTGTTAAGGGTTTGATAACGGTCCCTTCTAATTTGTACCTTTGGAGGTCTGATTCTTTGAAAGTCTATCTTATATCCTAAATAGTTAATAGAATCTCCTCTTTGTATCTTTTCTGGGGCAATTTGTAAACCCCATCTAGGCAGAACCTCCTTCACCATTTTAAATATACGTTCCAAAGTTTCCTCACTAGAATCTGCTAAAAGAATATCATCCATATAATGATAAACAAGAGATTGTGGAAATTTTTTACGAATTATTTCCAAAAGTTGTTGTACAAATTGTTGACACAAGGTAGGGCTATTTAGCATCCCCTGAGGTAAAACCTTCCATTGGTATCTCCGAATTGGCTGTGAGTTATTAAGAGTTGGCACTGTAAATGCAAACTTCTCTCTATCGCTTTCTTGTAATGGTATAGTGAAGAAGCAGTCTTTCAGGTCAATTACTATGATCAGCCATCCTTTAGGTATTAAGGAAGGCAATGGCATTCCAGGCTGTAGAGCGCCCATAGGCTGAATTACCTTATTTATGGCTCTCAGGTTTGTCAGCATTCTCCAGTTACCTGACTTCTTCTTGACGACAAATACAGAATTCCAAGGGCTGGTATATTGCTCTATGTGACCAGCCTCTAGCTGTTCGTGTACTAACTTTTCTAGAGCCTCAAGCTTTTCAGAGGTCAAAGGCCATTGCCCTATCCAGACTGGTTCATCTGTAAGCCATTTCAATGGCAGGGCCTTTGGTTCCTCTGAAGGCCTGCCGTTTGTATTTAGTGTCTGTACAGCCTGGATAGTTGGTAACCATTTTCCATGGCATCTTACCTGATCCTTCTACTATCCAGTGATTGTCTAGAATTTGTATCTGACACTGGAGGGATGTTAATTTGAGTATTCCATTGCTGTAATAAATCACGACCCCATAAATTTATAGCAATATCTGCTACGTAAGGTTTCAGTATTCCTTTTTGTCCTTCCGGTCCAATACAGACCACCGAGTTAACACTCCGTCGAACTCTAAATAGAGTTCCAATTCCTAAAAATTGTACATTTGCCTCTTTAAGCGGCCATTTTTCAGGCCAACTTTTCTGAGTGATAATAGTTACGTCAGCTCCAGTGTCCACTAAGCCAGAAATAACTTTATTATTAATTTTAATTTTCAACTGAGGCCTTTTATCATTAATAGAAGCTTGCCAAAATATGTGTTTCTCATTTTCACCAGTCACATGTGATTCTTCATCACTATTCAAACTACCCTCTAGAGCAGTGTCATTTTCCACCATAGGCAAGGAACCATCTATTTGTCCTGCGAGAGATTGTCTTCCACTGTTACTGGGAATGATTGAACTGTTCTTGGGGCAGGGGCCTGCTTCAGCTTCCCAGCGCCAATAAGTTCCCCTGAAAATCCCTAGTTGATCTGCATTCATTAGTCCAGTGTTTACCCTTACCACATCTCCTACATAACCCAGAGGGCAATGACCTGTCACGTGGGGAATCATTAGAATTTCTCTGTCTACAATTTCTCCTCATATGTCCTATTTTACCACAGCTGAAACATCTATTCTCCTGATGCCTCCGTGGACTCCTGGAGCGTGCTCATCCTATGCGATGCTCTGGGTCATGGTGGCGATGAGCACTGGCTTCTCCGTACCTGTGTGAGCCCCTGTAAGGTGCTCTTCCTTCCCAAGTCCTTCTGTTGCTATCTTTTTAAATCTCCTGTTGTCTGTTGAAACCTCTTGGGACAGCTTCTTCTGCCCAGATTCCAGCATCTCGTATGTTACAGTCAACATGGGCAGTATGCAGAACCCATTCTTCTAGTGGAGCTGATCTGATCTTTAGAGGCAAATGTATTCTTTTGTACATTGGGTTTGCACTGTCATAAGCTAAGTTATACACAATTGAATGTCGTATCGTTGGATCTGCTATCTGTTTGTCTACTGCTCTGGTCAATCTGTCTAAGAAGTCTTTAAATGGTTCTGTTTGTCCTGTTCTATTTTCGCAAAAGCTTCTAGTTGTTCTCCTGATTCACAAACCTTGTCCAGTGCATTTAGTGCTGCTGTCCTGCATAGGGACAGCATATGGTCATCATATTCAGCCTGAATCTGTGGGTCAGCATAAATACCTTCTCCTAGGATTTTTGGAGGGATGCATCAACTCAGTCCCTGGCGGCTTGCAGTTCTAGGAGTACACCTTCTTCCCTGAATAAAGCCCTCCATTCAATTAGGCAAGAATTCTCAAGGACAGCTGATGCCAATCCTACCCAATCTGCGGGCGTCACCCTGTTAAAGGTGGCCCATGAATGCAACAGCTATTTTACATATGGGCTATGAAGACCATATGAGACAACCGATTCTTTAATGTGCCTAAGATCCTTTAATTGGGTTGGTTGCCACGTATATGCTGTCTGCCCCTGGGAGTGTTTTTTAGATGGGTGTTTGTCCACCACCATGGCCGGGTAGACAAAAGGTGTGTGTGTAACTGCTTTAGGGTGGTTGAAATACCTTCTCGAATTGTGCATCTCGGATCGGAGTGAGTCAGTTTCTTCTTGTTCAAGATATGTTAGTCTGGTCAGAATTTCCTTATGAGAGGCTTTAATCTCATCCACCATAAAAGATTCAAGGCATGATGCGGAATTCACGATTTGCTTCGATAATTCTCCTGTAAGATTTTCTAGACAGGTAATACGTTCATCCCTAACTAGCATTTAGGTGGCCTGGAAATAGCAATCCAGAGATTGAAATTTAGAATCAAGGTTGCGATTCATCTCTGCCATGAACTCAGTAGACATTTCCAGTTTGGTGACCCTGGTCTGTAACTCCTCCTGTAAGCTTTGAAACTCAGTTCTAAGTTCATTATAGTCCCT